>NW_015090920.1:3328842-3484794 GCF_001431845.1 Calidris pugnax | reverse complement strand
TTTTTTTTTTTTTTTTTTTTTTTAGCAGTTGACAACTGCCCAGCAACAGCAGCCTATGTTTGCAGTCACTATTTTAGGCTACATCACATGTCAATTACATAACCTTGTTTTACTGCTCTTGAACTGGTTCGAACAACCTGGGAAAGAGATTAGGGCAGTCCCTCCCAGCCGGCCATCCGCATGCGACGGCAGGACCCGTCCCCCATCCCCATCCCCATCCCCGTCCCCCCCCTTTTTTTGCTTCTACAGCTCCAAAAGGCTGCAGCCACGGCGAGTCCCTCTCTCCAGAACTAGTTACTTATTGCTAGAACCACCTGAGAGGTCGGGTAATTAACTTCCTCGGCTCTGCTTAAACCAGTCCGGTCCGACCAGGGTAAACTAATAAACTCCATTCCTCAGGCTGAGATTTCACGAGTGATGCAGGACAAGCTTTATCAATGCCACAGACGAGGTATATGAATATTCGAGATGAATATTGCCCCTGCATTTTATACAGTGAACGCTCGGGGTTTTTTTATTTTTAGACATCAAATCTCAGGTTTTCGCAAAATTCAGCCTGACTTCAGGCTTTATTTCCCTTTACTCATCTGGCCATATCATTCCCAGACAGTATGTTTTCCGGCTACAGGCAAAGGCTGCATCTGCCAATTGCTCAAAATCAGGATATTGATCTATTATTAACATTATTACAGACTGCACTTCTAGCATGGGTATAGTCTAAGTCCTTCTCTGAAGCAAGAATTTACAGCTTTCCCTCCATTATGATAAATAAAAGGCTTAATTAAAATTTAGTTTGATTTTGGCAAAATATTCACCCTATCTGGGATATTTCCTGCCTGCTCCTCATTCTCAATTACCTTCTGCTACTTCTGGATCCCAAGACATCTTTAAATTTCTTTACCCTTTTATATTACCAGATTAATTCATCTACCATTTTCATGCTATTTTTGTTAAGTCTTCTTACTTTCAACTCCCTTCTCTTTCTTTCCTTCAATAAAATTTATTTTCTGACCTTCTCCTTTACCTCCTTCCACCTTCAGTCTTCTACCCCACTCCTGTTCAACAACTCTTTCTTCAGTCTTCTCCTTTACCTTCTAAATGTCTTATTTCCTCCACTCACCAGTAATTGGGGATTTCATAGGGCAATTTACGCTGCAGTCAAGGGTATGGCTACAGCTCATTTAGTATCCCCAAGCAAAGCATATTAAAACTACCCGGGACATGGATGAAAACATAGTCTCAACATCAGCAGCATTTCCTCCAGGGTCTACAAAACCCAGCTAGGGCTCTGTTAAAAGCACAGGCACATCAGTTGGTGCTAAGATAGTGAGGATAGTTTATGAACTTCTGCAACACTATTTTTCTACATCCTCTATGTGCTTTACACCCTGTGTTTAACTGCTACTTAATTCTCACACGTTATAATTAAGCAGTGTTTTAACCGTTTAAAACAGTGTTTAACTGAGAAAAACATTCTCCAATCAGCCTGTTGGCTTGCGACCACCCGACCTTCTTTCTCTGCCCAATCTGAAACACACCACCAATTCTTAGACCCAGAGAAAGAGCTGCAGGTTGTCCTTAGGTGGTGGTAGCATCATGAACAATGACTTAACACTCTGTACATTCGCTACCTCACTCGTTTCCACCAGAAAGCCAAAGTTTGAAAGCCCAGCTGAACTACCAGCACCTCCTCCAATGGTTACCAGAGATATCAAGCTGATTCCCCCCTTCTTCTGGAAGTCGAGCAGGGAGGGCTATTTCCCCTGATGCTTTATACATCAAAGTTTTCAAATTGCCACACTTTTAGGCCCTCCCTCAGCACATCTAAGAGCACAGACCCCAGTGCTCTGCCCATTTTGACATGGAGACTGCCTCCTGCTCCTTCACCTTCCTAGGAGACTTGTTTGTTTGAGACCAGGTTAACAGAAACAATTGGTTCAGTCTGGTGATCCTGGCAAAGGAGATGGGAAGTTATAAAAATGGTTCTCGCTCACTATTTTAAGCAGACTGAAAGGGCACTGATGAGAGGGATCAAGGAGAGAGAGGAAATTTGGCAAGGGAGCATGGGATGTAGCCCAAAAAAGGCTACCACATTCTGCAGGAGAAACCACCCAGCAGGGAGGGAACCTGTCAACAACAGTGAGACAAGTGAGGAAAAAAAAAATCCCAAACATAAATATCTCATATTTGAGGTACGTGTGTGCATTTTTTTTCTGCCATGCTTAAAACACGCTGCAGGATTTTGAAAGGCCTACTCCAAGCCTGTGCCTGCTGCTCCAGACGTCCTGTTATCTGGAGGGACTGAGCCACCAAGATATGCCCCAAACTAGTACCAAAACCATCTCCAGGGGCTCCCACTGTCACCTCCACCAAAGAGGCAGAGCTCACACCAACCAGCTGTACCAACAGTAACTCATGGAGGAGAGCTGGGGCCTCTTGAAACACAGAGGAGCTAAGAAAGCTTTGGGCAGGTTGGAAGTCTGAACAAGGCCACATCACTGACAACACAGGAATTCCCTTTTCATGCAGTCAAAGAAATGCTGAATGATACCAGACAGCACAGAAAAGGAATAGGAAAAATATCTGGTCTTTGCTAAGCATTTCATATTCAGCGAAACCACACAGTGCTGGAAGTCTGTTAAGGAGGAAAACCAAGGAAAAATACCTACAAACACCAAAATAATCCTTTTTACCAAGCTAAATCATGTTGTTTCTGTTCTGAAATTAATTTTCGGTTCAATTGCTTTTGATTTGAGATGATAATGGATACAGTAATACCAAGAGTGAGAATTAGAGCTTTAGAGGATGGTGTTTTGACAAAATCAGACATCTAATATTTTACAGCATTTTCTTTCACAGCAAGTTTCCAAATTTTCGTTTTAGTTTAAATTTTAACTGAAGACTAATTCTGAAGCCTCTGTTATCTGCAGTGCAGTAGGTATGATAGATTTGCAAGAGATTATGTTGCATGCATGATGGCTACTTCTGCTTTTCCCATGCTAAAAATCTGATAAGGCATTCTTGACATACTATAAATTTCAATGCACATTAGTGGAAAGTTTCAATGTACAAGAAAGACTGGAAAGACTTTTTACATAAGCATTATGCAGAAAAAATATATCTTAAACTGTAACTTGAAATGCCCTTCCTTCCATTTTTTGCCAATACAAGCGGTCAACTACTCTGTTAGATTTACACACAGGATGTAGTATCCTGCTGTATGATTAACTCCCTGTTACAACTGGATTTCAGGAAGTAGGGAATGTAAAATAAGATTTGTGTGAAATACCAAGTTCATTTAGGGGAATGTTTGAGAGGGCAGGGTGGGAGGGTGTATTCTGGAATACGGAGGACTAATTGGTAACGTAAGGATTTCTAGCTGACTGCATGGCTCCCTAAGCCATACTCCTTGGGTGAATACTCTACTGGAAATGTTCGCCTCCATAAAAATATTCATATTTGTCTCTACTGTTTCAAACCACTTAGACTGCCCCGCTATCCTGCTGATAGATTCAGGTGTCTATCAAACTCCTCTTTGTAGCAATGATATGGAACAGGCAAACTAAGAGAGAACTTCTGCTCTCACAGGACAGACAAAAAAATCAAGGTATACAGCATTACTCCTCTATTTTCCAACTCCCATTTGAAATTTGCAATTCCGGACTGGAGATTCATGCTATTTATATAAGATATTACTAGAAAAATCGGCAGGGTTTTGTTTTTTTTTTTCTTCACAAAATCTTTTCCCAACTCTTGATCTCAGTGAAAATGTTCTAACTTTTTTTTTTTTTTAAAAAAAAGCTAACTACCCTTTGGTTTTTGCAAACATTTTGAAGTTTAAGTCTGCTATGTTCTTGCATTTAGCACGCTCAACAGATCATAAATTTTATTCTGTGTGAATGACACATTATCTTCAAAGCATATTTTTCTCTTGCGTTTTGCATGTACAGTTTACTACAGCTCAGACTGGAAATATGCTAAATTCATAATAATGAATATTATTATGAATAATAGCGACAATTTAAAATATTGCTAGCACATAAGTTGACAAATCTTTTCCTGTGGAACCCTGGTAAGTAATAATATTCTTTTAAAGACTGCAAACAATACCGTCACAACAGAGCCTTTTAGCAGAATCTCTCAAGATCCCAAACACAGAAGTGTTGACCAAAGTAACACTGCATGCTCACCAAAGTGAACTTTAAAGGTTTTTTGCATTTGCACGCTGGCTTTTTGAAAATGAGTCTGTTTTACCCTTTGAAATATGTACATCTGCCTACTTACTTTCTTTATTTTCCTCTCCATTAATTTATTTTTATCAGGAATCTCAGCTCTCTTATTTCAGGGAAATCAGAAATGGCCAGAAGAAAAAGGATCAGGGGAGAGCAGAAGATTCTACAATTATAATGTAGATTCTACAATTATAAAGTACTACAACAACCTACACCAAAAACTTAAATTAACTAGCAGAAAGGGTACTACAGCCGTTACAATCACTATTTTAATCTTTAAAGGGATGAGCAGGTCTTTCCAAGCACCCCCACGAAGCCGGGGCAGAATTTCCAGGCTGCAGAGCCATGGGTCCCAGCCCTCTCCATCTCCTAAATTCCGGTCAGGCTTGCCAGGTAGCCCTGTCCACGATCCTTGTTCACTGATGGGGACAGGACAACCTTCCCACACCCCTGGAAACACCTACTTCACCCTTTGCTTAATCATCTGACCCCAAGAGGTTGAGCAAAGCACCACATAGCAGCAAAACCAATTAGATGAAGCTTCGATTCATCAGTACCGCAAATTTTAATGGGGAACATCTCACAACAACACCCCCATGGCCTCCTTCATCATCGGGCTGGATCCGATGGTGATGGCTGCATCACCAGCACCAGGACGACATCAAAGGAAGAGCAAAGCTTGCCTCTGGGTGACAAGCATCACGCTGGGTGCCGGACCAACACCTTCATCACCCCACCTTTTCATTAGGAATTGCAATTCGCCTTGCCACAGAAATAAATCAAGAGGTGATCTTTCACACCGGAATCACCCTAGGTCTTGAATAACTAAATAACTTGAATAACTGAAGTCACGGATGACATTTTCGACACCCGTAAAGTTACCACTGGGAATTGAAAAATTCTCTTGAGGCACACCAATTTTTTTCAGACACGTAATTCATATGCCAGAGGGAGATCTTGAAGGGATCAGTCCTTCCCTTCATAATAAAGGAATTTTTATTTAGGTAAAAACAAATGCATCAAATTTCAGCCTAAATGCTGGTGGCCACTGGAAACAAAACCATAAAAAGAGACATAGGACAAGAGAAAAAAGTCATCTCAGGGCATAAATACAACATTACCAAGGCATAACTCAACTTATTCCATTCTACTTCCAAAAATCATTCTGCCTAATTGACGTAATCATGGTTTCAAAACGTGTTTTGCTTCGAAAAAACTAAAGACCAAACATGATATAATTTACACGCAGAATTCCCCCTTAGATTAGGGTAGCTGCTCCTTCATGGTAGGAATCCTCACTCCTTGCATTCAATACATTTAACAAAACCAAAATAAAAACTCTGTTCACATTCAACTTTACAAGGGGCATGTCAGAAAACAGATTTTTTACAGTTCTAATTCAATTTTCATAATTAAAATTCCGGTAGTACTAAGCAGATTGAATTAATTTTAGTTTCCTGCAAGTAGCTATTTAATACAAACTCACATGAGCTGAAATGTCATTGCCTACAAGAAGCGTACGAACAGCACAAAAAAATCCTTTGGGTTAACCTTCATTGAAAATGGGGTGATTTTCTAACTAAACTGACAGAAGTTAGCCATGGCCAAAGCCCAACCTCTTCAGCCACAGTTATGGGATGGAATCCTTTGGGTTAACCTTCATTGAAAATGGGGTGATTTTCTAACTAAACTGACAGAAGTTAGCCATGGCCAAAGCCCAACCTCTTCAGCCACAGTTATGGGATGGAAAGCTTGACACCAGAGGTCAGTGGAGCAAATGAATGTTTGAGGGTGGTGTTCGTTGAGCGCAAAGCCATCGAACGAGCTCAACCTCAGCTTCGGGTGGCTGACGAGGGATGTTTGTACCCCACAAATGGTGGGTTTCACTACCGGCATCAAAAGCAACTGCTTTACCTTTGAAAAATTATAAAGGCAAAATTCCACTTGTCTGAAACACGTAAATAGAAGTGATAAAATTTGAATTAAGAAAACTGAGATTTTAACAAGGTCGCTAATATCAAAAAGCCAATCTACCTTCTAGCCAACGACATCCTGGCTTGTATTAGAAACAGTGTGGCCAGCAGAAGTTGGGAGGTGATTGTCCCCCTGTACTCAGCACTGGTGAGGCCACACCTGGAGTGTTGTGTCCAGTTTTGGGCACCTCAACACAAGAGAGACATGGAGCTGCTGGAGTGGGTGCAGAGGAGGGCAACGAAGCTGGTGAAGGGCCTGGAGAAGAAATCTTATGAGGAGCAGTTGAAGGAGCTGGGGCTGTTTAGTTTGAGGAAGAGGAGGCTGAGGGGAGACCTCATCACTCTCTACAACTACTTGAAAGGACACTGTAGAGAGGTTGGTGCTGGTCTCTTCTCACAGGTAATTAGTGATAGAACGAGAGGGAATGGCTTCAAGCTGCAACAGGGTAGGTTTAGAGTGGACATTAGGAAACAATTCTTCACAGCAAGAGTGGTCAGGCATTGGAATAGGCTGCCCAGGGAGAGGGTTGAGTCACCATCCCTGGATGTGTTTAAGGGACATTTGGATGTGGTGTTGGGGGATATGGTGTAGGGGAGAACTTTGTAGAGGAGGGTTGATGGTTGGACTAGATGATCCCAAGGGTCTTTTCCAACCTGAATGATTCTATGATTCTACTTATGCCAGATTTCAGTGTGATTTTTATTTATGAGAGGATAATCCAGTCCTACGCTTTTCCTAATATGTCCCAAATTTCCTAGTTCTGTTTTGCCATCTTCAGAAGTAACTTTGAAACTGCCAGGCACCAGCATTAAAAGCCTCCCTGAAAAAGTGCACTCGTGTCTGAAAACACACAAAGAAAAGATCAAAATGAAAATTAAAAGCAGATGCACTCTAGGTACTAAAAGGTTTTTCCACTTTTATAAGTGGATTATAATTAAGTGTGGCACCATATTTCATACAATTTATTAATCCAGTCCCACTTATTTACACTCTGAAGCAGCATAATGATCTCAAATTTGGAGCACAGCCAAAACTCACATGCAGAAATAATTAAGAAGTTATGTGGAAAGATCGGTCATTGTTGGGTTTCAGGGGTTTTCCAAAGACAGGCTTACTTTTATAGTTAACCAGAAGACCAAAGTTAAAGTAGTTGTAACAAAAGAGGAACTGCAGAAGTGGAACTAATTTTTGAGAGAGAAGAGATGCTACGAAAAGATGACCGGAGCCTGACTTGCCCTGACATTTCAGCCTCTCTAAGGCTGGAGAAGCTGGTACAGAAGACCTCTCTACACTAGTGCTAATGCAACCAGGGAAACACTGTTTTTTTTCTAGACAGCACCTATGCACCCCTCTTGAGTTTACCCATCAGCCACAGAACTCAACAAAAAACAGTAAGAAAATAAAACTCAAAATATTGTAGAACCACAGAGGGCATGAGTTCTGGGAAAGCTGGAAAACGGAGCATGTAGGTCACGGTGGGGAGAGTGTATCACCAGATGATGCCTCCACAAAGCTTCTCTGGCCTCTGAAGGAGGCATACCATCATCCTCATGGGCTTTCTTGGACTCCTTGAAGGTCCACACTTTCTCCTGCAGTCGTGTTTTTGGCAAGGCACAGCTGAAACTAGTCCAAGAGTACACAGCCATTTATACCTGTACAAAGCAAGCAGAAGACTCTGCAGGACAGGAATGACAGTGCTTTACCTCTATTTTACCCAAGTTTAGATGTCTACGCCAAGTAAAAGGGGAATTCAGGCTGTTATTGTAAAAAAAATTCCACTATTTCTTTGCAGAAAAAAAATAATGCCGGTTGGCAGTTTCCTCCTGGGCACAACGTACTCCCGCCTCTAGGAGTGTCCTCACCCCTTATATTTCCAAGGTAATGGTCCCTGAAGATGTTGAGCCACTCAGCAGATCAGGAGTGCTTACCTTAAAGGGTGAAGTACACATATATGGAAATACTGTTGGAGATGCACTCATGCAGGAAATGTATTTTATTTATTCACTGATGCACAATGCCCGGTTCATTTTATCCACGACATTTCTCATCCACTAACCTCTCTCCCCTTCTATTCCTCAACTGAAAAAATTGTTTATACGGTAAGCAAGAAATCTAGATTCCAGTCTGTTGTTATTATTTAGCAATATTTTCTTGATGAGAAGGCCCTATATCAATTCTGCCATTAAGAATTTCTAAAGCAAATTCCTACTGAGGATAAGCCACTGCCAAATGCAGACAGTTTATCACAGTGGGAAGATATCCTGTGGAGTGCCAGAGGGACCACTGCTTAGTTTGATCTGCTCATTGGAAGTAGGAGGAAAGGAGGAGGAGCTGTCAGCATAAGCGTGGACAGAAAAATAATACAGAAAGGTGTGGAGAAATTAGAAGCAAAGACAGGAAACAAGCAATAAAACTGGAGTTGCAAAAACGCCGCTGCGTGTACTAAGGGAGTCATACAAAATAAAGAGTTAACAACAAAATAACAAAGCAAAATTTGGCAAGCACGAACGTCCAAAGACACCCAGGAAAAAGAGGACAACCTGGATGGCAAGGAGCAATGCGGCAGAAGAGAACGAAGCGCCAAGAGCACCTCTGGCTCCTTCTGCAGGAGCGTTAGGCGGCGGCGCGGGCTGGCACGGCGATGCTCTCTTTATTGCAGCCACACCTGGAATATTGTATGCAGTTCAGGCACTTCATTACTGGAAGATATAAACAAACTGGAGGAAGTCCAGAGAAGTGGAACGGAAATGATTAGAAGCCGGAGGGAGTGATTTACCAAGAAAATTTAAAGTAGCCCTTCACCCGCCTGTAACTTCTCTGATAATTAGAGACGGGAAATGATAACAGCCCTAGTTCAAGTCTCCAGTCACGTGCCTTAAGCCCTTTTGCCTTGGGCACTTAAGCATGTGCCTAGTTTTACAAATAAAGAGCACACAAAGATTTTGACCTGATGAAGAGAATAAGATTAAGTAAGGAAAATAATGTAGGCTGCATACCAGTGAAATCCTCCCAGGAATGAGTTATGACTAACTGAGCTACCATAAAAGATGGAGATTGCGTTGCTTGAAATCTCACATTTTATTGCTGATAATGGAAAGAGTTATTCAGATCTGAAGTTTATTTTCCGTGAGACAAGAGGACTATGCAAAGTAAACTGTGTTACCCACGTACACAAATCTCTGCAGACTTTGCCACAAACATACAAGTCATCCTGCCCAGGTAAAGAAACCTAACTAAGCAAATATTTTTCCCCCAGACCGTGTAAGCCGGTGGAACGGTTCTGAAAAATGACAAATTCTATGCCAGCAGGAAAGTAAGTGGATTCTCCCAGCTCCTCACGCGCTGACATTGCTGGGAAGTGATTTTTAGGAAGGCAGCATTTTATATAATTGTTGAGCTGTCAGCAGGGCTCTACTGAGAGACACTTTAAAAGTCATGTAGACACTGTCAGAGCCTGATCTAGGGAACAGGTGATTACCTCTCACGCAGATTTTGCATGCAATCTGGAAAAAAATACCCCAAAACAACCATCACCAACAATAAAAAAAAAAAAAAAAAAAAAAAAAAAAAAAAAAAAAAAAAAAAAAAAAAAAGAAAAAAAAAAAAGAAAAAGCAAATAGCCCAGCTGCAGGCAGCCTGCAAGCAAGCCTGCTGGGGATGCAGCTTGCTATAGAATCCCCAAACAAGATTACAGGCCAATAGCCATGTTTGGGCACGTAGGATTCCTGACCCCCTTTACTCATAGGCGAGGCCTCCCAGAAATATTTATCTTCAAGGTAACCCTGTGCCTCCACCCCCTCTGCACCTAGCTTGCCCCTAAAAAAAAATCACTTCTTGATGCTCCAAATAACAAAGTTCACAGTTCCACTCTGGAGAAATACCCTGGACAGATTTTTAGCCCATAAATGGGGAGAAAAAAATCAAAAAAAGCAAACAAACTTACAGCAGGGGAACAAGATCTGGAACGAGACAGAAGTCTGCAGTGTTTACTGGAAAGTCAGCATTTATTACTAAAATTGTGTTGGATATGCATATCTGAGTAGCATGCTAGCCACGGCTTTTGTTTATGCAAGTAATGCAAGCTTTACGTTACCATTTCTGCAATATTTTTCATAATTCAACATTTACGTGCAACTACATTTAGATTTATGAGAGTGAGATAAGACCTGGCACAAAGTCAACAGGTCTCAGGTTCACTGCATCAGTGCCTTGATTTTATATTAGGATCTTTTTTCTTTTTTTTTAATGGACTTTCTGCAGCACAGTTTTAAAGATTTGGCAGGAGGTAAAACAACTGCATGGCTGATTATTGCTTTCAATACTTACAAGGTGGAACCTATAAGCCTGAGAGTTCTACTCCAGGGACTTTGGGGTTTTTTTCCCTCCCTTTCTTTGTATGGTACATGTCAAAATGAATCTGCAAATTGGATGAAATCTGTCAAAAAAACAGATTATCACCAGTGGATCTTGTAGGACTACATATAGTTAAGGTTGCCTGACACTTCTCATTTTAAGACCTCATTTTCTATTGCTTGTAACTTTACCACACATTAGCAGTTAGGGCTGAAATTTTCCATGCTGGATGTCTGCCTCAGGCTGAATTTTATTTTGCGAGTGTAAGAACGTATCAGCTAGAAGTACTAAGCTTAGTGCAAAGTAAGTTTGTGAATAAGGGTAGGGAGAAACATGTTGGTTTTCCCCCGTGTTACATTTTTTGCAGACATATTTGAGAAGCTCAAGAGCCTTCACACTTTGAGACAGACCCTTTCAAGCATCACTGCTCTGATACCACAGATGTGCCTTTTGCCATCTCATACATTATCACTTAAAATTATAACGGATCACAGTATAAAACACTGAAAAGTTGCAGTTTGTACGTGATATGATTTGCAAAGGTTTTGGTGGAGGTTGGCTGCCAACCTCCAAAGTTTCCTTCTGCAGAGAGCATGGACCAGGGCAGAGGGTCTGAGCCCAGCCCGTGCTCCAGCCATCTCTTCCATGTGCCAGGAGATGCTTTGGCATGGCAGAAAATTCCCACCACACTTCCAGGACACAGCAAAGGGAAGAGGAACAAGGCACAGGTTGCAAGAACAAAGGGAACCACCAGGAGCTTCACGAGGAGAAAGGACAGGAGTCTGGGGAGGTCATAGACTTGAAAGGAGAAAGGCTCCCCCCAAAAAAAAACAGCAGTGGAGGAAGGAAGGAGATGTAGGCAGTAGTTTACTGGAGAAACTAGGGAAGAGAGGAGACAGTCAAGAGAATCTGACAGTGTAGAACCTAATGACTGAAGGAGAAAAGAAAAGGTCCAGAGGTGAGTGCTGGACAGAAGTAGGAGACAGTCAAGAGAATCTGACAGTGTAGAACCTAATGACTGAAGGAGAAAAGGTCCAGAGGTGAGTGCTCGACAGAAGCAGAAGGGGCAGGGGATGTAGATAGGTGGTAAATGGAGAAAGAGAAGCAGCTCAGAAGAAAACTACTCGGGGACAGTCAAGAGAATATATGTCTCTACACCGTTAGGGCTGAATGCAGGAAATCTAAGACTCAATTCCCCTAGCAACCATCTCTACTTTACAGATTGGAAACTCAAGAAAGGCCAAAAAAAATAAAAAGTGTCTACTAATGTATTGGGCTAGACCTGTCACTCCCACAACTTAATTTTTCTGGGTGTTCAGCATTTTTGAGAGAGACTGCTTTCCAAGGAGGCTGACAACCCCCTGGTCTCCATGTGAGGCAACTACCTTCCATGAAGGCAGCTGGAGCTGTGCACTGGTGCTCCCAGCTCTACCGGGGATTTCACTTGCGGAGTCCACCTCAGGGGGTGAGCCCAAAACAGGCCTTGTGCCACCTCTACTGCTCTCTTGTAGGTACTGGGGGGAAGAGCTGCTGGCCACCACAGAAACTTACGGACACAAAGACTGTTTGCCCCCCAAGCTACTTCTACCAGACAGCTACATGGCCTGGAGGTGGTCCGTCGGGTGCTATGTAGCAGAAGAGTTATGCACCAAGGGATGGATAGAATCATAGAATTGTCTAGGCCGGAAGGGACCTCCAAAGGTCATCTAGTCCGACCTCCCCGCAGTCAGCAGGGACACCCCCAACTAGACCAGGTTGCCCAGGGCCTCGTCAAGCCTCACCTTGAATATCTCCAGGGATGGGGCCTCAACCACCTCCCTGGGCAACCTGTTCCAGTGCTCCACCACCCTCACATGTCCCACACGCATCTCGTTTTGCCTCTCCCCCTTTGGCCCACACGCTCCTGAGAAGAAAACCGTAAGACATTACAGCAGCTCCACAGCACCTGGTAGAGGAGACTGCAAAATCTCCCTCATAACCTGCAGTTCAGCCTCAGGAGTTCAACTCAATATTTACCTTAGAAAATTATGACAACATTAGCTTTTAATTTATGTTCTGTGCTTTTCTAAAACTTTGGAGGAACTTTGCAAGCTGAGGGGAGGCAGGCAAATGCTGCTGTCCCCTCCTCAGCACACACTTCTGCCCACCTCAGCATGGATTCCCACTGGCCAACGAGGCCACCTAGCACGTCCCATGTACGTGAAGCTTGCACAAACCCATAAAAAGAAGTAAAACTACAAACTTGAGAAAAGAAAAATAAATTTGAGAGCATCCTGCAGGCAGAAACTAAACTACAACAGCTGGAAGGGACACGCATTACTGAACCATCAGAAAAATGGTTGGGCTGGGGGGAAGCTCCAGCGTCCCATCCACACCTCACACTACGGCTGTAACTACACACTCCTAAACCAGACTTTGCTAAATCAAACAATGCTTTCCTGCACGTACAATTACATCGACTTTAATTAGCTAACTGGCTCAGTGGTTTCTGATCGGTTCAACTGGGTGAACACGTGACATGGATTGATCTATAATTAAGATGAACTTTAAAGTATCCGTGTTTAAGTGGTGGAGCGGACACATTTGTCGCTGCCTGAGGACGAAGGAGTAGAAGGACCAAATGGGAAGAGACCCTTCTCTTTGCTCAGTGATTGCTGACCTCTGTTTTTCATTATAACTAGGAAGTGGTCAGTTAACCCTCATCATTAAGCAATAAAGCGTGACAGAGAGTGCTGATTAACGCACTGCTCACAAATACAGTCAGGCATGAGGAGAAACCCATGGCAGGCTTCTGGAAGTTTTAAATAGCCATTAGTTATGCTTGTGCAAAATAAAATTAACCCAGCTAATCAAGCATTGAGAAGCCATGGTTCTGCTGACCGTCGAGGGCTTCCAGCAAACAAAAGGTACAGCATGCTTACATACCATGAAAATGAACACATATGATAAATATGACCAATCAGTGAATAAACATAACCACCTGCACTGAAAATATTACCTGAGAAGTCCACATCTTAAAGAAAAAGTCCACATCTTTGCCCAGGTGACCAAGAAGGCCACCAGCATCCTGGCCTGTGTCAGGAGCAGCGTGGCCAGCAGGAGCAGGGCAGTGATGGTGCCTCTGGACTGGGCACTGGTGAAGCCTCCCCGCGAGGGCTGGGTTCAGTTCTGGGCCCCTCACCACAAGAAGGACATTGAAGTGCTGGAGCGTGTCCAGAGGAGAGCCACCAAGCTGGGGAGGGGTCTGGAGAACAAGTCCTGTGAGGAGAGGCTGAGGGAAGTGGGCATGTTGAGTTTGGAGAAGAGGAGGCTGAGGGGAGACCTGCTTGCCCTCTACAGCTCCCCTCCTTGCCCTCTCCAGCTCCCTGACAGGAAGGCGGAGAGAGGTGGGGGTTGGCCTCTTCTCCCAAGGGAATCATGAGAGGAGCAGAGGAAATGGTCTGAAGTTGGGGCAGGGGAGGTTTAGATGAGATCTTGGGAAGAATGACTTTCCTGAGAGGGTGGTCAGGCACTGGAAGGGCCTGCCCAGGGAGGTGGTGGAGTCACCATCCCTGGAGGAATTGAAGAAACGTGTAGACGTGGCACTTCAGGGCATGCTCTAGTGCCCGAGATTGTTGGGTTGGGTTTTTTTTGTGCGTGTGTGGTTGGACGTGATCATCTCAAAGGTCCCTTCCAACCATGAAGATTCTGTGACAGGGAAGCAACAGATTGACTTCAGCCGTCACCAAGTACGTGAGCAGTCTACTACAACGTACATGAGCTAAACACGCACACAATCACACGCCAGCTCATCCTGCAAGAAATAAAGGATGGGCATGAGCACCAGGAGTTTTTTCTGAAGAGGTGTACTTCTCTCGCTTGAAATTTAATCTACCTTTATTTGTCTCAGCACATCCCACTTTAAGGCAAACAGATTGACTTCAGCCATCACCAAGTACGTGAGCAGTCTACTACAACATACATGAGCTAAACACGCACACAATCACACGCCAGCTCATCCTGCAAGAAATAAAGGATGGGCCTGAGCACCAGGAGTTTTTTCTGAAGAGGTGCACTTCTCTTGCTTGAAATTTAATCTACCTTTATTCCTCTCGGGAAGTGGGCATGTTGAGTTTGGAGAAGAGGAGGCTGAGGGGAGACCTGCTTGCCCTCTACAGCTCCCTGACAGGAAGGTGTAGAGAGGTGGGGGTTGGCCTCTTCTCCCAAGGGAATCATGAGAGGAGCAGAGGAAATGGTCTGAAGTTGGGGCAGGGGAGGTTTAGATGAGATCTTGGGAAGAATGACTTTCCTGAGAGGGTGGTCAGGCACTGGAAGGGCCTGCCCAGGGAGGTGGTGGAGTCACCATCCCTGGAGGAATTGAAGAAACGTGTAGACGTGGCACTTCAGGGCATGCTCTAGTGCCCGAGATTGTTGGGTTGGGTTTTTTTTGTGCGTGTGTGGTTGGACGTGATCATCTCAAAGGTCCCTTCCAACCATGAAGATTCTGTGACAGGGAAGCAACAGATTGACTTCAGCCGTCACCAAGTACGTGAGCAGTCTACTACAACGTACATGAGCTAAACACGCACACAATCACACGCCAGCTCATCCTGCAAGAAATAAAGGATGGGCATGAGCACCAGGAGTTTTTTCTGAAGAGGTGTACTTCTCTCGCTTGAAATTTAATCTACCTTTATTTGTCTCAGCACATCCCACTTTAAGGCATTACCTTCATGTCTGGAATGGGAGAAATGTTTTCACCATGGCCTGCTCCGTACCCCTTTCTGGACGCCAGAGACCCTTCTCCCCTCTCTTTCTAAACTTCCATTTCTGATTTCAGCTGAAATCTTAATCCATCCCACATCTGGATGGAAATAGCTAAATTCTAAGGATTTCTCTCACTACTTCAGTTGACAATTTTCATTTTAAGTGAATATTTTTTTGCGATTTCACACCCACATTGATTTTGGACTGCATAACCCACAGAATATGGATTTTGGATTACCCCCACCTGCATCGTAGGGCAATACTTCAGATCTGTCTCTGCCTCCTGAATCTGAGTGGACACCTTTGCTTGTACAAACACACACAGCATTTCCCACTTTCTACTCTTGGTGGCATATTGTTCTTGCATCGGAAACTTGTTATTGAAGGCTTCAAGGACAGAAAGAAAAGGTGACAGTAACAAGGACTTTCTCCCATTCTTAGTGGAACGGTAAAAGAAAATACAGTTAAGTGTGAGAATGGAAATAGGAAGGGCTGAAATGAAAGTCAGAAAGATGATACCGTCCTTCAGTTCTCTATTTCTGGAACATTTTCTCCATGGAAAAAGGGATACTCAAGAAAGCAAATTTACCCAAATACTGTTCAAAAAACCTTTGCTGTTCAACCCTGTTCTGTCTTATCACAGAACTCTTTGAGCGTGTACTAGTACATATGTTTTGCCTGTGCTTTTATGTCCTTCACTGTTTCATAAGCTTTCCAGGAGTGATCTTTTATTATTAAATAGTCAGTGAAAGATCTCATCCTTGTCATATTTCCTCTTCCTACTTTTAAATGAATAATTAATATGGAATAATTCACAGGTATCTTTTCTAAAATTCTTACATGGAAGTGGATTCCTTCACGAAATAGAAGCAAAACAAGAAAAGGTGCAGCCCGGTGTGACCAAGTGCTTGTGCTATTTTCTGAGAACCTAATTTATTTTATAAAGTTGTATACCATGCTGCTGAATTAAGGCATACCCACATCTACTTGTACAAGACGGACTGCCCGGTGCCCTACATTCAGCGCAGAGGACTGCACGATGACAGTGCAGAAGTATGAGAACATGAAATATCATTTGGAGTTCTCCAGGCTCTCTAAAACACCTGAATATCTGGAATTGAACTGCCTGGCTGTGCGCACCTTGCGTATGAAGTCATTAACTACCACCCTCCTCACTAAAAAATGAATGCACAACCAGACCTTTTCATTCAGGAATATGGTGCTATCACTGCAGGAATACTGTCCTCCTGTTATTACTAAAAAGACTGCAAGTGAAAGACATCATTTAAAAATACGTTAGTGTCTTTTCATTCCCTTTTTAAAATTTTATGAATAGTTTAGTATGCCAGTGCACACAACCTAAGAAGTACTTATTATTATTTTTTCCCAATAGTCCATCATTATCATTCTGTTGTATCAGAGAAAATTAGCACCTATCACTTACATAATTTCAAGCAGTATTGTTAAGAGTGGAATTTGCATGCATGATATGGTGTATAGGCTAACACAAGTCCATTTGCTAAATCCACGTGGTAAAATGGATGAATAAATAATTGAATGCTTAGCTCCAAATATATAATTATTCTTAGGAAAAAAATTAGAGCACAAGTCTGTGAAAATACATATAATAATACTCATCTACAACTAAATACCCTAGACAAAAAATGGCCTTTCAGAAATGGAATAATATAGTTAGATTCCTAAAATGTTTATAGAAAACTTGCATAAATGCCCGAGTTTTGAAAGTACAGGACTGTTGCACTTCTTCCCCAGAGGCATTAGATAATAAATTCAAAATGTTGTCCCAGCCTAATGAAGAAAAGACTTTGCAGAGTACTCGTGCAGAGCATGCAAAAGGTTTGTAAACCTTCAAACTGCAGTTTAAATTGTTCCTGTTAGGGAAAAAAAAAAAAAAAAGAAAAAAGAAGTTACAGCTCAGTTGCTCTGCTCTGTTCCCACACACAGTACCATACAGCCTCTCCCTAAGAAAGTAACATTAGCTCTTTTAATATCATCCATCACCCTGCTCTGTAATAAGCATTGCTGTTCTGACGTTGCAAGAACTGCTTGCCATATGTCTACTTCCAATCCACAAGTCACATTAGTTGTTTGTTAAATGTAAAGAAAAGAGGGAGTGGGCTTTGCAACAATAAGCCAGAAAACACCAAATGCAGTCCTTTTCCCATATCAGAGCGCTGCGTAAAGCCATCTCCAGATGAAGTAAAATAAATGGTTGGGTAAAAACGAGAAAGCTATGCTCTAGTACTTCTGCCTGGTAGTACCCAAATGAATGTAAATATGCCACGAACGGGAAATGAATGGAAAAAATTCCACTATCCTGGATAGGTGTTTTCAGCAAGAAGCAAGAAGAATTAAAAGGTAAATGAAACAAGATATAGAAATCTGATAGAACTGCATTAACGCTGATAGTACTGACACCTGTTCTGGAAAAGGTGTGAAACATCAAATGACAAGAATTCAAAATATTCTGTTTATCAGAATAGTCAGTAACACACAAATAGCAACACCTTTTGTTGGCATCTTGTAAGAACAGTACTAAAAGTTTCAAAAAACCCCAATTTTCTTCTAATCCAATGCTATACTGTTTTTTCTGTTTTATGGACATCACAATGTGTTTTAAAATAATGCATCTGTCTTTCTATTGCAGAGGCTATTTCCATTTTAGCATTTTTCTCACCCTGTGACTTGAAAGTCAGCCTACGTTCTGAATCTCCAGAATAAATTTCTAAAATATAACCTTTCCACATTTATTTTCAGATGCATTCATTTAGTCCTTTAGAAATTTCTTCAGATACTCTTTTTCCAGGCGAGAGTCATTGAGCAGTTTCAATAAACACAAAAACCTACTGCCTAAAACAGTCATTCCATTACCGCTTTTTGCTCTTATTACTGGTCATCTGGTGCCCCATTGAAGAAAATCTGTAGATGGACCTTTTTCTTAAAGTATTACTAAATAAATCAGAAAAAAAATAATGCTCTCTTAGGAAGCATGGGAGTCAATCTTGAGAGGCAGAATATCATTCAGACTTGACAGAGCTGCCTTTCCCATTTGCAACCACACATTAACCAGCAGCGTTGAGTCAGGGAGAGATCTTCATGAGGTCCAGGCAGAAGCCTGAGCTCCTCCAGCAGTTAAGCAGCCTCTCGGAGGGTAACACTTTGCTGTTTTTCTCCTGCACTCCCTTCCTTTGGTCCCAGCTACTTACTTTTCCACTAAGAGATCACAAAGTCCACCAACGTAAAGCAAAGCAGTTTGATGGAGGAAAAAAACAAAACATCAGGGACGTTTTCTAGATGAGAATCAATTAAATCCAAAGCAGATCATTTTGCTTTGAAAAGCAACAGTGGAGGGAAAGTCAGGAGCAAGGAAGACTTACCCTGGGAGAAGGATTATGAGCCTCAGGAGCATATAAAATAATGGAACATCATGGGCTGCACCCATGAGTGCTGAGGGAGCTGGCTTGTGTCACTGAGAGACCACCCTTGACTATCTTTAAAAGGTCATGGCAATCCAGTGAGGCTCCCAAGGACTAGAAGGATGCAGGTGTAACTTCTCTCTTCAAGAAGAGCAAGAATACTTTTTTTTTCTTATTATTATTATTTTTATGGTAAGGATGGTCAATCAGGTTGCCCTGAGGGGCTGTAGAGTCTCTGCCCTCCACGATAGTCAAAACCCAACTGGGCACAAGGCTGATCAACCTGCTCTAAACAGAAGGGCTGGATTAGATAATCTCCAGAGATCTCTTCCAACCTCAGCAATTCTGGGATTATATGAGAACATGCTCTCTCATCTGGACAAAATTAATACACACAAAGTGGTGCTTTTTCATAAAATTATGCACATTATCACAGCCTTTCATAGTCCTAAAGGCATAAAGCGCTTAAGGCATATATCTTCCATATCAAATATTAGATGAAGTGTTACAAGAAGGAAGCTTGAAACGAAACACGAAGAAAAGAATATGTTCTAAAAAGAAAAATTATATTGTGAAACTTCTGCAGCATATTCAGAAAAGACATTTAAGTTAACCACATAATAATAATAAGCTTCAGTAACCTCTGCAGAAAACTCATACAGGTTCAAAATGAAATACTAAACATGTTGGGATGTACTATATGAATAAAGGTAAGGAAAAATGGATTGGAGGAACCCTAACAAACTCCACCTAACACAAGTATCAGTATGTACTAGTGTCCTGGTTTGAGGTAAAACAGGACTGATTTTCTTTTCAGTAATTTTACTTTTCAGTTAAGCCTCTTCTAACTAAATAACTCCCTGAAATTATTGTCATATCTTTCCGACAGCGTCAGCTTCTAGCAGATAAGGTCTGGTGATGAAGCTGGATTACAGTCTTCCCACATTCACTTCAGTCAAATCCCAGGTCTTGATGCACCATGTGGCTACTTAGCAGCAGGTAGCTTTGCCAGGAAGCACCACCATCATCAACGTTTGCTGCACATGACTACCACCTTGCTCCAGTTGCTGTCACTGAACAGGTAAGAAGTCTCAGATGCCCCAACACCTCAAAACCTGAATTCTGATCCCTTCTGATTAACAGAAGTCTCTAACTACGTTATGTCTTGCATCTATAGCCTTGGTCTCGCCTTGGCAGAGCTCTAGCTTTATCCTGGGGAGAATAAGGATGGTAAGTTTGGGTGAATCAGGACCACAAAGTCAAAGGGAAACTTGTCTTCGAAGTCCACACTTGCTTGCTACCAAAAGTAAAGTACATAAAGATTATAGAGATTTAAAAAAGAGAGAGAAAAAGAGAGAGAAGAGAGAAAGCCAATGCATGAGGGAGTTGAATGTTGCCCTAAAGAACTGGACTGCATCTCCTTTGCCATGAATTTACTTTATAATAATAAGCAGGGAAAAAAATATCACTAATTATCCTCCTTGTTTCATGAATATCCAACTTGAGATCCAGAGTCTGATTTGCAGTGGTTTAAGCAATCATAGCTGCAAGTAAAATCAACAGGAATTGCACATTGGACATATTAAGTGCTATAAAATGCCAAGTACTTCTGCCCCCTGAGGCCCTAGATATCATAAATCATGGACCCCAAATCAGTGGGTATGTCTGAGCTTCATCTGTGCCTCAACTCCTCGACTGTAAAACAGAGGTAATAACCACTCATCTCATCTCGTATTGCAAGGACAAATTAAACAATGTTTGTGAAGCGCTTAGATATTATAGTGATGAGCACCACAGAAAAGCTCTGTAAGAAATGAGTAATTATGTCTTCTGAGCAAGGGATGAATAGTAATCAGCAGTGAAGGCACAGGACCATACACTGAGCAACGAGAAGAATACAGGATATTGAATAGCTGCTCATTAATTGAACGTTATCCAATCTGTTCAATGAACAAGGCAGAGGTCTAATGGAAGAACTTGTATGTGATTGTGTAATTAAGGCTGAATTAGAAATCATTACATGTGGTATAGATGAACAAAGACCACGCAGGCCATTAGCATTCATTATTTTCATATTTGGTTGTGGTTTTGCAAGCGTGGTTTCCCCCCCCCCCCAACATATTGTTAAAATAGTGAACTTAAAAAAAAAAAAACAACCACCAAGAAGCTCAAAACCTGTGAAACCCATCATTTACAAGATACAAGACTCCATATAAAGGAGCAGAAAGGGATGGGAGAGGATACAACCACCTCAGGTGGCCCTGCTACTCCAAAATGGGAGAAGAATGGGTCTGCCACACTGCCTGTGATGCAGGACATCAAGTTTTACTGCTCAGGAACCACAGCATGGACAAATCCCAAGCCCCACATCATCATCACCACTCTTGCAATGGACTGACTGACCCATCTTCCCCTTCTTAGGGCCCTGGATTTGGCAGCTGAGCTATGTGAGATGGCACCAAGCAATCGTGCAGGTTAAAAGCAGGTATTATTTCTGTCTTACAGAATTTCCTCTCGTTAAACAATAAAGACCTGTGGGCTTCAAAGTTGACCACAGGCCATTATTGTTTCTAAAAAACCTGATAAAACTGCCTGAGTCTACATCTAGACTTCAATCCTGACACAGGCACTCCCAACCCTCAACAACCTAAAACTATGCTGAAAAAAAAAAAAAAAAAAGAGGCTGAAATCCTGGCTTCTTTTAAAGCAATGGGAGATTTGCCATTACCTTTTCCCACTCTATTTATATCTGAGATGCTAGCAGATGCCTTGTTCCCTCTGTCTATAACAGACAGATCTGTATGTACATTTTATCTCTTTTTTTTTGTGTGTCTGGAGACTGTTTTCCCACCCTCTTATTTAAAATGAGATTAGGAGGCACAAAAAGATGTTTTGTTTCTGGCTTTATGTATTTATATATTTATTTTGAGGCTTTATCTATTTAGAACTTCTTTCAGCCACGACACTGCAAAATTCCTTATCTCTAACACTTTTGCTGAAGGCACCTTGCAGGATTATCCCCCTTTTCAGGCTCTAAACCTGGAGGTTTGTAGAAGGGAAGTGCTATTTGCTACTAAAAGCGAAAATTATAACATCGCTTCGATAAGCTGCCAAGGCAGCTTTTTTTATAAAGTTTTATAAAGTGGTGTCTCTTAAGCAGCAGTAAGATAGTTGTAAGGAGCTAAAGCATCTGACTAAGGATGTTTTATGATATTTGATATGCTCTATACTGTTTGATACAGAAGATCCCTCACACCTATTTATGTCTGATTGCAAACTCCAATTTGAATGTTCGTTCAAGTGTTAGTTACCCATTTACAGTGGTACTGTACTAGGCATTATAAAAAAGCCAAAAGAGCACCGTGTCCAAGAAGCCAGACCAATTACACTTCAATGACCGAGGATTTCTCAGCAGCCAGGCTCTCACTTGAGGGGATTACCAGCAAACATAATCAAGCATGAGGTCACCTGATGGGGTCTGGAGGTATCTGCAGAGGCTTAGCTGGATAGGATGGAGTTATTCCAAAAGGACTTCGCTCTCCTGAGCTTTCTTCTAAACTCAGAATGAGAAAATTCATTGCAGGACAGCCATCTACTAGTACAAACACAAAGCAATCCTGCCTTCTGCAAGATCCAAGCACTTTACATCCATTTTTAAAAACTGTGTCCTGTACCCCTGTGAAGATCTGGGTGGGCATCTACTATCATTACAAGTGGCATATCCTAAAAATATATTAGTTGCTTCATCCTCTCTTTTACTACTCATACTTCCTTCATTTTTGGAGTCAGACAAACTCTCCAGCCTTACCAGGACACAATATTAACCAAAAGAAGACCTCTTTGGCTTATCCTTTACAATCAAAGATAACCAAAACGTATTATTCATCAGTTACTTCTCCTACACTCCATTTCAAAGTAGGTACTCAAACCCTTCTGACTCCTTTCAGGAAAGCGCCCCCCCTCAAAGTCCCTCTTTTTGGTGGTTTGCAGCCTTCTCAAAATATCAAACTAATGTAATTTTTACGCATTTGCTCTTACTTCAGTACAGTTCTTAGTTCAAAATAAATTCTCCTCCCTCTCAGTTGTCTATTCCTCCACGGCGAAATATTTATAGACAGCAATCCTGTCCCAACTCAGACTCTTTTTGGGTAAGCTAAAATAAGCTAAAAGCATTTAGTCACCTGATATAAGATAATTCCCCAACCCCCCAATCATTTAAGAAGCTCTCCTAATGTATTTACTTGACTCTGAATCAAGCTGTCTTTAACACGCTGGTGACCAGAATTATATACAATACTTCACATAAGCATCCCCATCATCGTTTGCATCATGATGGTGTGAATACTTCCCTGTTTGCTTGAAATACTTGGTGCATCTGAACATATGGATTCTGTATAATTACTTAACACAAGTGGCTCAGCCATCTTGGAACTATTACTAAAAGTTGAATTTCTCAAGAAGCATGCTGTCTACCTTCCCTACAGGGCATAGGGGAAAAGTCCATTTTTTTTTTTTAAAGAAAAGGAAGTTGAAGTATTCAAGAGAACACTAAACTAACGGCTGTGACATTTGAACTTCTGTTTGCTAAAATATTTGTGGCTGCCTTGACTCGGCATGCATTCACAGGGCCATCACACCCCTAGGAAGACTCCTATCTGCTGGACGTGTTAAAAGAGAAAACACCTGAAAAAAACATTACTGCAACTCAGTTCCCCATCACATCATAAGAATGCCAAAATTTCCCCTCTCTTATAAGGATGCAGAGGGTAAGCACATGAAAAAGCCTGTGTGATGCCTGAATTTGTGGCGATGGAAGGCCACTACCTAAGATTAACGAACCTTATCACTGCATATATGTTCTGTTTACTGCATATTGTGCTTGTGCAGGCTGGCCATCACCTACTGAATATATTATTTTGCAGATGAAGCAGGCTAGAAATGATTATTCATAAAACAAATAACAGAAGACAAACAAAAGAGTGCAGAAGAAGAATTGTCGCACGCAGACCTCCTAGCATCATGGGAGCGTTTTTCAAGGCTAGAGAGCAGCCTATATTTAAATTTTCATCCTTGTACTCGTCCCTCCCTCTCTACAGCAACACCCGCTCACACCGTAAATAACAGCTACAATCAAAAAAATTGCAAAATGTTGGGAAGTCCTGGAGGAGGGAAAGACATTATTAATGCGGATTTTTAGCTTTCGCGATATAAAGTATTTTTTCAGATCATTGTCCCAGCCATTAACCAACTTGTGGCTCTTTGTGGCACCACAGCTGCTGAACTCGCCCGTTCTTTGCTTGTTTTAAAACCAAGACACCGTGTCACCTAGATGGTTCCAAAGCCTAACCCCATCCTTTCTGAAACACAACCGCAATACACGTGCCCTATTGGTGC
The DNA here is from genome assembly GCF_001431845.1 of Calidris pugnax. Lineage (NCBI taxonomy): Eukaryota > Metazoa > Chordata > Aves > Charadriiformes > Scolopacidae > Calidris > Calidris pugnax. The sequence goes on along the minus strand of NW_015090920.1, from coordinate 3,460,658 downwards.
TGCACCCCACATTGAACACGTGTCCAGTATTTATTTTTGAGCATCAGTAAAAGTTGTGCTCATATATGAGCTATATATGCAGGCTATATATTCCAAGAGCCAAAAGGAAAGCTTTCCCTCACATTCCAGCTTTAAAAATATTCAATTGTAATACATGCTCCATCCTTTCCTGCTTTTGTGTCACACTTCTTGCTGCTTGGGCTTTTTTTCCCATTTTTGGGCTCCCAGTGCAAACCTTTCTAGATCCTTCCTCCTACCAGCCTCCCGAACTCCAAGCTCCCAGCAACTAAAGCCAACCAGAAGCAGTAACGAAGACTTCATTTCACTCAGCAATGCTGCCTGCCACAGCAAAAAGCAGGAAAAGTCCTTTCTACATCTATGAAAGCATGGAAGGCTGGTGGCAGCTTCAAACCTAAGAAGCCTTAATTATTTAAATTTTATTTTACACCTATTAACCATGGCATATCAAGTAAGAGTAGCAGCTGCTACATGAATCTGACCAGCTCACTTGCCCTCAGCAGATCACCCATCTGCTTGCTCTTCACCTAATATTTCTGTTTGATAGGTTGTAAAACAGATTCTTGCAATAGGTCAGGAACAGAGTCAACTTCAAATCCCACATACAAATTTCTATGAAAACATATGGACATCTATACTGAGTGATGTCGAATTTAGAGAGGCCACTGACCTCATGAAAGTGGATAAAAGGAAAATTACAGCCTGTGATGGAAAAACACTGACTCCATTACAGTGAATGAACAGAATAGTGGAAAGTGAAGAACTGTATGTATAATTAATTCTAGTAATACAGACCTACAAAATTCATGGGTGCACACACTGCAAAATGGTGTGGAAAAGGCCCTTCTATAATGTAACAATTTCAGCTTCTACAGAATAAAAAAATACTGCTTTTTTATAACAATTTCAGCTTCTACAGAATAAAAAAAATATTGCTTCTTTAAGTGATCAATAAGGTAAACTTTCCTGTTCACCAGTAGCGTTTTATAAAAATATGTCATGCTAATTGAGCAAATTCTTCAAGAACTATATATTCCAGCATATTTAAATTCTCATACTTTGATACTTTTTTCCCACCTCAATTCAGATGAAAAAAATTTAGGAGGCACAGATTTTTATTTTCTATTTATTTTTATTTTCTATTGGGGGGCTATAGAGCTTTGGGAAGTCCATGGGAAAACCACAGGAAGATTACCTGTTTCTGTTATCCCCTTTCCCTCTTGTGTGGCCCTCTGGAAGAGGAAACTCAGAGTATTTCTAGAAAAAGGGGGAAAAAAAGAAGAGTATCCTTGGGATATTCTGCATCTGGCCCATTGCTAAACGCTTGCACAGTGCCTTTGCTTGCCAAAGAACTGAATTTATCCACCACTGAAATTTTCAGGCTGGCAATAGCTCGCAATCCTCCCTGAGAAGGCGAGTCTCTAGAAGGCTGCCAAATCTCTTCAATTATGGTAAAAAGATGGGTCTTGGTGGCCGGCAAGGCAGACCAGGAGGTAACTCCATGGTGACTGGTGGCTTGGACCCTCCATCTTGCGGCCCATCTCAGGGTTGTTTTGGTGTTTTCAGAGGAGCCCAGCACAAAGGGTGATGAAGAACAGCCCTTCTTTTCCGTAACCCTATCTTGGAGGCCGCCCAGGTTCCCACAGCCGCGCCGAGCCCCCACAGATGGGGGAAATTTCATCCCTTCCACTATTGAAGCCAAGTCTTGGATAACCCACTGTGCAAACACGCAAGCAGAGGTAGAATTTCTTCCTTACCAGGCTGCTCGCTGAGGTGCACGGCACATTTGCTATATCCAGGAGCCCGTCTAAATAAGACGGCATCAGATTAGGCTCTGAAAAGCATCCTTCAGCCAAATTTCCCCCTCCCTTAAACAGGCAAATAACAAACGGGCAGGTGAAAGAGAAACACAATCCTAGAAACTTCTGCGGCTGTGTTTTCTACTTCAGAGGTGAGGAGAGATCTATGTTTCTGACTTAAAATGGCAGAAATAGCTTTAAGGCGAACTGCCTGGAGCAGAACTCAACAGCAGAGTCTGAAATTTATTGAACATCACATATTCGTATTTAAAAAAAAAAACCCAGCGAGCTTCCCTATAACTAATACGATATAATTTGTCAAGTAGCCAAAAAATCTCCCAGCAAATATGCAAAATAACTGGAAGATGACGGTCATTTTTGCTGTAGTCTTTAGCACCATTTGGAGATGAAAAAATGCCTGCCTTTTCTTACCTTCAAGCCAAAGGAAGAATGAAAGATTAACTTTAGCAACTTAAGAAGCGATATAAATTTTGATTTAGGACAGATTACCTCATACTTGTCTGGAACTTGAACAAATGAAGACTAAAAATGCAAGGCATACGCAAGAACAGCTGTGATTTCTGACTTCAAGCCTGTTACTCTTCTTGGAGAAAGCTGGTTCAGTGGAAAAAGAGAAGACAAGACTGGCCAGGTACCTCAGGTTCCCTCACAGTATAGCATATTTTCAGCATATGACTCTATTAATGATCATAAATTAAAGTTTATGTAACTTTATGACTGGCCATATCCGTAATTTAGAAAATCATACAATATAGTTATCCTAGGTGAAAATGTATTATAGATACAAATGTCTTAACTTTTGCAGTGACATCATTTATCAACATTTTTATGGTTAAAGGATTTTAGTGTTTGTGAGGCAGGTCAAATTTATATTAATGACACAATCATATTTCTTCATACCAGACTCCTGCTCATCAAATCAGTCATCAAAAAGTTCATGCTTACTTGACACCAAAATTTTGCACATGGATAATTTACATCCTTTTAATGAATTCCATCTGAAATTACTTTTGAAATTTCACAAATAAACCCTTTTCAATATTTTTTTAGCCTACAGCTCTCCTTCTCATAAATTCATTAGACGTTTCCTGCAAGTCACCAAAATAAGATTCACTGGGAATGCAATTACCAGATTTACCATGGGAGACGCGAGCTTTAGTCTCTTTGTTGTGCACTTTCTTGTTTTTAAATTTCAATGCAGTTGTTCTTTTCTGCAATAATTTATCTGTTTTATAATATTTTAGAGGAGTGCAAAGGAATTGGCACTCAAAAGCTGTTCAAGGTGGGCTGACAACGTCAGCAATTCTAGCCGAGACCCAAGGAGCTGGGAAGTGTGCAGCAGTCCCTCTCTTCAAATCCCCCTTCTCTGTTTCCATGCTTTTTGACACAGTTTGTCTCCCCACTTCACAGAATCACGGAATGGGTTGGGTTGGAAGGGACCTTTAAAGGTCACCGAGTCCAACCCCCCTGCAATGAGCAGGGACATCTTCAACTAGATCACTTGTGCTTGTCCTTCCACCTGAACACCAGTTGCTCTCTCCTACGATTTCCATCCCACCATACCTTTTGAAGGACTATCAGCATGTAACTTTTTAAATTAAACTAAGTAAAACTTTCATTTAATCAGTAGATATTACCAAAAGCCTCTTCCTCTTCAAGAAGAAGAGTTCCACTGTTCAAAGAGGGCACAAACTGAAAGACAGGGAGGTCTGTCTGAACATCAAGAAGCACTTTTTTATTGTGAAGATGATTGGTCACTGGCAGAGAGGATTTGGAGTCTCCATCCTTTGAGATATTGAAAATCCATTTGGACATGGTCCTGGGCAACTGGCTCTAAGCAGCCCTGCATGAGCAGAGGATGCTGGACCAGATGACCTCCAGAAGTTCCTTCCAACCTCAGCCATGTTGTGGTTCTGTGAAAATGGCACCAGCTACAGCTTCCGTATGTAGAAACAATTGGAAGAGGGGGCCATTTTTGACAGAATATAATTTCTTGTGCCACTTTCTACTGAAGGATGTTTAGTGCATCCAGTAAGAAGTATGTGTGTGCGTATATACAGTGTGTAAAATATAACTGGAAAAATATTCATAGATCTTTAAAAAGTCTATAGAAGTGACTTCAGGGATATGGTGAATGAAACTTGAGGAATTTCTTCTATTCTTTTACTACAATCTTCCAAAGAGAGAACAATTCATTTTTACTCAAATAAATTAGCCACTGTACTTCTAAATTCCCCAGAAAGTTGTTCTATGTTCACAGAGGGAGTTTTACTGTTTTCTTTGTAATAAAGACAAGAATGCAAACACTTAAGAACACAGCTTTAGCTCAGAGCTGAGACAGGTATGCCCAGGATCTATATTTCAGATAGTTCTTCCGCTTTGATTTATTTTTTATTAATACCATGCACTTAACTACCGTAGTTTTAAAAAAATCCTCATGAACAAAAGATACAGACTAATTGCTACAAATATTTAATTTAAATTAGGAAACCTCAGGACAGGGTGTTGTACTGGTCATGTGCCCCAACTGAAAAACTTTTGACGACTCTACAAAAACTGTACAAATTTTTATTCACATTGGTAGTTTCAGAATGTTTGGAGCCAAAACAAATATTATGTTGTTGCTGTTCCTTCACAGTATCTGCAAGACCTACCATCATCACCACAACAAAAGATATCCTCATGATTCAGAGGCCAGTTTAGACATGGATGTGTGAAGACCTAACCGTGACGTGGTAGGGAAGCACAGGGAAGAAATCACTTGGTGAAAATGAGTAAGATTTTCCACTTCACGTTTGTTAAGCAACTAAAACCTCAAGGAAGAAGTACAGGGAATGAAGGCAGCAAGGTCAGCTATTGCACAACTGTAAGAGAAAATACTGTCAGAAAAGGGAAACCTTTTCCATGTCCTTATAACTTTGGGAAGTTCATTTCAATTAGATTGGCACTTCTGATGATAGACAGATAAATAGATTGATAAAGAGATATTATATGAGGTCTTGACCTCAATGACGCACAAGCCCTCCAGGTCTATTTAACAGAGAGCTAAATCCTTATTGCCATCAGCAGCAGATTTAATGATCACAGAAGAAATTAATCACTGCCTCGCTCAGTGCACAAGCTGGACACCATATTAAGAGCCTATTTTCTTCCTTCTAGGTTTTTCCTCATGAAAATAAATAAGTAAGTAGATATCGCCTGCTTCATCAGTGGTTGTAAGAACATCTATTCATCAGCAAGGACTTCAAGAAACCTATACAGTATTTATATCCTGTGCAAGCCATGAACTCTTACTCTTTATCAGGTATTGAAAACTTAATTTTTATCACTTGAAGAAATTGCTTACAAAGCCTGTAAAGGCCAAACATTTTCTTTTACCCTAAGAACCCAAGTCACAGAAAGGCAACACCTAACAGAGGTCCTGTTGCACTCTCAGTGATCCTAACTTCTTTCTATTGAGGTGCCCAGGAAAGACTAGCTATACCATAATTAACCCAAAATAGGGAGATTTCAGCAAAACACTCCTGTGACGATACAGCTATCAGAATATAGTCCTTATTGAAAGCCCCAATCCTTAACGAAGGACACAATCTCTAAGAAAAGCACCACTCTCAATTCATGCTTCCTCATCAATCTACCACAGTACAGCAAAGCCATTTCTCTTTTGGTAGAAGATGAAGCAGATGGACTACTGAGTCAAAAGCCCTGGAGATACCCACAGGGAGATAAATGACCCGAGTGAATTGTACTGTCATATAAGGTTGCCAAAGCATAATGAGACAACCGCATTCATCCTCCAGTACAGGAGGAGCAGGAGTATGTTTACATTAATTGTACCTGTATCCATCAAAAATTACAAAAATTTACTTGGGGGGGTGGAGAAGCAGCCTGATTCAGCAGTGGCACGAAGCAAAACAATACGTCCTTTGGAAGGTGTACACTGCAAACATCCTGGCATATTCTACGTAAATTATACCACACGTACTTGGAGTTCATTCAACTTTTTTTTTCTTTTCAGATTAACAACACAGAATTTTATCAACGGCAGAAAACAGATAAGAAAACATGTATGTGCATGTGTGTATACATACTTCTATTAAAAAACCCCAAACCCGCACATGTTTTGTCTTTTCTTTTTTTGTTGATATTTTTCATTTTGTATTTTCTTACCTTCTACTGCCCTCTTGAAGAAAACTTTACAGCTGCCACAGGTAACCACCCCATAATGACATCCAGATGCCTCATCTCCACACACCAAACATACTTTGGAAGGTCTTGAAGATCCAGTTGATACACTTCTCAATGAAGAGCTGGAGTAAAAAAACAAAACAAAACAGCTATGAATATTTCCAATCACACTGGCCATAAGGCAAAGTTCAATTAAGAATTTATAGAAGGTATATTGCTCAAGGCACCTAACAATTAGGAAACCACAACTCTTTCTGGCAGCGCCTGGCTGAATACATGAATTGCTTTAATTAGTAAGTGCAATATTTTTATTGTCTGTTTTAAACCACCCATAATATATCAATGTTAATGTAAGAAGCTACCACAAGGGCAGTGGAATTTATTAGTAGCAGATGATTAAAACTGAAAATAAACAACAAACGAACAAACCACCCAGGCAGCAACCTGATAGCTATAAATTTTCTTTGTTTGTTTGTTTCAAGCCCTCACAGCTAAGGAATACCTGTAATAAAACCACTAAGACCACTTTATGAAGTGGGATGCGCTCTCCTGTCCACATTCCTGCTTACCACAGCAGTGCTCCTGAAGCTTATATCTAATATTTCCATGATTTAGCAGCTTGCTTTTGAAGTAGTTTTGAAGCCTTTTAACATTCTGCAAGGGCAGAAGACTCTTCCCTATGACTGTAGGTGCCAGAAAAGCAGCACTGGAGGTTCAGAAACCACACTGAAGTTTTGCAAATGGATGCATCTTGCAAACCCAGCTTCGACCATCAATTGCATTCTTAAAAGATGGGGCATTTCTGTTGGTATTTTTTTGAACCATGACTCTCTGAAGGTATTTTTTGGAAGTATTTTCCACTGGCAACTCTAAAATACAATGCTCTTCAAAAGCAAGCCACATATTATGATGCAGTGAGTCTCCTGCCGGTCACAAGCGGTGTCCCCCAGGGCCAGGTATTTGGGCTGGTTCTCTTTAACATCTTTATCAATGATCTGGACGAGGGGATCAAGTGCACCCTCAGTGAGTTTGCAGATGACACCAAGTTGGGTGGGAGTGTCGACCTGCTGGAGGGTAGAGAGGCTTTGCAGAGGGATCTGGAGAGGCTGGATGGATGGGCCGAGGCCAACGGGATGAGGTTCAACAAGGCCAAGTGCCGGGTCCTGCCCTTGGGTCACACCAACCCCCTGCAGCGCTCCAGGCTGGGGGCAGAGTGGATGGAGCTGCCTGGTGGAAAAGGACCTGGGGGTGTTGGTGGCCTGTCGGCTGAATATGAACCAGCAGTGTGCTCAGGTGGCCAAGAAGGCCACCAGCATCCTGGCCTGTGTCAGGAGCAGTGTGGGGAGTAGGACTGGTGAGGCCTCACCTTGAATGCTGTGTCCAGTTTTGGGCCCCTCACCACAAAAAAAAGACATCGAGGGGCTGGAGCGGGTCCAGAGAAGGGCAACGGAGCTGGTGAGGGGTCTGGAGAACAAGTCTTATGAGCAGAGGCTGAGGGAGCTGGGGGTGTTCAGCCTGGAGAAAAGGAGGCTGAGGGGAGACCACCTCGCTCTCTCCAACTCCCTGAAAGGAGGGGGTAGAGAGGTGGGGATTGGTCTCTTCTCCCAAGGAACAAGCGATAGGACAAGAGGAAATGGCCTCCAGTTGCCCCAGGGGAGGTTCAGACTCGATATTAGGAAAAATTTTTACACGGAAAGGGTTATTAAGCCTTGGAATGGGCTGCCCAGGGAAGGGGTTGAGGCACCATCCCTAGAGGTGCTCAAAAGACGGGTTGACATAGTGCTTAGAGACATGGTTTAGTGATGTGGGGTGGGTTTTTTTGTATGGTTTTCTTTTGGGTTTTTATCCAAGTTAGGTTGATGGTTGGACTAGATGATTTTAAAGGTCCCTTCCAGCCTAGACGATTCTATGATTCCTCCCTCCCTTCTTCCCCCGGGAACTGGAAATGCCACCTTAATGCAATCGGCACGCTCGGAAAAACGTGCCAGATCCTAAAGGAGATGAAAGCTTTGGATCCCTCCCACGCCTCAGCAGGGCCAGGGAGAGTCTTTCGTTCCACACAGCCTCTTTTCTCCAGGTAAACGTGACCTCTTGTATTTCTTCACACATTATCTCTCTGAAGGCTGCCAAACAACCACTAAAACAACCCTAAAAAAGGCTTTACACAGGTGGTAAAATAATCCTACAGTTCAAATTGCAGGTCACAGGCTCTTTGTCAGTCATTCATTGGGCAATGAAGTTCACAGGTAGACTTAATTCAAACATAAGATAACCAGCTTGCTTAAGAAATCTTAAGTATGCAGCCTTTGCCTTTTTCCAACTTTCTATCTTCCTTTAAAGAGGTACACAGAGGCCAAGTGATTTACCCAGGGGCACAGCACAAACGTCACTCCAGATCAAGGACCACAACCCTCCTGGCCTGCAGCCTTAGTGTAACATCAAGTCTAAATGTCTTTTTAAATGACAGCGTTCAGATGCTAATCAAAATGTTCCAAATAGTACTCCTGCTCTTGTCTGCTCGCTAGTCTGTTAGATTTACTAGTTTTAGCCCTCGTGCTATTTATACTTTCATTACATAACATCACACTAGTTGATAATTGCTAGGTGATGGCATTAGCTCATCTGCTAGAGAGACAAAGGAAAGCCTCATCAAATCTATGTTTAAATTAAGTTCTGTGTGCTCAAGTCCCAGGCACACTGATGCACGCTGCATTGATCCATCCCGAAGGAAAGGTATCTCCTCCAGGATTTGCCAAGATTGCTCCAGCATCCAGCTCTGCAGTTGGATTTGTTTCGTCAATGAACAGGACTTTATCCCCCTCACACGTTTCACACTGCACAAAAAACATTAAACTTCTCATTAAACAAAATTTTCCAAAGGTGTCTGCTTCCTCGAGTAAATGTGAATAACTTGGAAAACTAACTCCTTGGTATTTTTCTCTTTTTTTTTCCCCTCTTTTTCATTGCAAACGGTGATATTTTGTCTGAGAAGGGAAAACATTTCAACTCTGACACACCACCAAAATGTCTCAGGGCATTTGTAATTTTGATGCTGCATGCTCCCATTTCTTCGTAAGACCAGCAAAAATTTTCCCAGTCTTTCTAACCTGAAAAAGGTCAGTGCATTATTTTTTTTTTTTTTAATATCTAAAAAAGGTAGTTCTGTCAGAGAGCACTTCCTGTGGAGAAATTGAGGTTTCCAGGGTATCACAGCAGTATGCGTGGTTTTTTTACTTATATATATACACACACACATATACACATGCACTCTCTATATATACATACTGTATATATATAAGTATGTATTAATTTTAGTTGAAAATAAATTGTCATGTAGGATTTGCAGAAGGTGGGGAAGCCTTTTTTTTAGATGCAAGCTACCCTATAAAATTTCACTTGCACAGAATTATTGGGTAAAAAAGCCTGTAAAAGCACATTGAGACAACAGTTGATGCATGACTATTATTAAATGCCTACCTAAGACGTCATCTATAGCATATTTTACGCAGTGCTTCTCTAAAAAAAGGGGTTGAATATAGCTGAAAGGTGAAGGTACAGCTTGAATATAAAGCATGTATTCAACAACTCAGCTTCAACAGCATCACAGGTGGAAACTTAACATTCTGGAATAAAATTCAATTAACTCCCATACATCCTTTCAGTCAGTTTAAAAGTGGAATAGGTTAAAACACAAATGAAGTATTTTCATTCCTAATAGGAGTATTCAACATAGAGCAATTTTCAAATACTCTATTGCAAAGAAACATTTATATTAGCTGTTGGTACTTAAACCTCCTCCAACTTGTGCCAGCTCTAGCTATGACTGTCTTCTAATGAACAATGTCTGGCTTGTTTTTAAAATCTCATATGTTCTCTTTCACCCATGCTACACTAAAGTATTTGCCAATTCAAAAGGCTATTAATATTACCTCATACAAAAGCAAAGTGGTGTTTGTGCATACCTGCAAACAATAAAAGGCCAAGTCCAAAAAAATATGCTAAAATCATATTGCTAAACCTCAGATTAAGTCATTGTCTCCATAGAAGCTCTTCTTTCTCAACAAGGCATGTGTGGATGGTTATACCTTTTCCTCCTGAATCTCTCTTACATTCAGACTTGACCATGGTGAACAAGATCCGCATCAAGATCCGACCGGTGAGCAAACTACCTCATTTCAAGGCCAGACATCCAACGTTTATGACACAGAAACACACTATTTATTCATTACTTTTGTTAAACCAAGCATTTAATTAATCAGTATAGCTCTAAATCCTGTAGTATGTATAGGGAGAAACGTCACGCTAAGAAAAAAAATCAAACCCAAAACACTCTGAAAGTGTTTTTCATGCATGCTCCAAGTTAAATATTTCCCTTCTCATTAATTTTCCACAGAAACATCCCATAAATTTCTATTAAGTAATCCTAATGCAAACTGGTACGGGGGAAAAGTTACAGGCAGGTAAAACTTAATAGGTGAAAACTAAGTGTTAAAGTCAGTTGATTTTAACAGTTATATACATTCATTTCATTTTAGTTCTTTTTTTTTTTGAGCTTAGTTTGATTTTATTTTATTTTTTTTTGCTCCAGATGAGAAGTTTGGTTACAATAATCCAGATTATTTACGTAATACATCATTCTCTCTTTTGAAAAAATCAGAGTTGGTCCAAATAAGAACAGATACCATGAAAAAAAAAGATCGGAGACCTTACAGTTGACTTCCTGGACAGCAATTAGCCTACTGCCAAATATTTATTTGAATGACACACTAAATCTGACACCTGCGGGCCACAGCAGGATCAAGTCTTAAACTTTAGACCAAGTGAAAACGCTGTGTTTATGTTTTTGCCCAAATCCAAATTAGAGCCTAACAATTATTGCTCCAAAATTCACAGTTTGTTGTTTTGGTTTTTTTTTTAAACTTTTACACAATGGACTATTGTTGACTCAGAAAATTTCTTGTGGGCAGCAACCTACTCTCAATACAAACTTCTAAGTGAAAACACATGAAATAGTGCCACAGAGCTGGCCACTCATCACCGCTTTCAGAAACCAGTGGTTTCCATAGGTTGATTAGCTGTTATTACTTTCATGCCTCTTTCATTATTTCCAATACAAAGGGGAAAAAAAAAATAAAAAAAGCAAACATACACAGCCCTCCATACACACACACTCGGCAGGATTCAAATACATGAGATCTAACAGCGCATACGTATTTTATCGCAAGGCTTTTACAGCCAAGGGCAGCGTGGAGCAGTTTAACAATGCCAAATGTATCTTCTAAATGATTTGTAAAATGGTTGCTTAGATGGCTCCACTAACATCCGTCACGTTGTAGGGTATGTGATTAGGAATAAGCCTGATTTATTATCCTCGACAGTACAAATGCTGGCAGTTAAATGCTGACCTTGACTAGCCATTGCCATCAAGCTCATTTGTGTCTCTGCAAGTTGGCTTCAGTAATAGTTATATGGAGAATTAATTAGAAATAACAGATTTTGTAAAGGAGAGTCAATAAACCTACAGATAATCCAGCATTTTAAAAGCTGATTATATAGGTTATTATGCTTTTCAAACCAGATGTCATACAGGAGCACAGTTTAAACAAACGATGCCTCTCTGATGATAAAATGAAGCACTCCAAAGAAACAGAAGCCACAATTATGAATCCCAAACTCATTTGTTCCAAGTGCTTTTATTATTATGAGATCTAATTCCACATCATTGACTTCTCTTCTTCATACAGAAATTTTCTAGCAGTAAAACAAACAGAAGAAAGCTGGGAACACCTCAATTAATAAAGTTATGCAAAAACAAAGGTAAAAAGAAGTTGAGATCAGCATCCTATTTTCAAGAAAAGAAAAAAAACAAAAAACCTTTAAGAGGAAGAATGATCAGGAGATTCAAGATGCAGAGACTGCCAGCATCTTCCTTCTACCCTCTCATCTCGTTTCTGAAGGGCAACCTCCATCAAGACTCATCCTCTACTGGGGATGGGATCCTCTACTGGCACATGAAAACATGAGAGTCAACTTTGCACACACAGATACTGAAACTCACCTTCCTGTGGTCCTTCACAACCATAATGTCATCGGACTGGCTGAGCATGGAGACCAGACCTTGGTCTGGCCCAGCCTTCCCACCCAAGCAAGCTCAGATGGTCAGGAGGTGGCCAAGAGCCGACCAAGAAGCCACCAAAGAGCCCCTGGTGCCACCGAGCCAGTCATGTCACTGCAGGAGCACACCCACATGCTTGGTCCTCACTGACCTCCATGCAGCAGGCCAGATGATGCTGCCCAAGGGAGACAAAAAGCTCCCACACTCAGTGACAATGCAGCTCCTCACAACTCGGCACTAAAATCAAGAGATTGATTACCAAGTTTATGCTACCCTGCAAATATACTTTTTCCTCCTCCATATAGCCCCCGAATTCTTCCTGGTTTCCACAGCTAATCTCACATCCCCAAGTGCTTCCTTTGACTCGTCACTTCTCTAGCAGCTCTCCTTGTATCTTCTTTTCTTTAACTCATCATTCACTCAGCCATCACCATAGATGGCATAACCATCTCCTCTTCACATTAACTCCATTATTTTTGTGCGTGTTCACATAAAAACAATTTCACTGCCCAGGTTAACCTACTAATTATTTAGAAGACGCTTCACTGGCTGTCCAATAGATTATTTGACCACTACACAATGATGTTGGTCACAACCTCCACCGGCAGTGTGTACCATCTCCCAGATGTTGCTCCATGCTGCTCATTTTAATTGTCAATACTAAGGCTTGACCAGTATCAGTTTCTAAAAAAGTTTCACTGCAGGAGGGCACCCTGACTCTCTCATATAACTACTTGCAGATCAGCAGACTGGAAAATGGTTATTTCTTAAATGTCAGGCTGTATAAACCAATCTTCTTGTCAGCAGACCAAGAAAGCATGGAGAAGCAAAAGGTGCAGGGATGAAAGGATCCGATTTTTGGAGGAGAAGGCAGCCACATCACACCTCATGAAAGGTTGGCTGAGGGAGCACCACTGAAACCATGCCACCTCCGAGCCTCAGCAGCAACACTCCTCCATGTAGATGGAGCCACATTTGCCCTCCGACCCTTGGCAGAGAGGCATAAAAATCTCTGAATAACCTAGCTGCTAATTCTGCTGGCTGAGGTTCTTGGGGTATCATCCTGCTCCTACAGAGATGAAGACAGACATCACTGGGATGATCACCCATGCATCCTGTGGTGCATCAAGAAGAGCGTGGCCAGCAGGTGGAGGGAGGTCATCCTGCCCCTCTGCTCTGCCCTGGGGAGGCCCCATCTGGAGCACTGGGACCAGTTCTGGGCTCCCCAGTTCCAGAAGGACAGGGAACTGCTGGAGAGGAGACAGCAGAGGGCCACAAAGATGATGAGGGGCCTGGAGCATCTCTCGTGGAGTCTCCTGCTCTGGAGACATTCAAAAACTACCTGTTCTCCTTCTCTGGAGACATTCAAAAACTGCCTGGACAACATCCTGTGCAACCTGATCTAGGTAGACTGTAGACCCACTCTGGTGGGGGGGGTTGGACTTGATAATCTCCAGACGTCCCTTCCAACCCCATATGATTCTATCACAGAAACGGTTGTACTTCCTCGTCCAACCCCATATGATTCCATGATTCTATCACAGAAACGGTTGTGCTTCCTCAGATAAAACATTGAGTCCTATTTCCAATATATACCAACCCTTATACCTGCAGCCTTTGAAAAAGTCTAATTATATTATTTTTTTTAAGACTAACCCTTAAAAACAAACAAACAAAAACTTTAAGACTCAGAATACTTTTTTTTTTTTTTTTTTTTAAAGACTAACCCTTAAAAACAAACAAAAACTTTAAGACTTGGAAATCTTGAACAAAATCTAAATATTTTAGGGAAGCTGTGTACTTCAGTGGACATTATGGATGACAGACACCAAGCATAATATCTGAAGCAGGTGTAATATCTGCACCCTTAACTCTGACATCTGGATTATTGTAACAGTCCATAAGTAATAAAAGTGGTTAGGGGAATAATTAATTTTTTTTTTCATGTCTTCTGTTTACTAGAATAACAAAGATAACAATAACATCCACTGAAAAAACATTTTCAACGTGAAATATTCAGGAAATTCAATTAAGGAAGAAAAACAACCTAGAAAATAGTGTTTTCTTGTGCTATAAATCAATTATTTCTGAAATGTCCCACAATTCAGGATCCTGAAGTTCTTACTTGTATTACCATTTATTCACTTTTGTTGGCTTTGTTTCAGCTAATGATGAAGAACTCACGAAATTGAGTGTTACTTGCTATAATTAAAAAAAAATGGAGCAGTATCTCACCAAAATAAACTTATTTTTCCGCCTACACCTTTGACGATATATTTTTAAGGAATTTAAAAAAAAAACAGACAAATTCAGTAGCTGTGATATTACATTTAACTTAGTGGTTACTCTCAATTATTATTATTTTTTTTAAAGCACAAAAATATTGTATTCCAAGACAGAAAACTTTCAATTGTTTGAACTTCAAGTCCTGCAACTGTAATATAAATGTGTAGATTACAAAATTAATCCAGTATTTGTACTTTTCCCCTCTTTAAGAAACGCTTGGTACAATGAAACATGCAGAAATCAGAGAGGAAAGTGCATTTAGTTAAGGGTAAGCAAACTGAGAAATCACATGGTTTCTTTCCTCAGCAACTCCAACTTTCACATTAAGTTACTACTTTATTTAGCAATGCCTAAGGGTGATATATCCCACTTGTACCTGGATCTTAATTATGGAAACAAGCCAACTTTGACACACACTGATAACTGAAAAGGCTCTACATTTTCTCCCACACCCCCACACAACCCCCAAACCTTAAAAGATTCACTCAGGATTTTAAAAAAAGCATTTAAATTGTAGTGTTTATTCTGCAAATAGAAGCTGATGGGTTCTCCTGTGCTGTAGTCACCACCGAACAGGTTCCTGGATTTAGTTTAACCTTAAGGCATATGTTGATTTTACAAAATGAAGCAAGCGTACTAAGCTCCTTCAGCTTCCATTTACCTCGGTGGATGCTGACAGGACCCAGCATTTTCCTCAACCCAACTGCAAGCCTTGACTTTTCCTTGACCTTCTCTACCGGAATCTTTTGGTAGCGACTAGAGTTGGCTATCCAAATCTTTACCTCAAAATAATCTGGCAAACACAGAAAAATATAAACTGGAGGGTAAACATAAGTGCATTCTGGTGGACTGAAACAGAGGAGTGCTTATCTCCTAGGGAAATAAATCTACTTTTTACCCACTAATCCAGAGATTGGAGAAGTTTAACATCCTCCCGATATTCTTCTGCAATGCACTTTTTTCCTCTAACTACTGCCACAACGTACCAAGATCAAACTGCCCCAGGGAAATAGAATTTGCTTGTTCTCAATTTTTTTTTTATTTAGTACATAAATATGATAATCTATTGAAATGGAACAGCTAACCTAGATGGCAATTTCCTACCAGGAGTAAACCTTCAGCTTTGGAAACCAGAGACCAACAGTGAGCCCCAACGGCGCATTTGCTCTGAACTTTTCATATTTCGTTCACTTATGGAATTAGTGCAGTTTAAATGCATGCAGTGTTGGTATTTGTGCTGCCGATTCTAAATTGCCATATATCGTACGGCAAGATAAGGCAGGAACAGTTTATCTGAAAAATGATCTAGTTAATTATTGAAAGTCTATTGGACGGGTGTGAGGGGGTGGCAGTTGGTTTAACTCTTTCTTCTCCTGCACCTGCTCACCTGCCATGGCCAAAAGGAAAGAGATCTAACTTTGAAAAAAATCCACTTTTTCATAGCACCATCTCATCTTCCACCCCTGAAAAATGTGTAAACTAATTATGTATCCTGATCACTCGCATAAGAGAGCACAGCAGTGTTTACTTGGTGAGGCTCTGCTGCCTCCTTGGTCAGCAATATTTTAAAACTGGTTTACCTGCTGACGAGGGCACCAGTGGGAAATCATTACCATGAGGAACTGCAAGCAAGACAAGACCACCTGACTATTTTGCTCTGCTATTGAGGATTTCTAAGACAAGGAAAAATTGAACAAACAGGGAAGAAAAATATACGTAGAAGTGAAATGCAGGGAGATGCTAGCAGCAATAAGAACATCTCTTTAAAAACCCATCTCTTTTCACATAAATCTTACTTTTTTTTTTTCAGATTCTTCCTTTAGAGCCTGAACAAGCAGTTCCTAAAAATACCTGCCTTTACTTGAAATCTTTATTTTATGAAACCCTTATTCCAGCAATGACATTGATGACCAGAGCATTGACCATTTTCAACCTTGAGAAACGTCATTCTGTTGCTGAGACAAAAGTCTACCTGGTACATCTGGCAAGGGTTTGGCCCCCTACATCCTAAAGGAATACCTGTATCAAAAATATTAGTTTATACCAGAAGCAGCTTGGTCCAATCGTATGTACTTGCCTATTACAAACTATTTGCTTTATCTTCTGAGTGCACGATATTCTTACAGAGAAAGCCATCACACCATTAATGCTCTAACCATACAATCTAAAGTTTACAAGAGTTCTGTAATCATATTAAAATAAAATATTTCATAAAAGCAAAAACTAAACTGAACTGCCATCCCCAGTCTATTGGGGATTAAAATACCTCAACAGAAAAACCTCCGGAGTAACCATGAAACCATAGGGAAAAAAAATGCACCAAAGCACAAAAAAAAAAAAAGAAAAGGTTACCATGGGAACAAAGGCTATTTTCCAACTTGTCAAATAAAAGCCCCAGTATGGCAGACCTTCACTCATAAGAGCAATCCCACAGGCTTTGAAAGGCAACACGTGTAATTATTGCTTGAGCCAGAAGAATCTAATGGGTGGATGGAGGGGGAGTTTGCCCTTTCAACTCCCTTGTGCTCTCCCACATCCAACAAGACAAAATTAGGGTGGATGTTGAAAGCACGTTGGCATCACGCTACCAGCACACGTATATATTATAATTCCACATAGGAACAGGAACTAGCAGTAGGAAAGTCTGCACAGTAATCTCAACTTCGTAAACAAGGGGTAGGGAAAAACAAAAGGCAACAGACAGCTCACAATATTATTTAGTATGAGTTACCAACGCGGAACTGAGCAGAAGAACCCAAGCTCATAAGCCTACCAGAGAAATTCCTGACATGAACAGACCCCGCAACGTGCTGTGAGCTCCGCGTCCATTTGTAAAAGGAAGGTTGGAAAAATAAATAATCCACTCAAGTTGACCTTACTCATCAAAAGGCAATAATCCTTAATGATGTTAGGTACTGTGATTTATGTTTAACTGGAAGATTCCAGCTTGGCACTTGTTTCAGATGACACAGTAAAAGCCGAGCTCCAACTTTTACCACCATCTCTGATTAACAGATATTTTAAAAGGCAAATAGTCACATTATTTTGAAATCTCTTCTGTGACTTCTAAAAACACTATTTTAAATAATGAAGGCTTCATTTTAACTAACATTATTCCATTTTAAGAAATTCAATCTGTTCATGGTGTTTTAATGCATACAATTATTACTCGATATAAGAAATAAGAAGACTCTTGCAGCTCTAGGTTGGAGAACTACACAGATGTTGGAGCAGTTTGCAAATTTGTCTTTTCCACCTTCCTGGTCCCACTGCCTCAGTAAAACACCTTCCTAAAACTAGAAGGTAGAAAAGCCAAGATAATTTCCACTTCTGTTTCTTCTACTGTTCCCCTCATCGTGTTCACGTGCTTTTGCTACCTTTTGACAATGCAATAAAAAGACAGCTGTGATGTCTGAGGAACGTCCAAGGGTTACAGCGAGCAGAATATGCCTGCATTGAGTAGACAATACAGGGAAAAAAGATGTTGGGCTCACACCTGTGAGCTTCTGGGAGAAGGAGAAAAAGCAAAGAAGGAGAAATGGGATAGGAACAGGTATTCAGGCAGACCTTGATGTGGCCTATGAGTGATGAAGCTGACCCTCATTCTACAATCCCTCATTCTTCTCACTGTGGCTTCTTTGCTTGGCCAACTACATCTCCAGTGGGCTTTGCCTGTGCCCATCTGCAAACACCATCTAGCCTAGGGCTCACCTCCCAGTCTCAATGACTCTGAGGATGCTCACCAACAGTTTGCAATCGGATTTGCTCCAACACCTCTGCAAGTCCTCTAGCCATCATTTCTTCAAACAATGTACCTAATGTAAAGGTGCCACTCTAAGGCCGGGAATGAAGAGCTGATGCCTTGGAAACACAAAATGAAACCCAAACCCATCACATATTAGCTTTAAGTTCTAGGTGTGCAATCCCATGTGTAACCTGGTTTTCAAATATAACCCATATATTATGTTTCTTCACCAGCCCACTATGAAGTTTCTCTGTTGAACTGTTCCCCATAGGCCAGCCTTCCATAGAGGATTCTCTCACGTTTTCATAGAGTATTCACCAACCAGAGTGAAATAAGAAAAACACTCCCATTTTCTCTTCAGTGCAAACAAGTAGGTATGCAACCCTTCTCCTGCCTTACATTTAGGAGACATATTTGGTGGACCTGTGTATCACCTTGGTCTAAAATGACCAGCTGCTGATTAAGGGTTCTGTGGTACCTTTTCAGAAAATACACCGATACAAAAATCAAAGTTTTAGAAGTATTCTGATCCCGGTCCAACCTGTGAATTGTGAAACAGCCTTTTCAGGCTTCATACCTGCTTGTAAAAATTGTGATTACCAGGGGACACAGCAAGTAGCAGCTCCGGTTCAGACAGGGACATCGCTTCCCACTTGTCCCACCTCTGCTACACAAAGTGACAATCTGCAGAGATGCTTAGTTTTATATTTACCCCAAGGTAAAGTACAGTCACTCGTGTTGGTGGTGATATTGTTGATTGCCACATCTATTTGCACACTTCAAGTCCTTCTGTCTTCCCTTTGCCCATAGCTTACGTGAAGGGTCAGGCAGTAGGGACCAAAAGAGAGATACATTAATGAGTATTCCATAGTCCTAAAACTCATCCTACTGTTATAGAAGGAACCCAGGTATTCTTTCCATCCTTCTTCCTAACTTAGAAAGCCAGGTAAACAGAACAACTTGGGGGTGGAGAAAGAAAGAGAGAGAAAAAAGATCATGAACCAGTCATCTTTGAAGAGCCTTTCCCTCTATTTTCTCTCTTGCCAAAGAGCTTGTTTCAAAACGGACACATAGAAAAAGATGTTTTGAACTGATCATCACCATCACCAGTTGGAAAGACACTGCATACTTGCAGCCACAAGAGCAATTAAGGCAGACAGTATTGCTAGAGCCTGTGACCCCACAGTCCCAGCATCTATGTGACCTGTGTATGTGCAACTGCACCAATTGCCCTCACGCTCTACAGCTTTAGAGTCACAATTTTTGATTTTACACATCCCTTGGGTTTGGGTAGAATTATATCTATTTTAGACACCAGGAGGTCATGACAGAGGAATGGCTTCGGTCATAAAACAAAACAGCATCAGATCCAAAAATGCAGTTGTTCGGAGCTTGCTACAGAAGTGAAGACTTTTGAGGAGAAGTACTGTTGAATCTTAGAAGATTTTAGAAACTAGATGCACAGTTAACACTGAAGAATCACTTTTAAAAGCAACAATAATTACATAATAGGAAATCTCTGCTCTCATTAACTAAATAAAAATTCTACCAATAGCCTGTACAAGTAGAAGGTAAAATCAATTGCATGTGTATTTTAAAAATATTCCAAACCCCGAAGTCTTTCAACCCCCCTTTCCCTAATTTCACAGCAAGTGTAACCACTGACACGTAATAGAGTTATATCATATTAAATAACTATAGATTTTAACTTTTAAATCAATTAAAATACCCCTCCATTATATGTCAGAGTGACAAGTAATAGCCTGCTGAGTGCCATGGAAAATTTTGGTCAAATAGCAGATGAGGGCTGCAATCACTGACTGATACCTAGAGCAAAGGCTTTTGGTAATTCTCCCACAAGCAATCACAATTGCTGACAAAGTTCAAATTTGTCTTGACAGGATTGTCAAGGCAAACTAGAAACGTTCACAATTGCAAGTCAAAGAATTCATTTTTATTCAGCTGAAACTCACTCTACTGCTCACATACTAATGATACACAGTACTGTACCTACCGCTCTTCTCTGGCTGAATAGCTGAAAGCCACGCAGCAAAGACTAAAAGAAAATGGGATTATTAAAGGAAAACACAGACCCAGGGAGTTACGTTCTGCAACTAACCCAACCCCAGCTCCTCTCCTAAATCCTCTGCTGGATACTGTCAAAACTCCCTTGCAATATATAGCAGGCCTTGATTTGGGAAGGCAGCTTCCATTTAACTTCACTGGGAATAAGAGCTGGTACAATAATTAAAAATACCACTGTCTCTCACGTTTCCAGAAAAGGATGTTTAACACTTTATGCACAAAAACACGTTACAGAAGAGGCAAACTGACAGTTGAGTGTCCACAATTACGTGCTTGTGCATAAATTTACACAATTTACATCGTAATCAAGGCGTACAGCAGAGTGAGCAAACACTATTACCCGCTAAGCCATCACCCAAAGATCTCATTTCTGCAGCCTGGCTGAGGCACGGACTTTGAATTTTCTATAGCAAGGACCAAGATATTTACAATCATCGTTAAGCCACAATATCCCTCACTGACACCAGCAATTAAAACCAAGCAGAAAGAACCCGATGACACACCTGCTTTGCTCCACGAAGCAGTTTCTGCCTATTCTAAAACAATCTGCTCCCCCAACCCCCGCTGTAGCTGCCGAAATTATTTCTGCTATAAACAGGTGTGCAATATGCAGCGTAAGCACTTCGGGAAGAAAGAAGACAACTCAGTAAAGAGTAAGTTTTGAGGACCCAGGGTTTCAAACCTTGCAGCAATCACAGCATAGCTTATTATACAGCCAGAGGATCCAGGTAGCCCCTGCCTATCCCCACTTACAGCCCTTCAGGCCACTCCAGGCAGCTCCCACTCACAAAGCATTAAGATACCTACAAGTTCTTCTTACTTCCCTATCTGCTTTCCACATTCCCAATTAACACACACACAAAACAAAGCAAGTGCTGAGCTCCAAAGTATATGAAAGTGGTTCCACTGTTGTTTTTTGGTTGTTTTGTTTTTTAAATTATTAAGTTGTTATTCGGGAGCAGAAATAATGAAACTTAGTTTTCCTAAGGCTTTCTCCTTCTTGCTTGCAACCTCTAGCAGGAGAAAAATGCAAACTATCACCTTCCCTCCAGTGGGGGCACTAATTGGGTGCCTCTCGCTCGTCCTGTCACTTATTTTAATGGAACTGGTAAGAGATAACAGCTAAAATTGAAAGAGGTAATAGCTACCCACTGTCAGATTTAGTTGAAGTTGGCTGACATTCAAAACTTATTAGGTGGGAACACACAGACAGCTCGGTTACATAAAACTTAATTTCCTTAAGGCTCTGTCTCGGGTTCTGCTGGACTTGCCACCATAACCAATAGTTATGTAGGAAAAAGTGCTCAAAAAGCTCTCATCTCTTTAGAGCTCTGGACCTTCCCACCTCCTAGCGTATTTAAAAAGTGTCACCTACTTAATTAAAGCAAGCAGTCCTCCCCAAAGAAGAACCTGCCCTCCATCCCACCAAGCGTGTCCAAATGCACCCTGAATAGTTATGTAGGAAAAAGTGCTCAAAAAGCTTTAGAGCTTTGAACCTTTCCACCTCCTAGCATAGTTATGTAGGAAAAAGTGCTCAAAAAGCTCTCATCTCTTTAGAGCTCTGGACCTTCCCACCTCCTAGCGTATTTAAAAAGTGTCACCTACTTAATTAAAACAAGTAATCCCCCCCAAAGAAGAGCCTGCCCTCCGTCCCACCAAGAGTGTCCAAATGCACCCTGAGAGCCCAAACAAACCTTTCTGACTCTCCTCATCCCTCCAGGCTGCCACCTCTTCCTATCGTGGTCCACAGGTCTCCAGCGTCCACCTCGTCGGCACAGTAGTGCCACCTTCTCCCTTGGACCCTCCAGGTCTCTTTGGGGGAAAGGAGTGGGCAGTCTCACTTTGTGACAGGACTGAATATTTGATTTAGCTTATTCAAAACCAATTTAATCATCAGCGAAAACAGCATTTTCAAAAATAGAATCATATCAGGTTGGAAGGGACCTCTGGAGATCATCCAGTCCAACCCCCCCACCAGAGTGGGTCTACCTAGAGCGGGTTGCACAGGATCTTGTCCAGGTGGCTGTTGAATGTCTCCAGAGAAGGAGACTCCACCACCTCTCTGGGCCTGTTCCAGTGCTCTACCACTCTCACAGTAAGGAAGTTCCTCCTCACATTTAGGTGGAACTTCTTATACTCAAATAAACCACTCAACGAATAAGCAACTCAAACTCAAGTTTGTGCCCAAAAATCTTGTTGGCAGCCCTCGCCCGAGCTCATCTGAGTCAAGCTCAGTGGTAGCTGAGGGGCTGGACCACAGCCCGTCAACTCCTCTCTTCGCCCCCACCAAGAATATTGCCCACAGGGGAAACCCCCGTTCCTCAGTTCAAAACCAGCAGAAGACTTAGGCCCAAATGGACTGGACGCTCCATTTCATACTTTTTTTTTTTTTGTAATTCATAATGACTGAAGCAAAGCATCCACCTCCTCCAAAAAGAGCAGACACGAGACAGCAGGCCTGTCCTGTCACACATCAGACACAGCGCTACCAACGGTACCTATGCACCTCTGAAGTTCTTCTGCCTGCTTCTGGAAGAGTTTCCACTAGGATGATGAATTAAATCCTGCTGTTCTGTACAGGAAGAGTACTTTTTTTTTGGCTGAAGTTGATAAGAAATTAACCCCGTTTTTGCAGCACGTTAAGAGCTACAGATACTCGTCTGATGCAAGTATTTTTGTTTTGTTTGTTTTCCTTGAGCTCTAGGTTTGCGTATACCTACAGAAGGTTAGATATTGAATCTGCAAAAGCTTGGCCACAGTGGACAAGAGTCATCTTTTGTGTACTTTTGGACTCTTTCTATATCTTTGCAATAGTTCCTGGACTTGCCTCAGAGCCACTCTGTTTTTAATGAGTCCCCAGAAAGCAGCTTCAGGCACCACACCGTCCATCCTTCTCTTTGAAAATCTACATCTGTGCTCCTATATACACAAAAACAGCGTTTCTAATCTGAGTATTTGAAAACACTTGGAAGAACGTGACACCTAAAACCCTTTCCAGGCCTTTTACACCAGGAAGGACTCAAAAGACCATCCAAGAGGAACTGGTTAATGCTCGGAAGAAAGGAGGCCCTTATCCAAATTTCACAGTCACAGAGAGGAATGTTAATAAAAGTAAATGCATACCAAGCACTTGTTTGAAGTTCGGTGCTGCTTTCATTCCAGAAACGCTGCTTTAATCTCCCAAATGCTGCTCTGCCTTTTGTTATCCTCTTTGGTGACTGTGTTGTCAAGCGCAGCGCCCAGGCGACTCGCCGCAGGAGCAGCAGAAAATGGCCTACAAACGTCTCGCCTGTGCTGCGATGGGGCACGTTCCCTAACCAGAACCTCAGTTTTCCCCTCACAAAAAGCCATCTGGCAGAATAATCTGGAAAGTCAGTCCTTCCTGGCTCTCCAGCATCTGGGAACCAACTGCTGGCAGAGACCAGGCCGCAGGTTATCAGCTGCGTGACCTTGGATTTCACTGAATTTACTGAATTTCACTGAATTTTTAGAGTTGGAAGGGACCATAGAGAAAGTTGAAAATTCCCCCCAACCTCGTCAACACGGGACGCAGTTTCTCCTACTGCAGGCTCCAAGCACGCGTTGAAAGTTGAAAATTCCCCCCAACCCCGTCAATATGGGACGCAGTTTCTCCTACCACAGGCTCCAAGCAGGTCAAGAAGCAGCTCTGCCTACGAGATGCTATCAGGGTGTGTTGGATGAAGCCTCGCTTCGTGCCCTTTGGACGTAGAGAAGTTGAGATGTTCTGCCTTGATTGGCCAGAGTTGCCTCTTGATTGCCAAGGGCTTGCCCCAACAGCTGAATTTTGCCGAAGCATGAAGATTACCCTTGAGATTAATGGTATTACAGGCTTTGGTTTACTTGACAAAGACAATACACAGACCTTTATTCTCAGCTTTTCCGAGACTTCCTTGGCTGCAAAATTGCATTAACTGTTCCTCAACCAAACCTCCAGGTCTGCTGACCATTTTTTCAGCAAAGGCAGAAGGTTTTTTTTCCTGCAAGAAGTCAATGATTACACCCGTTTCCAAAGCACGAGCTCTATTCTTTTTTTGTAGAGTTGAATCTCTGCACCCTTGAACTTCTGAGGAATCATCTTCTCGTCCTTGATGGCTGTAAACAGTTGTCCTTTTGTCAGGCCAGGTGGTGCCCTCTGCTCAGCTACTCCAGCAGAAGCACCACGAGCGCCCGCCGCCCTCCTCTGCAGTATTTACAGGACAGACACAAGAGTTTGTGCTATTTTGCTGCCAGCTGCTCTTGGGTGGGGGTAGGCTGGAGAACTTCATTTAATGCTTCGTCAGAGATGCCAGATGGACATTTTAATAAACTGGTGAAGTGCTCGCGCCACTAATTCGGGATTTCCTTCTAGCTGGTTCTCAGCGTTAGACCATCTTGACCACGGATTGATGCACCACCACTGCCTTCACAGCCACACACTAGTTTTAAGCAGCCATAGAAGATCATGTAAGTCCTCAATGCCTTTTTTCTGCCTTTACAGTTACAGTCTAAACTGCTGGCAACCCCCCAGGTTTTTGCAGGAACCACTTCTGCAGCCACAATAAAGCTCACAGTGGCCACAGTCAATGCATAGCTGAGAAGTTTTTACCAGGCAGCCCCAAATGCAAGCCCTAGGGGCTGCCTTTGGTCACTGTGATTGCTCCAAAAAAAAAACACTGGCAGTAGAAGGTATAACAACTAAATAAAAATACAGGAAAAAAAACCAAAACAGAATAAAAGTGGCTTTCATAAATACTGTAGAGTATTAAAGCCCCTCCAAAACAAATAATGTGCCCCTTAAGGCTTTTACTAGCTATGTTGAAGTTACTCTGGTTGCACAAAAAGGAAAAAAACCAAGAAACTGTGATACGAACAGAGCCTAAGAAGTCTATGAATGAATATTGATAAACTGCTGATCGTGATGCGCCATAATTATTCTTAGAGCATGAGGTCACAATCCTAAATAATGAAACTGCTGAAATAATATTTTTAAAGTTTCATCTTTCCCTTATGCATAAAAATCTCTGCTAAGCCTGCAAAATCTTGACCTCAAATTTAAGGACATTATGCTACTTTAATAAATTATATAGAAGGCTTGACTTGTGATCAAGAAAATATTAAGGCTTGGGTTATTATATTTTACATTATTTCTTTACTCATTAAACCTGAAGAGCTTGCATTAAGGATAGTGTAATTTAATGCACTGCCACAGTATTAACAAAACACGATATACATATTTAAATTCCAATGCTGTGAAAGAGATGACAGGGACAAACTATGTACTGAAAAGCTGAAATCCAGATGATGAAAAAGAAACACACCATCTTTTATATAAAGCTAAGGGCTTCAAAATTTTAACTGGAGACCAAATTTATTTTAATAGGTATTGTGTCCTAAAAAAAAAAAAAATAAATTACAGAAAGATATCTGGATTACTTTGGATACTGTTGTCTTAAGCTTTATACTTAATTAGAATTAGATGGGAAAGTTGGTTGGTGTCTCCCATTCCTCTTCTAATATTTGAAATATTGTTGCTGCTCCTGATAAGGCTGAAATAGGTCTCTTTGCATGATGGAGAAGTTATCCACCAAGATTGTTACTCAAGTGCACAAGTATGGCCATCGCTCCAATTAACTATTTATGAGCTGTTCCACTGCTCTAGAAAAAGTGCACTGCTGTCAGAAAAGAACTGCTCATTAGAAACCAGCCCGTTAAGGTATTTTTAAATATAACAATGCGATTTCAAGTAGACATATGTGCATTATTTTTTAAGGAGAAAAGGAACAGAAGCGTTTTACTCTGGAGCTGAGTGGTTTAAAAATTTAATGAAGGAAGGATTTAAGATTGTACGATAGGAAATAATGTCTCATTGGCAGAAATGTAGTTAAAATAGCCCCGCAAACCTGTTCCATCTTTTATTTCTGTGCCCTTTTACTCTAGGCATGCACATGGTCCCTCTCCCTCACCACACCAAACCAGGGTGGGTGCAGTCTGAAGACTGGGTGTTGCTTCCACGTGGTTCCTCCCGTAAGGAAGGACCTCTTCCTGTAGGAAAGCTTCTTTCTACATCAAAAAAACACTGTTGGGAATAACTCCGCTTCCACGTGGTTCCTCCCGTAAGGAAGGATCTCTTCCTGTAGGAAAGCTTCTCTTCACATCCCAAACACTGTTGGGAATAACTCTGCACTCCAAAACTGAAATTCCACCCCCCCTCAAGTGGAGTGAAAATTAAATTAAAAAAAGAAAGGGGGTGGTGGTGGTGGGAAGGCAAACGTGTCCTGGTCTAACTTTTATCAACCATTGAGTTGCTAAACTTTTGAGAGTTCTCTGAGGTGCTGTGGTTATTACTGATGGTACAGAAAGGTTACATACACCACTTTCGTATTACCACAGTCCTCAAGTGTTTCAAGAAATTCAAATGTGTAAAACAACCACTACTACTTGAAGCTGTGCCCTTTGTTCCCAGTTTTCTGCAATTTCCTTATTAAAAGTACCCAAGAAGCCACCTCATGCGACGCTCTAGCAGGCAGAGGTATTTCGGACAAATTGCAAAAATATTTCGAACCTAAATTATCAGAATGATGATAATCAACACTAAAGCACTACCTGTCAAATTGTTACTGAACTTCATCTTCTAAATCACTGTCTACCCAGTTGTTCCAAATGCACGTAGTTAACGTTAGTCCAAATGAGCTTGTTGCTTAAAATACTGCTGCATCCCACACATTTGTTCCTGGAAGATAACATGATGGTGCCCATCTGAAACGCCGTCTGGCACGTTTACCTGTCTCAAGTGCTCACGTTAATTTGCAGCATCCTCCTCTGCTGCAAGTTCATCAGAACAACATTTTCATGCGATGAAGCACGCGATTCATTGTAATCTACGTGAGGACACATTACCCAAAAATCTATTAAATCAAAACCTTGCTATACATTGCTAATACTCTGATGTTAACCTACTGCTCACGCTTGATCTTAACGTTTACCCGCCCACAAGACCAGATCTCTGAGGGTGGCTCTAGTGATCCAACTCTTCACCAGCTTTCTTCTGTGTACAGGGAACTACTGGAGAGAGTCCAGCGTAGGGCAACAAAGATGATTAAGGGATTGAAGCATCTCCCTCATGAGGAAAGGCTGAGACTCTTTAGCCTGGAGAAGGCTGAGGAGAGACCTTATTAATGCTTTTAAGTATCTAAAGGGTGGGTTGAAGGAGGATGGAGCTGGACTCTTTTCAGTGGTTCCCAGTGACAGGACGAGGGGCAACGGGCACAAGCTGGACCATGGGAAGTTCCACTCCAATCTGAGGAAGAGCTTCTTTGGGGTGAGGGTGGCAGAGCCCTGGAAGAGGCTGCCCAGGGAGGGTGTGGAGTCCCCTTCTCTGGAGATCTTCAAGACCCATCTGGATGCAGTTCTGAGTGATGTGCTCTGGGCAACCCTGCTTTGACAGGGGAGTTGGACTGGATGGTCTCTAGAGGTCCCTTCCAACTCCGACAATTCTGTGATTCTGTATTAAGGTTGCTAGTCCAACCACCTTTCTTTACCTCACCCCTCTTCCTTTGGTCCTCATAAACTTCCAACTCTGACAATTCCGTGATTCTGTATTAACGTTGCTAATCCAACCACCTTTCTTTACCTCTCTGTCTCTCACCCCTCTTCTTTTCATCCTCATAAATATTGCCACCTAAAACTAAAATGATATGCAAGAATATCAAAGGGCAATATTGACAGCCAAGCCACGGAGACAAAGCATGGCATTTTCAGCAGCCGTACACTGCTAACTCCAGCCCTGTTGGGGCCAATGCCACCCACTTCAGCCGAGACACAGAAATGCAATTCCATGCTAACTCCAGCCCTGTTGGGGCCAATGCCCAAATTCAGCTGAGACACAGAAATGCAATTCTGAGCCATTCCAGAGTTTTCTTATAGTTTGCTGTCACCCTGCAGGGTGCATAAAGAATAATAATTCTCCTCCACTACAAACTTCCTTAATTTACTCAAGGAGTGTATAAGAAAATACAGAATAGGTCATACAGGTACCCACTCAAAGAAAAAAAGAAATCACGCTCTCCTTATTTTCCCAGTAAGACAAAATTAGTGTTGAGATGTGTGTGATCAACTCCTTAACATACTACCATATCATTTACTTATAGTCTTATTCTCTCCCTGTATTTTCCAATAATCTCCTAACTTTTTGCCTTTCAGCTGAAGGCAAACTCTTCACATTATGCATCATGGAACCAGAATAAGTATCAATGTTTAACAATGATTCCCTGAAATCTCTTGGGAGAAGGAGGGAAAATGTAGCAAAGAAGAAAGGAATTTGGGAGTATATTTACTCCTATCTCTTGTCATTTTACGGTAACGTGGAGGAGAGGGGCGGAAGAAGAAAGTCTAATTTAGGGGGTCTGAATGATATATTGGAAGCTCTACATGCTTCCAAGGCTACTTCTAAAGAAAGTTTTATGCATATGCAAGTCTGTTCATGGAAAGGTACCATATGCTTATAATCATTTGTCCTTTATACAATCATACTTCATGAAATTTGCATGGTCGTCTTTTTTTTAAAAATTTTTTAATTTTTTCTTCCCTCCCCTCCCCCCTTAACAGTGAGATTCACAGATCTGAAAGGATGTTAAATACTAAATCTGTAAAAGTTCATGACAGTCCGTGGCAAAACTCCCATTCAGTTTGGATTAAATATATTTGGTGAAATTCCAAACGAGCCTGTCAATACGTGCACAAGTGGGACTGCTGGCTCCCCAGGAGGGAGAGATCTGGCTTGTTTGTTCCACGTTTGCTCTAGGAAGACCTTTTGTGTATAAAATCGACAAGGATGCTAACTTGATACACAGAATACTTCTGCAAGTGCTAGAAATTGAATGTGTCTGCTCAACTGAGCAAGAGACCGAATGTCCCGAACCGTGCAAAAGTCACAAGCACTAAGTGTGATGCTGTACAACTTCTGCTGCAAATTTATGTACGAATTAAAACATGTAAGGAAGTCATTCTCTTCGCTGCGTGTTTACCCCTTTTATATCTAATTTTCAAATTATTTGAGGAGAGTTCACAGATTGCAAACAATTCTTTGCTCTCTTTCCATCTCCCCGTTACAGCTAGGGATGAATACACAAAATCTTTTAAACCTTTTCCCCTCCCCGGTCTTTGCTCAGTATTTGTTAATTACTGTACGTTGAACTATCCCTTCTGCGGTGTTATACCATAATTCAAGCATTAAACTTCAGGATAAGAAGACGAGAAGAGCTATGTATAACTTTTCCCTTCTAAGCTTTCACTTCAAGAGTTTTTTCCCTTGTGACTGCCTTAGTTTGTATTCCCTTCCTTATTTCCTCAAGCTTTTCTCTTAAGACTCAGACGTTTTCTTCCTCTCTTCTGCATGCTAAACACATCTTTGGGTAAGATTTAAAGGGCTCAGATGTCAGGTATGTAAACTATTTTTTCTTTAAGAGCAGAACTGGCACATTAGGCTATTCCAAAGATAAGTGTATTCGAGGCAGAAACTTGCCTTTGAGTTTTATTCTCTTCTAGCAGCAATGCCATCTCGATAATCTTGGCTAAAGTGAAATAAGAAACGTTGCATTCGTTGGCTAAAAAAATTTTTTTTTGCTTAAGTGTGTCATCATGAAGTTTGAATATACTGCACTACATGCTCTTATATTTTTCTGTACAATTCCCCAGGTTACTTCTAGATTTCTTCATCAAAATATAA
Source organism: Calidris pugnax (assembly GCF_001431845.1). Taxonomy (NCBI): domain Eukaryota; kingdom Metazoa; phylum Chordata; class Aves; order Charadriiformes; family Scolopacidae; genus Calidris; species Calidris pugnax. Next base: position 3,430,677 of record NW_015090920.1, on the reverse strand, counting down.
AAGGGGGAGCTATTTTTCTCTCTTCCCATCTCAGTCAGAAATCATACATGCAATACCTGCACTAAAGTAACAATACTGTCTTTGGCATTTGTGGTTTATCTGCTCAAGGTTACGTCTGTGAATAACCCAAGTATTTTATGATAGACTCTTTTTTAAAACTGAAGTGAGTGTGTAATCATCCACAATTCAGAAGCAGCACCTGCTGGGTTTGTGTTAACAACTTGATACTTAAGTAAAGAAAACTATTTGGAGATGGAGCCGCAAAAATAGCCTTTTCTAGTAAATCCTATACTGACCAAAGTGAGACTGGTTTCAGTAAATCATGCTAATATTTTAATTTAAAAAAAAAATTAAAAAAAACCAAATAGGACAATCTCTAATCACCAGGCAAGACATTCAAAAGTTGTAAGAAATCAAATATTAAAATATATGCTTAGAAAAGTTAAGATAGCAGTTTTTTCAAAAAACCAGACAGATAACTCCCACCCTGCCACCATTTCTTCCTCTTTCTAAACATTTCCTGAGTTCACAGTGGAGTACATCTAAAACTAATCTGCTCACCACGGTGGGCATTGCTTCTCAGGCAGCCCCACAGAAAGCAGCTATGTTGTCTTTCCATCAATATGCAATCTTAAGTATAGTGTTAGTTCTTCACAATTCACATTTTTAAATGCTAGATGCAAATGTACACAGATCAGTGTAACTAGTGTATCTCAAAAATCTAGCTTGAACAGTCACACACACCTTTGGCAATGAAGGCTGGCAGCTCTGTTTTCTGATGCAAATCAAGGTCAAAATTCTGCCCGCTTGCTTACTAAAAAGTAGCAATTGAAGATTCAGAAAGCTAGAAAAACCAGCTGATGCCATCACAACAACTTTGTGATGTATGTCAGCTACGCTAACATACAGCTTGTGAGGTACACTGCTCTTAGATTACCCCCTAATGAAGTTAAATCAGAACACATAGAAGAACGGTTAGCCAAATTTTCCAAGTGACTTCTATATATTTGTTGACGGAGGTGATTTTTTACTTTAATTTGTGATTGGAGATGATGTTTTCTCAAGCCTGCTGTAATTTATAGCAAGTTAAAAGGCCAGTTCAGAAGCTAAGGAGCCCAGGAGGGATTAAGGATCATCAGGATGTCTTGGTGCCAATGGCCACATGGGCTTGTAGAATTGTTCTACATGCCCAGGCTATCCTCTGCGCATTGAAGGCTGCTTTGCCTTAGTGTCACAGGTTCAATGATCACGCCCAGACTTAATATATACAGATTTATGTAACTAAAATTATTATTATAACAGCAAATATAACAAATATGTCCATATATAAAAGATACAGTACCACAGTTGTTCGTTGTTGGGTTTTTTTTACTGTACAGCACCATTTTATTTCTAGGTCTCAAGGGAGTTAGGAAAATATAACACAAAAAAAAAAGTAATTATGGAGACAGGTGGGACACAGCAATATTTCCTTTCTGTTATTGGTTTCCTTGAAGATTAATAGCGGACACAAGCATTTAAATCAACTTGATTCTACACTGCTTATAAATTTAATCCTGCCATTTTGCTGTATAAAAGATCATCAGATTAAGTGGCTATGAAATACCGAGTCTGTTTTGTCTTTTTTTTTTTTCCCTCTTTTTTCTTTTTATAGCCTCCATCTTGAGCTAGACCATTAAGACACCAACTACAGAGTTAACAAGGAAATGGCACAGGGAACTTCTACTGACACAAAAACAACCACACCCAGAAGAATCCATCTTTCCAAGGCAGGTGACAGCTAGCAGCTAGCTCCCACCTCAACAGATACACAATCTATAATAATAATTAAAAAATCAACACTTAAATACACAGGGAAGGGCCCCATGCTGGCCATTTCAAATCAAGAAGAGAACACAGTGCAGAGATCTCCTCTTCAGGAGGAGATACTGCAGTATCAGTCCTCAACTCTCAAGATTGATCCAAATCAAAAAAAATTAAAAGAAACTAAATTCTGTAATTCTGAAAACATTCCTTCATCACTGACTATTCCATCTCCGTGTATTTCTTGTCTAAAACAAAGATTGCATTCAATGACAAATAAAGCTCAGATGCTGTAAAAAGTAGTATCACCCACCACCCCCTACCAACCTGTTCCTGGAGAAAGTAAGACCAGAAAGACAAATTAACTGCAGGTCAGGGAATGGTTTTCCCTCGGGAAGCCCTAGTGAATTCTCAGGGAATGACACCCCTCCATGCCAAAGGGACACGAGTCCTGCCATCAGCCCTTTGGGATGGGGTAAGCTACTGGTTTAGTTAAGAATAGAAACAGAATCCCAAGTCGTCCATCCTACAGCCATATTAGAAATTTTCTGCAAGGATTCTTATTTCTATTCAGCAGCTAAAGATGTTGACAGATAATTCTTGAGCTCTTTTTATTAAGATCTCCAGTGACATTTCCATTTCTGGTTGACGGTGATGTGAATTCGCCCCGTCTCTACTTAGGGCACTCACTGGTTTTTGAGCCTCAGAATTAAAAACGTTATTGATTATAACCAAATTGAATATCCCACTTAAACACTGAAGATTTTACTTTTACGGGGACTGTAGCACAAGCAAACCCAGGGCTCTGCAGCCGCTCTCACCTCTGGGATCAATCACTGCTCCCAGGAGAGTGGTCCTGCTATGGCATCGTGGGGGCTAGCAGTATGTATTATGTATGTAATCTCAGTATGTGTATAATCTCAGATGTTTAACCCAAAAACTGGATGGGTAGAAAAATCTCTGAGCCCAGACTGAGGCGCAAGCTCCTATTATTAGTTGAATACCCAAACCCTGAAAGATCACAAGAGGAAAACCTCTTCAGCAGAGTTATACTGCATCCAGCCAGGACGTGAGACCAGTTCAACCACTTTAGAGGAACAAGAAGCAGGGCAGGTTGAAAAATAAAAAACAAAAGGAAAACATGTAAGCACTTCAGAGGCTTACAGGGCAGTATTTATAGAGGGCTGTATCCACCCTGAATCCACAGAGCACACTTCTCAATCTATCAGGAGTCACAAAGCATGAAGTTAGAGAGTATGATGAAAAGCAAAAAATTACGCAAAACTTCAAGAAAAAAAAACAAAACAACCTGAATATGAAGAACCCATTCAGCAAGCTACGAGCCCTTAATTTAAGTCTTGGTCTCACGGTCTTAAGTAAGACCTGAGTCTCACCGAGATCTGCAATTAAATTTCTACCTAATTTAACGTGGGCCAGAAATTCACTCCATGAATGATGTAGCCTGCCGGACCAGCTGCACTATGAAGAAGTCCTTCCCTTAAGCCAGCCCACAGAAAGTTGTAGCCACAAAGCCAGAAGAAGAACCTGAGCAACGTTCAACCAAGCAGCCAGGAGGCACACATACCTCCTGGCAGAAATTTAATCCTCACAGAAAAGCACTTTTTTTTTCTTTGCAATTACAGAGAAACCAGTAAAATTAAGCTTCAACATATTAAGTACTAGTGAAGCACAGAGATTTTTTTTCCCCCCAAAACCTTGAAGATCAAGAGAGTAAAAGAAAAGCATAATATTTTTTAAATGAATTTTCAGTTATATTCCCTATCTCTTACTGCAATCTTTTCTAATTTAGAGTTGGAGAATGAAAAAAAACCCAAAAACAAACCCACAAACAAACAAAACCTGAAATTGTTCAGGATACAGGTTTCTTTAAAACACACATTTCAGTGTTAACTCAATGCTAGGGAGTAGTTAAGGAGTAATTATCATTTACAGTAGGCAGAGAAGAATCGCAATAACTGTACATCTGGGCGGTGGGCTGAAGAGACAGAGAATAAATAAAAGGCCAGGGGATGTTTTATTCCATCTCTGCCACGCTCCTCAAGGACGTGGCAGCTCGAAGCAGAGGACAGCAGCAAGGCAGGCGCTCGCAGCGTGACAAAGACTGCAGGAGAGCTGCATCCAAGCCTTTTTTTTGAAAAACCATACGTATGTATACGCACACAGGCACATATACAGATACGTCACCCAATAAATTGTCTGCAGAGTTTATTCCTCCATCCAAGGTGCGGGTTTATCATTGCTGGGAGCCGGAAGATAAATGCCATCAGGGTGTAGACCCTGATCATGACTCGCCAAGAAGAAGGAGCTGCACGGGGGGACTCTGCTGCACCTGAACTGTATAATCATGGAATGGTTTGGGTTGGAAGGGACCTTAAAGATCATCAAGTTCCAACCCCCCTGCCCTGGGCAGGGAAACCTCCCACCAGACCAGATTGCTCCAAGCCCCATCCAGCCTGGCCTTGAACCCCTCCAGGGATGGGGCAGCCACAGCTTCTCTGGGCAACCTCTTCCAGTGTCTCACCACCCTCACAGCAAAGAATTTCTTTCTGGTATCTCATCTAAATCTCCCCTCTTCCAATTTAAAACCATTACCCTTCGTCCTGTCACTGCACTTCCTGACAAAGAGTCCCTCCCCAGCTCTCCTGTAGCCCCCTTCAGATATTGGAAGGCTGCTATGAGGTCTCTCCGCAGCCTTCTCTTATCCAGGCTGAACAACCCCAGCTCTCTCAGCCTGTCCTCACAGCAGAGGTGCTCCAGCCCTCTGATCATCTTCATGGCCCTCCGCTGGACCCGTTCCAACAGGTCCATGTCCTTCCTGTGTTGAGGGCTCCAGAGCTGGACACAGTGCTCCAGGTGGGGTCTCACCAGAGCAGAGGGGCAGAATCACCTCCCTCGACCTGCTAGTCCCATTTCTCTTGATGCAGCCCAGGACATGGTTGGCTCTCTGGGCTGCCAGTGCACGTTGCTGGCTCATGTTGAGCTTCTCATCCATGAGCACGCTCAAGTCCTTCTCCTCAGGGCTACTCTCCAGCCATTCTCCACCCAACCTGGATTTGTGCCTGGGATTCCCACGTCCCAGGTGCAGGACCCTGACCTTGGCTTGGTTGAACTTCATGTGGTATGCACAGGCCCACCTCTCCGGCCTGTAATGGTGTGGTGGTACACATCTCTCTCCATAAGGTTTATCACTTTACAGAGTTACCCCTTCTGAATTGGGGGAATAACCCCCAAGTCACCCCTGTGCAGTTGCCAGCCCTCCTGCAGGGAGCACACCAGGGGTCAGTTGAAAGAAATTGAAAGGACAAAAAAAATCCTCATGAAAACTAACATCTGGTATGTGCGCAGGGTGACCACGAGTTCTACAGCTCCAACCACAAAATACCATAAAATGTTAAGGGTAATATATTAATTACTCCTGACAAAGTGAAGTAAGACCAATGGAACAGAAGCTGCAACTAAAACCGCCCAATGTTTCTCTTTCTATCAGCAAGGGGAGAGAAGGTGGTTTTTTTTGCTTGATTAAAAACAGGCATTTAACATCTTCCAGCATGGGCGTCCTTCATGCTGAAAGAATCTGCGTTTCAGGAAACACGGTATAGCTGCTTCTGAGAGACCAAAGTGAGGGGAAAACACTGTTTTGACAGTTTTTCAAACTTCCTACAACTGACCATTTGAAAATCAGTATTTCCATGTTTTAGTATAAAGAGCTTTGAATTGACCTTAGAGTCAGAGTTTTTCCAGCCTGGGGAAAATCCACTCGAACTCACCCCCTAAAAGCATGGGGTTGGAAAGGACCTCTGGAGATCATCTAGTCCAACCCCGCTGCCAAAGCAGGGCCACCCAGAGCAGGTCCCACAGGAACGTGTCCAGGTGGGTTTGAATGTCTCCAGAGAAGGAGACTCCACCACCTCCCTGGGCAGCCTCTGCCAGGGCTCTGCCACCCTCACAGCAAAGAAGTTCCTCCTCATCTTTAGGTGGAACTTCTTATACTCAAGATTTTGCCCATTTCCTCTTGTCCTGTCCCTGGGCACCACTGAGGAAAGACCGGTCCCATCCTCCTGACACCCACCCTTTAAGTATTTATAGGCATTGATCAGATCCCCCCTCAGCCTTCTCTTCTCCAGACTCAAAAAACCCAAGTCCCTCAGCCTCTCCTCATAAAGGAGATGCTCCAGGCCCCTCATCATCTTTGTATCCCTCTGTTGTCCCCTCTCCAGCAGTTCCCTGTCCTTCTGGAACTGGGGAGCCCAGAACTGGTCCCAGTGCTCCAGATGGGGCCTCCCCAGGGCAGAGCAGAGGGGCAGGATGACCTCCCTCCACCTGCTGGTCACACTTTTCTTGATGCCCCCCAGGATCCATTGGCCTTCTTTGGCCACCAGGGCACATTGCTGACTCATGGGCATCCTATTGTCCACCAGGACTCCCAGGTCATTCTCCTCAGAGCTGCTCTCCAGCAGGTCAGCTCCCAACCTGTCCTGGTGCAGGGGGTTATTTCTCCCCAGGTGCAGCACCCTACGCTTGCCTTTATTGAATTTCCCTCCAGTAGCATTCCCTCCACAATTTATCTACATTAAGCAAGCTGTAGATGAGGGCTGAGCGAAGTTCATCCTCCTTCCTTCCCCCCTCTGCATAAATGCTCATTCTTGCTGCACCTCAACAGAGATGAAGGACACTTCATCTTGCTTTATCTCAGCAAACGCATGGCTGCTACGCAAACCAGAAAGGAAGGGAAGGTCCCAACCTGAACACAATGGGACCAGGACAGGCAATGATATTTACTCCAGGCTGCCAAGAGGCAATGAGTGGATCTAAATGCAACATTACAAGGAGAAGGGCAACCTGAGAACGTGCCAGATGAGACAGAAGACAGCAGCAGAAGAAAGGAAGGGGCAGACTCTTGGGTAGGGTGGCAAAAAGCTCTTTAGCAGTGTGGGTGGAAATACGGGGTTATTCAGACCACAATCTAGGATTAGGCGTAGAGCTGAAGACTCCAGGACATCACGAATATCTCCCTGTGCCTTGCTACTTATGGTCCCTTTCTACAGCAAACCTGTTAGCAAAAGCAGCAAGGTCCATTTTTAAGGTTCAATGAGCCACACAGATGCCAACACTGTTCCACAAAATGGAATTCATTTCCATCAACTTTCTTAAGAGGTCCCAGAGGTACTTGTGACCGTATAGCTTTGTGACTGTAGGCAACCTCACCCACTACAACTCTGCTTTGTGCAGAGGACAAATGAGCCATTATCTGGAAAGCAAATCTGGAGGAACAAATTCAAGTATATTCTATAAACTGAAAAAAAAAAAAAAAAAAAAATCATTAGGAAGGAGACTGTGCCTCCTTCACATCAGGAACATGATCAAGGCTGGAAAGTTTTGAAAGAAAAAGACCTACATAAGTTAAGGAAGTACAATGTCTGAATTTATCAAAACTAAATTTATCGTAACTTTTCCCTATGCTATAAATTAGTCTTCATACAAACACATGCTTTTCCCAAAGATTTCTCTCACTTTTATCTTCGAACCGTGAAAAAGACTTCAAAAAGCTAAGCCAGCCAATAGCCCACATTTAAGGTAATTTGCAAACTGTTCACCAAGGTCATTAATACGGATAATTTAATGAACAACGTAACCTTTGAATAGCCACCCCGATTACAATTTTCTGCAATTAAACTCCGTCTACGTACTCTGGAAGTGCTTACAGCAAACAGCATCTACACTTTTACCCACATGGAGGAATTGTAAATACACGGAGTCCAGAAGAATTTACGGCTGGATTATGGCACCCCAAACCTTTTGGAATTGTTTTGGACCACGTTTTCTCTGGCTCTTAACGTGTAACGTAAAAAAGGAGAGGCAAGAAGAGAGCAGGGCCAGAACAAACATGCCATCTACCAGGAAGGTGGTGCTGGGAAGGGGGAAGAGCGCAGCTCCCAAACTTCAGAGCACACCAACAGTTCCCACCACGCGTCCCCATGACCCACCATCAGATGGTAACGATTACGAGGTCCTCACCTCCTTTCCACAGATGCGGCAACGCTCGCGAGGAAGGAACCAAGGGGGAGGGTGAGGGGAGTTGGAGGAGAAAGACCACTGCCTCCTTCCAAAGAAAATTCGGCTTCCAAAGAAAATTCCCCTCTCCCTCCTCTTCAAAGTTTGAAAAGGCTGCCTTGTCCTCACGAGGCACAATCTGTTAAACCCATCAATAAGGATCTCGGGGAAAAAAAGATTCAAACCTGTTAACGCTCAGATTTATACGTAGAATTTTAAATATCTTTTAAGCGTTTAGTAATACGAGACTCTCCATTGGACTTCTGTGTCTGTACTTTAAGTATTACGAAATATAAAATTAAGTTCACAATCTAGTATTTTTGTCATGGGAATGGTTCTCAAGTTCCTAGGCTTAGCAGATGGTCGATAACAGATTTCACTATTTCCTGTTTTTCCCCCATTTTCTTGGATTTCAGCAACAGAATAGATCTTTTCCTGAGCAATCTGTTCAGTTTGATTGCGTGTCTTTTCTGAATTATATCCAGTACTTATTTTTCTTTTGTAGTTCTCCTTCCCCCCACCCCCCCCAACTACGTCCCTTCTCTGAACACTGAAAGTTTTCTCTTTGGTTTGTAGTTGCTGGACAAGAATAAAAGCAAATCTCAGATGAAGCAGACAAAATGCATGTAAACTTCAATGTTGCTTTTCTCAAGTTGTTCTTATTATGCAAATTATTCCCAACAAGTCAGACACACACACACACTTCCTAACCTGTAATTTTGTTTTTTTTTGCAGAACCATAATTCACTTCTCTCCATCTCAGGTCCACCACATTTTCCAGGATTCCTCTGCAGAGTTACTCCTAATTATCTCCATACGCGCATTACAGATAAACGCCCTGTTCCTAAGTAGCTGATTTAAAAATTCTCTAATTTGGAACAAAATCTACCTACTGCCTTGAAACTACCTCTGCCCACAGAGAAAGGACAGAGATGCTTTTCCCTGCCTTCCTATAGATGCTCTCACAACAGCAAGGTATGTCTCCACTCCCGAGGTTCGCACAGAGAAAGGACAGAGATGCTTTTCCCTGTCTTCCTAGATGTTCTCACAACAGCAAGGTATGTCTCCAACTCCCGAGGTTCACTTTGACGCAGTGGCTGTTCCTGGCGATGCAATCTAGACATGATGGAGAAGAACACGTTCAGCAGATTTTATAAAAAAGTTTGACTTGCTCTTGAGAACAGAGTGATACGCTGGCCTCCCTGCTGCCGCAAAGGGAAATGCTTACCACAAAGCGACGAGAGAGGAAAATCCCAGGTTTGCTAGCTCTTTAAGCCAAGGCAATAAATCAAGAGTTATGTAACTTCTTTCTTTCCCATCCTAAAAATACATCCTTAGCTTGAAATATAATTATTAAGACTGAAAAATTAAGATGATGTTTCCATGGTTTTTAGTAGCTCTTAGGGTTGGAACATGGAGGCCTTTGCAAGAAAGCTGCTCTCGGGAAGCGGGAAGGTAACCCTCCACCAGGATGGAGGAAGATGTGCGGTATAGAGAGCTACCAGCTCTCGGGAAGCGGGAAGGTAACCCTCCACCAGGATGGAGGAAGACGTGCAGTACCAAGAGCTACGACCAGGCAAACCAAAATGCTGTGACCACAGAATCATAGAATTGTCCAGGTTGAAAGGGACCTTTAAGATCATCTAGTTCAACCATCAACCTAACTCTGATTACAGAAAAACATCATTAAACCTGTCACTAAGCATTATGTCAACCCGAAGTGAGATTACTGTCCATCTATGGTCTTGGGGACCTGCCTACTTCAACGTGATGGTAAAAGCAAACATGAGTAAGGTCTACTTGATGGCCATTAGGGTTTCAGAGGAGCCGATCTGCTCCGGATGACATGTTCACCCTTATCAAGGGCTGGAGCTGCAGCCCAAGGGAGGTGGTAATACCCCAGGGTGGGTTCTGCACCCACGGCAGACATGTTGGAACGGGTCCAACGGAGGGCCATGAAGATGATCAGAGGGATGGAGCACCTCTGCTGTGAAGATAGGCTGAGGGAGTTGGGGTTGTTCAGCCTGGAGAAGAGAAGGCTCCAGAGACACCTCACAGCAGCCTTCCAATATCTGAAGGGAGGCTATAGGAGAGATGGAGAGGGACTCTTTGTCAGGGAGTGCAGTGGCAGGACAAGGGGTAATGGTTTTAAATTGGAAGAGGGGAGATTTAGATGAGATACCAGAAAGAAATTCTTTGCTGTGAGGGTGGTGAGACACTGGAACAGGTTGCCCAGGGGAGTTGTGGATGCCTCATCCCTGGAGATGTTCAAGGCCAGGCTGGATGGGGCTTGGAGCAACCTGGTCTGGTGGGAGGTGTCCCTGTTGGGTTAGAACTTGATGACCTTTAAGGTCCCTTCCAACTCTAACCATTCTATGATTCTATGCCCCCTCTGGCCCTTCACACATTGCACCACCCAGGGGGGGCTTGCAGGTCTCCACAGGTATGTGCAAGCGACACACAAGGTCATCTCCAGCGACTCCCCTCTCGCTGAGAGCAGATGGAGGTGCTCCAAGAGCAGAAGACTATTTCTGGCCAGCCAGTTCGCGCTGCTGTTGCCTGTCCCAGCTGAGATGGGCCACGTTCCTTTGCTGCCAGCCCCAGGAACGGCTGCTGCTGAGAAGGAGAACCAGCACCAACCCTTCCTGCCAGCACTGAGGGGCTTTGTGCCCTGTTACTGGCAAGGACAAACTTCAGCAGTCCAACACTAGACCTCCTTCTTCTAGGGAACATCAGAAACCTTGAGGGTCTGCTCCTTGGATCAGAGGAGCTGTAATCTTTTTATAACTAGTTAAATGATGTCATATGCTCATTAGCTTTCCAGACTCTATTTGGAAGGCAATTTTTTTTTTTTTTTAATCTTTTTATAACTAGTTAAATGATGTCATATGCTCATTAGCTTTCCAGACTCTTCCGATTTGCAATTTTTTTTTTTTTTTATTCTCTTGTTCTCTTTTTTTTTTTTCTTGACTGCTTAGTTTTTATTCAGCACGAGTGCTCTGCTCTGAAAATACTGCCAAAGGTTTTCCACATTCTCTGCACAGCCCTCTAACTGCATTGCAGAAAAATAAGACTCATATATACACATTCAACCTTGCTCCTCAAATGTCGTTAAAAGTTTCCTCTTTATAATTCAAGTTCCTACTGGAAAAAAAATAAGTTGATAATCTACCCAGAAATACAATTCTGCATGTTCCTGCACTGAGCCAAAACCACAGAATTTACTGCCACGGAAAACATAGAAGTAAAATGAATGAAAAGAATCTATCATTTCTTTCTTCAGTCTCTGCTGGGTCATTGCAGTAATCCAGGAAAAGAAATCTTCTGAAATGAAAATTGAAGACGCGCTAGATTCAGTTACAGTGCTTCAATGCATAAGAAGTGCCTACTCACACACAGCCTTTAGTAAAATTAAAAGCAATTATGAAATGATGCAGAAATCACCTTGTTCAGCTGGGATTAAAAATATTAATCTTAGGTAGGACGTTAGGAAAAAAAATATTAATAGAACAATCACTGAAATATTCTGAAATTCTATTTAAGTTCATTTGAGAGGGCTTTATGGTTGTCCAGTACGAGTGTTTGAACTGTTTCACTATGGGGTTTGCAAGCTGTATTTAGACAATTGAGAATACAAACACGCTCTCAACATTTTTGACCATATCCTGATTGTCCAAACTATGCCAGAGTAGCTTTTTTTCTGATGCATTTTTTAAAAATAAGTTAAACAGATACTTCTCTCACTGGATTCTAATGAATGACAAGTCTGAGCTTCATCTCTTCCCTATTTGTACCAGAAGGAAAGAAACTAGCAGAGAGGTTCTCTCTCTTTTATAGCACTGAAGCTCTTCCATGCTCAGCAGAACTGGTTATGAAACTGGATGAGACTCCACGGTTTGGACAGTCCTACACTTTACAAGGAAATCCCTTCTGTAACTTCATAAATCCTATTTAAAACTAATCAAATATTTTGATCTTATTACTCCCATTCAGAGATGTTCCCCTCCCATGACTAGAAGCCTTTTAATCTCCAGGTTGAAGTCCCACAACCTATGTGCACTCATCCTTGTCCCAGCATTATTTTCCTTCACCTTAAAAAAAAAGTTAATAAAAAAAGCCCCAAACTTTATAGAATAGTCCTTATTCCTTCTAAGAGTCTTATTTATAAACAAACCACACATCCACCCCCTATAACCATACATTTTCTCAGCCTTCCTTTTCCTCAAATAGATAGTACCTGCTCTACTAGTCTCGAGCAATAAGAAGTCTGCTCTTCTCCTGAGCTTGCAAGTAGGATGGGCTCTCTGGAGCACTGAACACTGCTGTGAAACACCATACAACTGGCTCCTGCATGGATCTGCTTATTTATTTTCAGGATGTTACTTCTATGTGGTCTACTGGCATCCCAAAGTCTTCCTTCTTCACATTTTCGTAAAAATAGTACTGCTCCACTAAAATGTGCTCCCTTAGCACAAAGTTGAGGATTATCATCACCACACAAAAGGATCAGAGCCGTGTATAGGCACTGAATATCTAATTATAGAAGTGGGACAAGGCTCAAACGCAGGAAATGCAGGATCATGCATTTAGTTGTTCTCCACTTTTAGTTGTTGCCATAAACTTGGGTAGAAGAAAATGACAAGACAAAGACCAGTTCTTATCTACTAATGAGCATTCTCTGGCACAACCCATTTGTGTCTCCCTGCAAGACAGCTGTAATCCAACACATCTCTTATTTTTTTAATTCACTTTTAGTTTAAAGTCACATATTTTCAGTTTGCGACTCTACCAGAGGGTCCACTGAAATTTCATCTTAGCCTGGTACGATTACTTTTGGCAAACATTTTATTTCATTTACTTTGCATCTACCTCCTTTTCTGATGAATGTTATTCTAGTGCTTTGCATCCTACAGATCTCAGGTTTGTAGGCTTGCAGGTACGTAGAGCAACACGTTCTGCTTCTCAAAGTTCAATATTTTATGGTAAAGGTTTCCCATACTTCCTAATGAAATGATGCTCTAGAGGAATTTGAAACCTCAGCATCTGGTCCAGGGTTGACCCAAAAAACAAAAAAATGAGTGGGTCCACTGATTTTGATGCAACACTAAAGTCTCCGCCAGCAAAGATCCCTAAAACTTTCTCAGGACACAAATGGAAGACTAGTCCTAGGAATTACCACAATTATATTTTATTACTTGTTCAAACATAAATTATATCCCCAGGAACTTTTGCTTCCAAAGAAGTTAGGTAATAAAGAACTTCTTTAGAGGTTATCAAAACACATAGACATTGCAACAGCTTCACTTGCAGCTGCTGCTCACCTGAACAAGAAACACAACATTTCATTAACTTTGTTCTCTAGTGAAGAAAATGTGTGAATCACACAGGAATTACTTCCCCAGTTAGACACACTTTTTTTTTTTTTTGTCTCTCTCTGTCTCCCCTCCATAGATGCAAATATATAACATACCAGGGGCTGAAATCAGAATGAAAAAAACCATTGCAGGAAACAAGTTTTCAGACAGTGAATTCTGAACAGATGGTTTTCTAGTTCATACAAATAGCTGTGCTCATATGTGTTTTTAAGAGATCTGCAGCAATGTATGTTATGCTCAGGAAAAGATGCAGTAAAAGATTCTACCACTTGACTAAATTAACTCATGCCCAGGATTTGTTTACAAGCACTTTTAAACACCATTAACAATTGCAGTTTAACACTGGGATTACAGGAGGTGCAGTGCACAAATGGTAAAATGACCATTTTTTTTTTTTTTTTTTTAAGTTTTCCCTGCACGGGATAGAAACCCGATGAGTGGAATCACCTTTTGGCTTCAAGGGAAAGTATTCTCACTTCCTTTTTGGCACAGTTTTTTCCCTGTCATCCAGTAAAATGTTTACGCTAAAAATATACATGAAATGAGATAAAAACATTGCAAAAAACCGAAACAGGAATATAACATCCGACGAGGAAGAAAGATACGGTTGAAGCAGGAATACGTTGCATCCCCAAAGTCATTAATTTATCAGAACCAAGAAAACTTAGATTCGGTGCGTATAAAAAAGCCGCATGACCTCACTCCGAAGGAACGAAAGGAAGAATAAATTTGAGAGAAAGCAACTTTCTCAGCGTAGCAGTCAACTCCAGCCTTGGATTATGGTCGTTTATCACAAGGAGGGAAACCAAGCAGGTCTGGCTCTGCAAATCCCAGCCCCAACAGCACAGGATGCAGAATAGCTCCATCTTGACAGTTGGTTTTAACTAAGTAACATTAAGGAAGTTTCTTTCGAAGAAAGGGAAAGGACAAAGGCTCATGGTTAAATTTCAAGGCAAACAAACAAAAAAAAAACCCAAGAAACCCAACCAGCTGATTTTTTTATTAGAGTCAGACAAGCCAGGAAATGTTATGCCCCACTTTCTGCAGACCCGTTTCTGAACTATTCAAAGCAAATATTTATGTTTCCTTGGGAAAGTTTCTGCAATATTCAGGAAAAAAAAAAAAAAAAGAGAAGCAAATCAAAACTGAATTCATGAATACAAAGCAATTCCTGGAGAGGCGGATTCCCCCTCCCCCAGCTCCTTTCTGTACAACCGGATTTGTAATGGGGCCATTTGGCATTTTTTAGTATGAAATATTATAATCAGCTCCTTCTCTCTGTCGTACGCCACTGTCACCCTGATGTATTTTTCCTCACAGAACCATCACTTTTGGGACTATTCTATCATAAAAGCCACCACATTACATTTGACAATCTGCACTAGATAAAATGAAGGGCATCCAAACAGGGACAAGGTCATTTAGACTTCTGAATCTTTATGGAGAGCATATAAATTGTGCGTTAAGTATAAAAAATGTACTGAAAGATGAAGATTGCATGAAAAGTACTTTAAGTTGGTATGATTTGGGATAAAATTAGCAAGAATAGCATCTCTGCCAAATGCTATAAAATGATGATGCAATAATTTTACCCTTTCAAGTTAGCACATGTATGGAAGTGATTAAAACGTTTCCCTTTTAAAATTAAAAAAAGAAAACTGCAACAGAAGATATTAAGTAACTTTTTGAAGTTTAGGCATGGAAAGGAGCAGTGCAAATGCAACCACTCGTATTTCACAGACTAAGGGAAGGAGTAAGGTCTGTTGTTTCTTTCTTGACTGAAATCTATGGTCAACTGTTTTGCACCGACATGAGAATGGAACGCATTTTCTGGTTGCATCTACAGCATGTGCAAATGCAACCACTCGTATTTCACAGACCAAGGGAAGGAGTAAGGTCTGTTGTTTCTCTCTTGACTGAAATCTACGGTCGACTGTTTTTGCACCGACATGAGAATAGAATGCATTTTCTAGTTGCATCTACAGCATCCATAAATTCTCCAGTTGAGGATTAAGTTGACTAGCTAGAAGGACACCATACTGAGGTTAAAACAGCTATGGTATAACAAACTACTATTGTGACACACAAAGCAATGCTGCCGAAAATATTAACATTTTCCCTACCCTTTCCCCAATTCCTCATACACCCATGCCAGGAGTTTGGCTAAAAGGGAAGACTAAAAGAAAATTCTTGCTTTACAGAAATAGTTTTGATCAGAATAGCCCAACTGAAAAAGGGTGAGATAATTCATGCCGTCCAAATATTAAAGCTACAGGTTCTACCCCTCCTAAACAGGTTACGAGACACATGCAACATCTTATGTAAAACAGAAAATGAGGTTTCATGTATGTGGATGAGTCAGTTGCTTATTTGATCTTGCACGTGGATAGATCTCCAGCCTAACTCTTTGCAGCACAGGGGGAACCAAGAGGAGCCTGTGAGCAAATTGTGTTAGAGAATGGATGCCACCAACATCTATCAAAGCTATCAAAGAAATTAAAAGAACAACGCTTCAGAAACAGAAGTCTTCATATTTGAACATACATGCTCTAGACCTCCCCATAGCCTGTAACAAGTCGTCTTGAGTTTCTATACGCACAGGTTGTTTTCCAAGGCAGAAAATAAGCAACTCAGCTACTGCACACTAGTAACCAGCAATTGTCTATAGAGAACCACCACCACTGTCTGGTCACCCAGGCACGAGGCAACACCCAGCTAAACTGCCATCTTCGCTGCTCCCCATCCAAAATAAAACACTAAGGGGACAATTAACAGGCTTTACAGGTGTCAGTAAGCTCACTGGTGATTATATCCCCCTAGCAGTCAAATTTCTCCCACTATCCATGCCCAGACAATGCCAAGCTGCTCGGTCCTCTCAGTCCTCCAGATCCAACTGGGAATCCCCAACACTTAACCCAGGGGTGATGCCCAACCTAGGGAGACTCTTCAGAATTGTTCCAGCAAGCACAGGGACCGTATTGCCCATGGTCAAGCTGTGAGAGATGGGGAACTGGCTCTGAATTAGCCAGAGGGGGACTTCAATCCACAGGTCTGCTTTGCAAAATAATGCCCCAGACTTTGGGTAAAAGCCCATCCTAGTCTGGTAACAAATGAGAAGCCGCACTGAAAAACAACAAAAAAAAGTACAGGAAATTCCTTAGGGAAACTAAAGATGTTGGCCAATCTTCCCTGAATGATATGGTTTATAGAACAAGACTGACAACAGTAACACAAAGCCCAGGAAAACCTGAAAAGAAAAGATCCATTGCTAGGTAGCTTTGTTAACAATTACACAGAGAGGACAGAGGTGGCGACCAGAAAGCAGCAGATTACTTCTATTCAAAATGAGAGGCTTGCATCACGGGAGGGCAATTAATGATTTCCAGCCCATTGGTTGTTTAAGCATCCTCCTAATTTACCTCTACTAGGGATATGCATATTTAGATTAGCAAGCCCGAGCAGGCTGTAACAAGCCTGTATTCAGGAGTTTGACTCAGTAAGAGATCTGCCTCAAACAATATAGTTTTGAAAGAAGTTCTGGGAAAAGCCAATAAAAAGAAAGAAATGCCACGAAAAGCTTTCAGACTGTTGGAAGACAAGCCTCAAAAACGCACGCACGCAACCCATTACTGATGTAGGCTGAGTTTAACTGACAGAAGTTTATGCATAAGTATGGATTCAATATGTCTGAAAACTGTAAGATATTTTAACAGAGATTATCAGTGTACAAACCAGGGAAAGCACACATTAGAAAACAGACTAATAAATAGGCTGCCATCTCCACAAGCAGCTGCAGGTGAAGGAGCATCACCACATGTCTCTGCATCTGGCTCTGCAGAGCTCAGGGTCTAGGCTGGCACTGTACTTACTCTCAAATCACTACTATTTTTCTGGATATTTCTTCAGCAATGAATTTAAAGGCTGGCAGAGGATGCAGCATTAATATGGCAGCGCTCCGGACCGGTAAGCCCAATCAACAAACACTTTTTAAATTATGCTTTTTGATAGCCATCTAGAAAGGAGTGCCACCCGTGGGACAACCTCTCACTCGCTTTCCTTTTGGCTGCTGCCTTTTTTTAGGGTGGCTAAAATGACCCAGAGCAACCCAGCAGGAGCTCACCATGAACTGCTGGAGTGAAGCCGGCCACAGTAATCTTTAGATGAATTTGTCTGGAGTACTCAATTATGAAACGAGTGAAAGCAAACTAACAGGCAATACACAACAGAAAGGTCCAAAAGCGAAAAAAACCTGTGGGTGGGGTGCAGAAAAGAGCAATTCGAGGACTGAAGATAACAGTAAATTTTAAAACAGGTCACTCCCTTTTTCTTAAGAGAGACCGTGCACGCTAAAAGGACTTTTAAAAAGCTTTTAAACAAGCCTCTACGACTGGATGGAGAGAAAAGCTTTTAACAGGCAAGGTAATAAACCACAGAAACAAGCTGGGAAGGGAAGCTACAGATCCTCCATTTTTTATTAAACCCTAAAAAAGATGTATAGTCTTATTTGGAAGATAACTGGGCTAAAGAAGTTGTGTTTTTGTTAAGCATGTGGTTCAGTGCCGCACAGCGGTGGGGTCAGAGGGCTGAGGATGGGAACACCTACTGTTGGGCTCTCAGATGTGTTCTCCTGGCAGTTTGGGCTTTGACTTCGACATCCCCCTTCAGAAGGTGCACTTTTTTCCTGGACTTCCAGCCTCGTTTAAATGTTAGAATACCATTCTCGGTTATTTCACCTTAATCTGCTAACAGCGTGGAGCCAACAGCTTTTTTTCTGCCTTAAGCTGTGCACATCGACTAATTTTCTTTTATTAAAATAAAAAAAAAGATGACTCCTAATTTATTATTTGCCTCATTTCTATCCACAAGATGAATAAAGCCAAATGAATGCTATTTCCACTGTCCTTATGCTTGAAGGAAGCATATTACAGGACCATATTTAATGTTAATCTAATATTCATCAAACTGATCCTATGTAAATTACAGAACATACTTATGCAGAGGAGATTTTTTTTTTTTCTCAACTTTCATTATGACTCAGTTTTTCAAAGACAGCATTAAGAAACTTGCTAGAAGTGAGATTATTTCACAATGCTAAAAAGAAATGGAAGTGCATGCCAAACCTCTTTCTAAGTACGGTGAAATCCCCGTTATCGGCAGCGTTGAGATGAATCCTCCATCCAAAACAACACGGTTCTACATCACCGGCAGCAGAAATACTTCTTTGTAATCATTCATTTAAATGGACATTATTATTTTTCTATCCAGCTAAGTAGAAAATTATGCCCGGCTACCTCAAGCATAATTTACGTCAGAGATGTCCTAATAAAAGCTTCAGGTTAGATTTCCTCAACAAAGGCCTCTTCTTGTTGAACTTAGCAAAGTCTCACCACATCTCCCCCCATCCCGTATCTAAAATAAGATCTATACTAAATATCTAGATGCAAATAGTTAAAAATTTACACTCTCCTATCTCCTCCTAATTTCCTCCTGGTTCCCCAAGATGCCAGGATGATTCAGAGAAGGAAGGCACTGTCGCACAGAGGAAGCTGCTTCCATGACAAAATGCTTCGTGTGCGTGCTACAGCTCTTGGTGCTTGAACAACCAACATCTCACACAGCCTTCCTCAAAGCCACCACCAGCTTGCAGTCACATCTATCGCACCCATATGCGGATCTGTGGCTTGTAAACATTTTTTTCACTAAACGGGATCGATACACAAATAGCGACTATTACGCGTGACACATCTCCAGAAGCAGGAGTCCACAAGCTTTTCATAAAAACCCCATGTCCCACCAACCACCAGCAACCTCTTCTTCCTTAGCTTGTCCCAGCTCCTTGAAGATACAGGGGGTTAAAATCCTCCCCTTGCCTGGCTGAGATCGCTCGGTGTTAGAACATCAGCAAGTGAAACTTGCAGCCAGCGCGTATTTGCCATCGTAGAAGGAATATTTAACTGCTGATCTTTAATTTAAAACTAACACTTCCTCAAAATAAAGCACATCTACATGCATTAAATAAGCACATACACATCAACTTTAGTGCCGACTCCAAAATCTCATTAAGTAAAAAAACACCACGTTGAACCCAACAAACTCAGCTTCCTGCGGGCACCACAAACAACATCACTCATTAGCAGGTCAAAAAAATAAAAAAATTAACCCCAGAAACATCTTGTCTTTTATTCTGGCAGGCCAGTGCCACTCTGGGACAAATAAAATAGTGTTTAGCACATCAAGAAACTGTTAATCTGGTCTCGGATGCCTGCTCAAATGCATCTATATTGA
Source organism: Calidris pugnax (assembly GCF_001431845.1). Taxonomy (NCBI): domain Eukaryota; kingdom Metazoa; phylum Chordata; class Aves; order Charadriiformes; family Scolopacidae; genus Calidris; species Calidris pugnax. Next base: position 3,411,142 of record NW_015090920.1, on the reverse strand, counting down.
AGTCCACGGGGTTGCACGGTGGGTCTTGGTTGTCACAATTTGAAGAGCAGAGGGCTGCCCAGATGTGACTTGGGACAAGGCTCAGCTAAAATATTTGTATTCCCGATGAAGAAGCATCGACTGCAGGAAAGGAAGCTTGACTTTCTGACCTCAGAAGCACATTCCAGCAAGTTAAAATATCTCTCAACCAGCTGAAGCGAGAGGAAGTCATATGAAAGAACCAACTGACATCACATCAGGTTTATGGATATTTTTGGAGTGGAACCGTATTCAATTTTTACAGTATCTATAAAGCAAGAGTAAATCTGAAAAACACCATTGACATATTTATTATTGGTATAATTAATATATGAGTATTAAAGGTAGCCTAGAAACTAAGAGCAGAGCGTTTTGAGCACAAAGAGCGCGATCTACAGCTTGAGTTTGCGTCGCTTCCTTCATACCCACCACAAACCCCTTAATGCCAAAATCTTCTGTTGCACATGAGTTTGCAAAACCTCAATTCCACACAGCAGCAGTGGAAATCTAGGACATGTTTAATGAAATTCGGAAAGGAGAGGTGCTTGTGCACGCTTGCCTCCTGCAATGTGCTCCTTCCACTTAGCAGAAGACAGCATGTGCTGGGATGCATCAAGGCAAGTGTGGCCAGCAGGTCAAGGGAGGTGATTCTATCCCTCTACTCTGCGCTCATGAGACCCTACCTGGAGCTCTGTGTCCAGTTCTGGAGTCTTCAGCACAGGAAGGACATGGTCCTGTTGGAATGGGTCCAGAGGAGGGCCACAAAGATGCTCAGAGGGCTGGAGCACCTCTGATATGAAGACAGGCTGAGAGAGCTGGGGTTGTTCAGCCTGGAGAAGAGAAGGCTCCAGGGAGACCTTACAAGAGCCTTCCAGTACCTGAAGGGGCTACAGAAGAGCTGGGGAGGGACTCTTTGTCAGGGAATGGAGCAATAGGACGAGGGGTAATGGCTTTAAATTGGAAGAGGGGAGATCTAGATGAGATACCAGAAAGAAATTCTTTGCTGTGAGGGTGGTGAGACACTGGAACAGGGAAGTCATGGATGCTCCATCCCTGGAGGGGTTCAAGGCCAGGCTGGATGGGGCTTTGGGGAACCTGGTTTGGTGGGAGGTGTCCCTGCCCAGGGCAGGGTGGTTGGAACTGGATGATCTTGAAGGCCCCTTCCAATTCCAACCATTCTATGGTTCTGTGTCCCAGTCTCACAGCTCTGCCACTGGGGCAGGTGGCAATATCATCGAAAAGCCCCTCGCCCTGCAGGGAAATAGCCTCACCTTTGGCTCTTTACGGTGCAGGAAAGAACAGACCCGTGAATTTAAAATGCAAAAGCTCTGGTTTGAAAGAGCAAGAATCCGTGCTCTTCACGTTAAATTACATCTTTCCTCAAAGATCTGCATCCCCATTGAGCTCCAAGTCACGACGCTGACAGGTCACCTTAGGTGACGGCAGCAAAAGAAAAAAATAAGTCGTATGCGCACTAGTTTTGGGGTCTTTTTAAAAATAAAATATATAAGGCTTTGCGAGATGGTTTTAGTTTAGAGAATTCATTTGAAGATGGTATTCCATACCGTTTGCATTCCAGTGTTCTGCTTTTTATTTATTTAAAAAAACCAAACACTAAAGAAAAATGACAGATTGCATCTTTTCATTTGCTTTCTTCAGCCATTAGATTTGGGAACAGAGAGGAATATAGGTCACTTTCATATACTTCAATGGCTCAAGGAGAACTTACAGTAGGAAAGATCTGAACAACGAGAAAGAGCCATTCAGAAAATGTAAGAGCGTTTAAGGAGATGAATCATTAAATGAAAAGAGAATTATAATTTTGGAATATACTCTAAATAACTTAGCAACTAATCCTCCTGTTGTGACCTAGACAAAATTTCCTACTGCCTCAATGCAAACCATTCCCTACTGCACAAGATGAGCAGCCCCCCACATTTACTGTGGATATTCATTTATATATTGGAGGGACAGGGTTTACGTATTTTGCCTATTGACTGACATCAGTCAATCACGCCGAGAAGAAAAAGCAAAGTAAGAGGTGAGCAGCGGCCACGTGACATAGATTTTTCTACAAAAGCCTTGGGAAGTGGAGAAGGCACAGGACAGCAGCGATGCTCTCCTTGGAGCTATAAAAAAAGTATCTTTAAGCAGCACAAGTGCCTGCGCCAGCAAATACGCTTCAGAGATGCATGTTTAGCAGATCCAAGCATATCCCAAAACACTGCCCTGAAACTGGAGGGGTAATAACTGTCCACTATGTATTTTCCACACCCACGCAGGCTTTGGCAGGGTGTTTATGGAGCTCCAACACCAGTGAGTTACAGGGAACAAGCCCACACCACCAGCAGTGTTAATTACTATGCTGAAGATTAGAATAAACCAAAGCTGCCGTAGATATTTTGAGGGAGGTCACTCTTCCCCTCTCCAGTTGTGGCCTCACCAGTGCAGGGTAATCCTGCATGCAGGTCTGGGCTCCCCAGTTCAAGAGAGACAGGGAACTGCTGGAGAAAGTCCAGCATAGGGCAACAGAGATGATGGAGGGATTGGAGCATCTCCCTGATGAGGAAAGGCTGAGAGAGCTGGGGCTCTAGCCTGGAGAAGAGAAGGCTGAGGGGAGACCTTATTGATGCTCATAAGTATCTAAAGGGTGGGTTGAGAGAGGATGGAGTCTTTTCAGTGGTTCCCAGTGACAGGATGAGGGCAAAAACTGGAACACGGGAAGTTCCACTCAAATATGAAGAAGAACTTCTTTGGGGTGAGGGTGGCAGAGCCCTGGCAGAGGCTGCCCAGGGAGGGTGTGGAGTCCCCTTCTCTGGAGATCTTCAAGCCCCGCCTGGATGCTCCTGAGTGATGTGCTCTGGGCAACCCTGCTTTGGCAGGGGAGTTGGACTAGAGGATCTCTAGAAGGTCCCTTCCAACTCCACCAATTCTGTGATTTCCAGAGTCTTACAGCACTATTCACTTACTTCTCCTCAGTGCTCCAGCCCTCTCGCCCAAAACACCTGGTCCTTGAAAAGCCCTTCAACTCCACTGATAAAGCACCGACTTCTGCCTTTTAAGCCAAATGGGTATTTTATACGTAAAAAAAAGAAGACAGACTTTGCAAATAATGGATGATGAAGCAGGATGTTGTACAAATGTCAGTGTTTGCTTTGTGGCATCCTCTTAGGTTTTTTTTGTTATAGTTTTAGGGGCAGAATCACAGCAGCTCGTTAAGGGTTCGTCAAAAATCTAGACCACAGTCTCACTCTCCTAGAAGCAAGAATTTGACTACAGAAATATCTTCTTTTAAAAGCAGAGTAAAAAATCCAGCATCTGAAAGGTGGACAAAAAAATCCAGAGGAAAATTAAGTTGGAATTAACCCCTCCGTTAGGTAAACCTCATCAAAAAGTAAAATTAAAATAAAATAAGTCAATACTTTTTGGCCTACTTCCAAAGTTTTGTTTTGCTTGCAGTATAAAACTTTTAAGGTGCTGAGCGCTATATGGATAAAACATTTCTATACGTCTGTGGAATTAACCCCTCCGTTAGGTAAACCTCATCAAAAAGTAAAATTAAAATAAAATAAGTCAATACTTTTTGGCCTACTTCCAAAGTTTTGTTTTGCTTGCAGTATAAAACTTTTAAGGTGCTGAGCGCTATATGGATTGTCTCTTTCCACACACAAACAAACAATAATCCCTGTAAAAATATTTTCCACGGATCTACTGCTCATTTTCAATAAAGAAAACTACCTGTAAGCCAATCCAGAAAAACATTACCTGCATTTGATAGTGGTCACAAACACCTTCCACACCCATCCTCCCAATACAGCTCAACACGCAGAATATTCATCACGGTCCCCACCCTGGTGAAGGTACCATTTCTCACTCTATAATAATTAGTGGACACATATGAGCAAGCAAAATCAAGTCCAGTCCTGCAATCCATACAACACAGTGCTTTATCCCACTGTCAAGTTCTGTAAAACTCAGGACAGTTCCAAATCAAAACTACAGAAGAAATAATTAGAGATGTAAAGGGTAACTTGGAACTTTCAGAATACTATACGTTGCCTTTCAAAATTAGCAAGAAAAAACTTAGTTAAGTGTAGCAAGAAAAGCACTATATATGGGGAAAAAATGGAAGTCAGGAGAAAGTTTTACTGATTAGAAGTGTTAAAATATAAGAAAGGCAAAGTAAAAATCATCATTACCATGAATAAAACAAAAAAGCTCATTTAACTTTACTGGAACAAGCAAAAAGAGATACCAATAGCCATATTAAAATCGTGGAACAGTGAAAAAAAAATGCAAAAAAGAGCAAAGATATACAACAGATATTTTTCTTCTCTATCTGAAGAGTTAAACAATGTTAGACAACAGCTATTAACATTTATTAACTCTTTGAGATCCCTAGGTCCAAATAACTTGTATCCAAAGTAACAAGAAACACCCAAGAAGTTTATCTGAATTATTAACACTCCTTTCCTTTTCAGGAAGTTCTAGAGCACCGGGGAAGTTCCAAAAGCCTGGAAGAAAATCAGGGTTGCTGCAATACTTAAAGTGAGTAATTGGGGAGATTAACTTTATGATAGCCTGTCATCTGGATACTGAGCCCATCCAACATAATGAGAAGTTTGATTTCGGATTTTATTAATAAAGACTTTAATTAATAAGCATCAAGTAATTAAAGCAATTAATATCAAACAAGCTCATGCAAAGTAAGTCCTGTCAAGCTAATTATTTTTTTTTTTTTTTTTGACAGAACTTTGGTTTTTGACTTGTTTTTAGCTGCAAAGACAGGCATTGATGAGATACGCTACTTCTGCGCTGAACTTGACTCGGCCACCTCACATCATCTCGATTAAGAAACTAGGAAGATTAAAAAAATACATTAACAAACACTGCAGAAGCAGACTGGGAGGTGATGGGCAAGCCTGAAAACGTGGCTATAAGAGAGACCAGCTCTTCTGGTCCCTGCAGAGCTGGTTATTGACACCAAGGGAAGGAGAACCACCGAGCTCCATCTGCCTGACCCAGCCCACAGCGGCTTCACCAGCCTCTAAGCAACCCCTGCCAGAAGCAAGAATTTGACTACAGAAATATCTTTTAAAAGCAGAGTAAAAAAATCCAGCGTCTGAAAGGTGGACAAAAAATCCAGAGGAAGATTAAAGCACGTTTTGTTTCCCTTAAGCCTACAAAAAGTTGCTTCTCATGCACTGGCATAGATCATGCCCCTGCTGGAGCATGGCTTCAGCAGCTTTCTCTTTGGTTTTTATATATCCCCAGTATTTTGAGGCACTCTGCATTAGCTAAGCATTTGTCTAGAAAACTCAATTTAAAAAAAAAAAAAAAGCAAAAGCTGAAAATAAAACAAAAGATGAGAACGATTCCCTTTCACTCCTGCAACCGCATGTAATTGCCATTCTCATTTCTACAACATACCTCTAAAGAAAATATTGACTGAATTAAATATTAAATACCCAATCATCAAAAATTCCCAGCAGCTTCCATCTTCGTGCATCTCGTCTTGCTCTGTTTCCACGTCTACTTAACTGAAAAGCTAAGTAACTTTCCTGAAAAATAAAGGTTGCTTATGGCTTGGTGCCCAATACAGGCATCATCCAGAGGTCTTACTCTTGCAACAATTTGTGAGACCTTCCTTCCCTACTTTGTTTGGAAGCAGAGACATCATTTCTACATTTAGCTGTAAACCTTTCTTGCCCTTCTCAATTAAAAATATCCCAAACCTAACAGGTTGGAAGAGAGGGTTGGGAGGCTAAACAAAGCCTTAAAACGGACTTCTGGATTCCAACCAACTTGTGATATTTTTTTTTTCAAGTGGCAAAACGGTGACTTTTAAGCAAAATGACTGAACCCTCAAAATCAAAACTGCTAGGAGAGAAGCCAAGGCAAACTGAAAAATTGAACATTCAGGAGTAAGGCAGAAACTGCACTGCAAAATTCAAAAGAAGCTTGAGGAACCCACGTACCAAATTACTGCAGAGGGGTTAAAACAAAGTAAACGAGACCCTCTGCAACCGCTTAAAACATTCTGGTTTTCCAACTCTTTGCTTGTTACCTGGTGGGTAAGTATATGTCTGTCTGTCTTCTGCATTTTCTGAGTTCCAAAAGTGTGACTAAATACCAACATAAATAGTAGCAAATTATACATTGTCAGAGTGTCTAAGCAGTATAATAGAACCCCCGCTAAAATACAACCTCCTCAGACTTTTTATTTTATTATGCTTCCTCGTTATGCATATTTTTGAAGTTAAAGATCTCTGGAAATAACAGAATTGTTCTTAATACGTATAAAACATGCATTCTAGGTGTACCAGCAACAGTTAAAGCAGTACTTCCTCTAACGTTTTTCCAACACTAGAAGATATGTTGGAAAATGAGTTCCAAGTACTCCTAAGTCATCTTGAAAACTACTGCCAGAGGTAAAAGGTATCAGCTTAATTATTTTTTTTCCTACACAGGGAATAGTATACGGTGAAGCCTACTCAATCTTTTCACAGTTTTATTTCAAGGTGGAAGTGAAACTAAATTAGAATGCCAAAAATAATTACGATTTCACAGACTTTCGCCCAACACACAGGTGCTATAGAAACCTATTGACATTACCATTTCAACAAAACACTTTTCTGATACATTCTTAGAGTATAACTAAAACACTAAGGACGCCCCTGGGAAATTCCACATACTGGACAAGAATTTTGGAGCTACTCTGACTCCAAACTGTATCGGTTGCTCTATTAAGTAAGAAATTACCAGGTCCTACAGACATTCTATTAAAAAAAAAAAAGCCAAAACCCAGACCCTTTCTGTTTCTCAAACTCTCAAAACAACCAGAGAGAGAGAGAAATCTTCAGTCAGCCTGCTGGATGCCTATAATCTTGAATTTTTTTTTTTGACAGAACTTTGGTTTTTGACTTGTTTTTAGCTGCAAAGACAGGCATTGATGAGATATGCTACTTCTGCGCAGAACTTGACTCGGCCACCTCACATCATCTCGATTAAGAAACTAGGAAGATTAAAAAAAATACATTAGCAAACACTGCAGAAGCAGACTGGGAGGTGATGGGCAAGCCTGAAAACGTGGCTATAAGAGAGACCAGCTCTTCTGGTCCCTGCAGAGCTGGTTATTGACACCAAGGGAAGGAGAACCACCGAGCTCCATCTGCCTGACCCAGCCCACAGCGGCTTCACCAGCCTCTAAGCAACCCCTGCCAGAAGCAAGAATTTGACTACAGAAATATCTTCTTTTAAAAGCAGAGTAAAAAATCCAGCATCTGAAAGGTGGACAAAAAAATCCAGAGGAAAATTAAGTACGTTTTGTTTCCCTTAAGCCTACAAAAAGTTGTTTCTTGTGCACTAGCATACATCATGCCCTGCTGGAGCATGGCTTCAGCAGCTTTCTCTTTGGTTTTTATATATCCTCAGTATTTTGAGGCAGTCTGCATTAGCTAAGCATTTGTCTAGAAAACTCAATTTAAAAAAAAAAAAAGCAAAAGCTGAAAATAAAACAAAAGATGAGAACGATTCCCTTTCACTCCTGCAACCGCATGTAATTGCCATTCTCATTTCTACAACATACCTCTAAAGAAAATATTGACTGAATTAAATATTAAATACCCAATCATCAAAAATCCCCAGCAGCTTCCATCTTCGTGCATCTCGTCTTGCTCTGTTTCCACGTCTACTTAACTGAAAAGCTAAGTAACTTTCCTGAAAAATAAAGGTTGCTTATGGCTTGGTGCCCAATACAGGCATCATCCAGAGGTCTTACTCTTGCAACAATTTGTGAGACCTTCCTTCCCTACTTTGTTTGGAAGCAGAGACATCATTTCTACATTTAGCTGTAAACCTTTCTTGCCCTTCTCAATTAAAAATATCCCAAACCTAACAGGTTGGAAGAGAGGGTTGGGAGGCTAAACAAAGCCTTAAAACGGACTTCTGGATTCCAACCAACTTGTGATATTTTTTTTTTCAAGTGGCAAAACGGTGACTTTTAAGCAAAATGACTGAACCCTCAAAATCAAAACTGCTAGGAGAGAAGCCAAGGCAAACTGAAAAATTGAACAGTCAGGAGTAAGGCAGAAACTGCACTGCAAAATTCAAAAGAAGCTTGAGGAACCCACGTACCAAATTACTGCAGAGGGGTTAAAACAAAGTAAACGAGACCCTCTGCAACCGCTTAAAACATTCTGGTTTTCCAACTCTTTGCTTGTTACCTGGTGGGTAAGTATATGTCTGTCTGTCTTCTGCATTTTCTGAGTTCCAAAAGTGTGACTAAATACCAACATAAATAGTAGCAAATTATACATTGTCAGAGTGTCTAAGCAGTATAATAGAACCCCCGCTAAAATACAACCTCCTCAGACTTTTTATTTTATTATGCTTCCTCGTTATGCATATTTTTGAAGTTAAAGATCTCTGGAAATAACAGAATTGTTCTTAATACGTATAAAACATGCATTCTAGGTGTACCAGCAACAGTTAAAGCAGTACTTCCTCTAACGTTTTTCCAACACTAGAAGATATGTTGGAAAATGAGTTCCAAGTACTCCTAAGTCATCTTGAAAACTACTGCCAGAGGTAAAAGGTATCAGCTTAATTATTTTTTTTCCTACACAGGGAATAGTATACGGTGAAGCCTACTCAATCTTTTCACAGTTTTATTTCAAGGTGGAAGTGAAACTAAATTAGAATGCCAAAAATAATTACGATTTCACAGACTTTCGCCCAACACACAGGTGCTATAGAAACCTATTGACATTACCATTTCAACAAAACACTTTTCTGATACATTCTTAGAGTATAACTAAAACACTAAGGACGCCCCTGGGAAATTCCACATACTGGACAAGAATTTTGGAGCTACTCTGACTCCAAACTGTATCGGTTGCTCTATTAAGTAAGAAATTACCAGGTCCTACAGACATTCTATTAAAAAAAAAAAAGCCAAAACCCAGACCCTTTCTGTTTCTCAAACTCTCAAAACAACCAGAGAGAGAGAGAAATCTTCAGTCAGCCTGCTGGATGCCTATAATCTTGATCCAAATTACCAGAACTGAAGAAAGTTCAAGTAATATTTAGGCATAGGTTTCGACAACAGCAAAAAAATCCGTTGTACTGCAGTTCTAGAAAGGGGGAAAAACCAAATGCCAAATGATGGGGGTACTGTTTAACACAGTTATATAAAAGATGTTGTTCTACTTGCAAAGTTAAATGCACAGCAATAGTGGATGGATCTACAAGGACAATCATGAAAGAGTATTTCACAAAAACATCATGAAAACAGAACAGATAAGAACAAAAATTCTTATCTGCAGCTCTAGGTACTCTGGACTTACAAAATCTATTAGAAACTATCAGTTTTTAAAGAAAAAGAATAATTACAACTCAAGTATGACCTAAATTCACTGTATTCAGGCTCTATTCTGTCCTCTGTTAACATCCTTCAGCCAGAGGTCAGCTACAAACTAGCCCCTATAAATCAGGGCATAGCCAGAAGGACACATTCTGTTACTAAAATATTCTTTTACTAACACAAGATGAACAGATGCCTTCTTTAGACTGAGAAGGGAGACAAGGAAACACAATTAAATCAAACCAATGGCAGCAACAGAATCCCTCCTTCTGACAAGATAACAGCTTCTAATGTAGAGTATTTCTTAAAAAACAAAAACCCCAACAAGATAGTAATGTCTAAAGCCCAGTGTTTCCACATCCCTCTTCTTACCACCGTTTGGACAGTCATTTCTTGACTTGGTCCCTTCTGATGACCTGTTTCCATAGCGCAGATGAAGGCAGCATATACACAGTACAGACATCAATGCTTTAAAGGTATTTTCATAATATTTTTACTGCCTATGTCGTGTATTGCCACACAATTTTCCAGATTCACTTGGGTCGGGGATTAGTTCCCAAATGACTGTCACAAAAAACTGACAGTTTTGACCTTTTTTCCTCACCTAGGCAATTATTTTTGAAGGAGAGTAAGTCAAGACATTAATGGCAACCCGATAAATGCCAGTTCTTACAAACTTTTAAAGGATCTTACAAACTAGACCCTTCCATGGGCTGCTGGGCCTTTGAATATCCCTTTATCTGTGCCTTCCAGTAATTTGCAAAGTGAAACTGCTGGGATATGTAAAGGCAAGAGCTCAGAAACAGAACCAAACTAATTTAAGTACGTAACAAGAATAATTTGCAAAGTGAAACTGCTGGGATATGTAAAGGCAAGAGCTCAGAAACAGAACCAAACTAATTTAAATACTTAACAAGAACATGAGCATCAATAACTAAAAGAGAATAAATACAGGAGTAACAAGTCCAAAGAGTAAAAACCCTCTAAAGATGCAGAAATTAATAGCGATTGATTAATAAATGACCCAGCACAGATTTGAAGTAAGCTGCCCAGAGAAACACTTGTTTGTAAAGACGACCTTTTCTTCCTCCTTTTAATCTAGGATTAATAAGGACCTCTTCTCTCTCAGACCAAAAAAAAAAGCCACACTCAACACAAAAACCAAAAACCAAACCAAAAACCCCCATCAAGCTGCCCCTTCAGGAGCACAATCCTTCGAGGTTTTTCTTCAGTATAAACCAATTTATTCCCCTAGCAAATCCCGTTTTATAGCTTTCTGTCCAACCAAACAAAGCTGGTATGAAATGCCAATGCTTTCAGAGATGTCACAACAAAACAACTTTCAACAGAGAAAGAAAGGCAATTACATAATATTTTCTTTTATTTTTAATCCTCCTCTTTGTTTTGGCTTTGATGAGGACTGCTGACGGTCTGTCAAGTTAAAAAAAAAAAAAGAAAAATAATTCAATACTGAATTTTCAACTAAAAGTTTCAATTTATGGGTTTTTAACTCTCTTGGTGATACCAAACAGATGTGGGAGTTCTTCAGCTCCAGCTGGTATTGGGTTCTAACCCTCACCAGCACTTGATTGCTCTTCCAGCTGTGGTGTGAAGCCAACCACAGCTTCTCCAGCGAGGAAACCACGCTCAGACTCATCGTTCCTTAGCGGCGTTCCTTCTACACGGCCCAAAAGCACCATGAAACGCCTGGCTCTCCACCTGAGCACTACATAAATACTCCTATGCAACACGTTTCTACACCCTGTATGCACATTAAGGCGTTTTTATTACACAACTGTAGTAACACACCTTCGTCCCTCATGCTGGATTTCCTGGCTATACTTCCACCGAAGGATGGTTGATGGACTCAAACAAGGACGTTGCATGCAACTCAAACTTTCATGGAACTTTTTTACAATTAATAAATTGGGAACAGAATTAACTACCCTCAGTAGAAAGACGGGATCTCTCAGAGATTTCAGCCAGCCCACGTCGAGGGGACTGCAGTGCAGGGAAGCTGGGGATGGAAGCAAAAAGGGCCACACCGCTTGCCTACGAGCCCTACAAAGGTTTCCCTCTGGGCAGCAAGACACCAAGAGCTCTCAGCTGTGGGACAGGTCTGGTGGGGCAGTCAAGAGATACAGAAAAGGCTGGGTTCAGCATCTCAGAACTGAAGCATCCTTGCACAGCTTTGCACAAGGACAACCACTGATATCCACCCCTTTTGCAGCAGCTCCAGGTCCCCACACTTGAACCAGGTCCAGGGGCAGCCCTACACCATCCCGGCTGAACCACCACCACCAAGTCCTCAGGCCCTGTCTTTGGCACCGTAAAAGCAATGACCCAAATCCAAATTAGAAAATAATATAAAAAAAAAAAAGGCTTAGTACTGCAAATAAAGTTAAACTTACTTTCACTGCAGCTTCTTTTCCCACTGTTTTTGAAGTTGTGTTTAAAAACACCACGTATAAAATGGAAAGCAACCTAGAAGCTCTGAATCAAGCCACCCCTGAACCGTTCGGAGATATTTCTTCAGACACGAACGTGAAAGGCTCCTCTGTTTTCCAACAGAAAACGATAAAGGAGGCTTTTAATCCAGAAACACACGCACAAGAAAGCTGGCCTCATCCCAGACGGGTTTCCCAGCTCAAAGCGGGCCACGTCCTGCTCTCCATCTCTCCAACAGACACCCACCCCATCCAGCAGCTCAACGTCACACATGGGACTGACACAGGCTCAGACATTTTGATGTCCGAGCGCCATTTCCAACAGGCCAAAAATAGACACGGGAATCAAATCTGGTTTAGCCAAAGTTTTCGCTTTGTTTGCAGCATTACAGACTTTTCTGCTAGAAATAATTTTTTTGGAGGGGGACAGAGGTGGTACCCGGCACGGTGGACGCAGCTCCAGATCCCAGCTCACAAGGCTGCCTGTCCAAAGACCAAAAAAAATTAAAAATAACCCCAATAAAATACTGTGTGATAGCAAGTTACTGCGAATCAACCGAGGAACACAGTAATTGCACATGCACGCTCTTTAACTCAAGTGACCCCTGCTTTTGCCAGGGGCTAATAATGCACAAACAATTACCATAAATAGCTGATGAAGTGTAACTTGTTTGTGCATCTGAAAGAGTGGGTGTTTCTGGAAATCCTATCATACGCAGAATTACATACTCCAGCACCTTAATTACTTGTTCAACCCTGTCTAGTAATACCTGCTTGGGTTTTTTTTCCTTTTCTCCCCACTCTTGAGCAGCGGCGACAAGCTCCCAGGACCTGCATTTTTTTCCACATGCTCCATCACTCAGAGAAAAAGCCCAAAAGAACTACCAAGGAGCCACAGCAGACACGGCTCCCTCTCACACAAGCCAAGTGGCCCAAAACTGCACTCGTCCCAGAGAAGCCACCCAAAAAAGGGATGTACTTTCAGAAATAAGAGGCTGAAGCAATAAGAAACTACAAGTTATACACGCCGATAGCCCCCAAAGTACTCCTGTGTGTTTACACACGGGTTTTCCGCTACCAATTCTCAAAATACTGCAATGAGAGAAAAAAAACCAACCCACACTTCTGCCGTTTGAAGAACTGACCACCATCCAGGAGGACGGGACTCAACACTCACCCAGACAGAAGGCACATCACGTGCAACAACAGCCAACTCGCCTTTAGAAGCGTTTGCTGTGATTTTTAAACTCCAGGTAGGTGTCACGCACACTTAAGCCCATTATAATAAACCCTGTCAAGAGGCAAACGATGCTTGGGGGTTCCAGCTCAGGACCGTCAGCCTTTGTAGAGCTGGACTTGCAGAAAGGACTTTGAGGGGCTGACTCACCCGCTCTGCTGGCTCTTAGGAGCCAGACACAACTCACTGGACGTGATCACAAGTTGTAGGGAAACAGAACGTGAATTTACACCCACCAGGAATAGTCCCATTCTTCAGACAACAACAACAAAAAAAGCCCATTAATTAACTTCCCAGTGTTGAGGTCTTTTACACCCGCAGTAGAGCAAGTTTACTGGCATTTCATACACATAAAACCATTAACACGTAATACTCCAAACAGTAAGTATTATTAAGTACAGCGATGAGCCAAAAAACTGCAGATGCCAACAGTTTGTTCATTTTTTTGGCTTAGGGAGGGCTTCTCAGATCCTTTGCAACATAATATAAATCATATTTACAAATCAAAAGACATGAATAGTCTCGCATGTCAAGCCACGGTGATTTACAGACACTTACGTATTCTCACTTTTCAAAGTATGTCATCAGGTGCCTCGGCACTGGGCTAGAAATACAAAGAGATGCAGATAACGTCCCAAAGAGCTCCTCTCTATTTGCTTCCGTTTTAAGTGCTGGACATACAGAGTAGACATTCTCATTCATCTCCACTTCAGCAGCTTTTTCTGGGTTTTCAAACTCCCTTCTTTCAACACGCTAGGGTACGGAAAAATAATTAACAGATGTAAGTTACAGCTGCGTTGATGACAGGAGCAGTGATACTGTAGGAGAGATGCTAAACAGAGATGATACGAGCAGGCTAAGCAATGGGAGCAATGTACCAAGATGCATTCCCACGTGTTTTTTTGATTCCCATCCTTCTTTGCATGAGGATGCGTGCGAAGAGCACATGAATCAAAAAAAAACCCAAACCAAAACCCCACAAGATGCAGTCAAATAGCATCTCGAAACCAGCAGCACTGAAAGAAGTGATGCTTCCTGAAAGATGGAAAGAGAAGTGGCCTTGAGCAACCTGCTCTAGTGGGAGGTGTCCCTGCCCATGGCAAGGGGGTTGGAACTCGATGATCTTTGAGGTCCCTTCCAACCCAAACCATTCTATTTTTCACAGCAAGAGTGGTCAGAGACTGGAACAGGCTGCCCAGGGAGGTGGTTGAGTCACCGTCCTTGGATGCGTTTAAGAGCCATTTAGATGTGGTGTTGATGGATATGGTGTAGGGGAGAACTTTGCAGAGTAGGGTTGATGGTTGGACTCGATGATCCCAAGGGTCTTTTCCAACCTGAATGATTCTATGATTCCATGAGTAGAAATCACTATTTCAGCACCAATGGGTGTATTTAATCAAAACGCAAAGGAATAGCATCACAGGTGTGGGGATGGAGGACAGCAGCTTGTTGGTGGCTCTACACAAGTGCAAAGAAGCGAAAAGAAAACAGAGGTAGAACCACAGAGCTCACCAAGGAAAGTGGTCACGTCTACACGAGGAGAAGGAGCGGTAGAAATTTCTCCTGATTTTAAAAGTGTGCCAGACTAACGCTTGCAGCAACGTCTATGCAGTGAAGCAAGAGCCGCAAGATCCCCAGTGGTGGTGAGGACACAGCAGCTACGGCTGGCAGCCAGGACATGTGTCCCAGCATCCTGGGGCACCTGCATCCTAGGTGCCAGCCAGATAGTCCCAGGTCATCCCAGGTCCCTAACTTGTGTTATCTGCAGCAGCTAAACCAAGCTGGCACGGGGATGCACCCACATGCTATAAACCCTACCACCCTTTTCACTGCTTAAACATACACCTCAAGGCAGCAGACATAAATCGAGAGATCAGACAGCATCAACAGCACGTCAGGCTGTAAGTAACCTGGTGTTAATGAAGCCACCCACAGAAAAAAAGGCAATAAAACAGCACTGCAGAGGCAGGACAGCCAGGCAGCATCCCCCACTGCTAGGAAGTAAGGTGGAGAACTGACCACATGGAGCTCCACATACCCAGGGGTGGGGGAAAAAGCATTTTCATGAACATCCAGCAGAGACCCCAGCGTAGCAATTAAAAATAAACCCTACAACCCAACCAAAAAACCACCCACTTCTTCCATAAGGTCAGTAACAACGAGCTCCTCATAGTTCTCTCGTAGGATGTGGCCCCTCATCCAAACTCCCCTTATTTTGACTCTCTGCCCTCACGCATCTGGAAGGTGAAGTAGTGGTGGGATTAAAAGAGAATGGTACAAATAAAAGGTAAAAAAAACCAACCAAACAAACCTCCTTCATCAAAGACAAGACTTAACTTCCATAGTTGTGCTGGTTCTTTAATTGGAGTCCAAAAAAAACCAAAAAACTAAAACTGAAGGGATATGGGAAAGACTTAAATGGACAGATGGGAATTTCTTTGTCACATGAAAAGCTGGCCTGGTGCAAATAATCAAGTGGACTTACCTGTTATCAGCTTAAGTTTTCAGTAGGTTAATGGAAAACCTCTAAACCAAAACTACAAATTTAAAATTCTGTCATTGGAAAGGCTGGTACAGAATAATCCAAGTTTTTTGTCAGGCTACCAGAATACAGGGACTTTCAAGTATTATTTGTAATAAAGTAGAGCCTGAGGCCCCCCGTGAACCCAGTGCTACATTATGTCACATTCAATTTTGTTTTTCTATCTAGGAGCTTACAAAAAAAAAAGAGAAAAAAAAAAAATCCCACACATTCTCTGTCTTAAGCTTCCAACCAAAATACAATGTTCACATAAGAGAGAGTGGAGAATTATAACACATCTTGGCATGGCTGCACGGTGAGAGCAAGAGCAGTCCTCATTCCCTGACCCAGTGTTGCATTCCCAGGTAGAATTTCCATAACCTTTTCCTTAGCTTCCCAGCAGCATTTGCCAAGTCCATCAATACACACTCATTTCCAATTGCTCAAAAAAAAAAAAAACCTGGCAATATAGACCCAGAGTTTCATTCTCATCCTGCTCACACAGGACATGGAGGAGACCAGGAGACACCACGCGGAAGGCATCGCTCCCAGACTGCTCCCCCACACAGACATGGCCCTGCAGTTACCCAATGTGCCACCAGCTGATGGGAAACCCCACCATCCTCCCGACTTTCATAGAATGGTTTGGGTTGGAAGGGTTGGATCATCTAGTTCCAACCCCCCTGCCATGGGCAGGGACACCTCCCACCAGACCAGCTTGCTCCAAGCCCCATCCAGCCTGGCCTTGAACCCCTCCAGGGATGAGGCAGCCACAGCTTCTCTGGGCAACCTGTTCCAGTGCCTCACCACCCTCAAACCAAAGAATTTCTTTCTGATATCTAATCTAAATCTCCCCTCTTTCAATTTAAAACCGACCAGGCTGAGGGGAGAAGCAGTGGGACCAGACCGTTACAGGCTGGAAGCTCACAGGTAGCAGACACTGACCACTCAACAAGAGATGTAAGAGGGTCCACAGCACTAGTTCAAAGAACAATAGCAATTCCCAAGCCCCCAAATCCTAGGGCTTTGTTTGTAGCAGGCAGGTGCCTGCACAAGGCTAGCCCTGCACCATGGTGCATTCACTGCTTCATCATACGAATGCTCTGCAGACACCAGCCACAGCCTGGAGAGACCCAGTAAACCACCCCAAAACCACTCCCCAAGTCTTCCCACAAAGAGCAGATCACTAACCTGAGCTCGGGAGCACCACCAGCACCGCTCCTGCTCCCAATCCCACAGCCTGAGCAGGGAGGAAGCTGCAGGAGATCTCCCTTCCTCCTCAACACCCCTCTAGCATCCCACCTTCACCCCCTCGTAACCTAATCCCTCCCAGCTGGAGCGAGTCATCCAGCAGAGCCAGCCCAACCCCTGGAGAGGGCACTTCATGGGCTTGCAGCTGATGAGGATTTAGTAAATTACCTCCAGGTGAAAGGAAAAGGTTTGTTTGGTTTTTTTTTTAAATCAAGCCAGCTGTAGAGAGCAAGCAGAGAAGTGTAAGACACCTGTGAATTTGGCCAGGAAGAAGAAAAAAAAAAAAGTGATTTGAAAGAGAAGGCAGGCTATAATTACAAAATATTACAGATAAGTGATTTCATTACTTGCACAATTTTCCTAGGGATGAAAAAGTCAGTAACCTTGTAAGAGCATAAACTACGTTAAATTTAATTATTAGTATGTTTTTACCACCTGAAAATGAGATCGGTACATTTTTCAACCAGCAGCAATCTGCTCTTTCAACACTATTTTTTTTTTTTTTGCAGCCAATAAATACAAGACAATGATTGTCCAAGATTTGAAATGCAATTTGTCCTAATAAACCCATGCAGGGATTTAAAATGCATCTAACATCACAGAATCTGAATGACAGGTTTTTTAAATGAATTAATGGACTTTGAGATAACACATTTAAGTTAGCAGATACGTTGAAAACACATTAGTGAATGTTCTAAAGTTCTAAAAAAAACCACCTACCAATAAAAAACAATGTCTTCAGTTTTATCTTTAAAAAAAAAAAAGCTTGAAAATTTATTTTGGAATTTTTCCAAATTATGCTAAATTTAAAACTAACTAAATAAGTAGAGCTGGAGTTATTTACTTAATTCGTTACCAA
This sequence comes from Calidris pugnax, assembly GCF_001431845.1. Lineage (NCBI taxonomy): Eukaryota > Metazoa > Chordata > Aves > Charadriiformes > Scolopacidae > Calidris > Calidris pugnax. The sequence goes on along the minus strand of NW_015090920.1, from coordinate 3,393,445 downwards.
CCTGCTCCATCATGGTTGGAGCCATGAGCAGCCACTCATGGTTTTGTTGTTTCCTGCCTCCATTCATACTATTTATTTCTTTTAACTTTGTCCCTCAGTCCCTGTAACCTAAAGCCTTAAGGAGTGATGTTGTGTCCTTCCAGACTAAAACAATGTTAACGGGCTGTAATTATGTCACTGTGACACAGTTAATGTCTGAATCCTATTTATATTTAGCATCCTGTTTTGGTTTTGGTTGTGTTTTTTTTTCACAACCTCTTCTTGGCTCTCCTCCACCCTGCCTCTCCAATCCCGTGTCCATCATCCCATTACTGCCCACTCATGCATTCCTTCACGTCCCATCCTCATGACCACGCAGCTGGGGTTGCCCTTCAGCCTGTGCTGCCTCATCCATCTGGAATTCCCTTTCTTCAGCCCCAGCCCTCTTCTCAGTTCTCACCTTTATGTGTGTTAAGCACGCATTCATTTACAGTCCCACGGACTTTTTCCATCTCTATGATGGAGGGCAGGTTTTTATCCTGTCCTCACCGGCGTCATCACAGGCAGCAAAAATACTCGGGCCTTTTCGGCTTCGGCATTTAATTTCTACTGTATTTTATTCCGTTAATAATTTGATCCCCTTTTCACAGAATCTTCATGGTTGGAAGGGACCTTTGAGATCATCGAGTCCAACCACACACACAAAAAAAAAACCCAACCCAACAATCTTGGGCACTAGAGCATGCCCTGAAGAGCCACGTCTACACACTTCTTCAATTCCTCCAGGGATGGTGACTCCACCACCTCCCTGGGCAGGCCATTCCAGGGCCTGACCACCCTCTCAGGAAAGTCATTCTTCCCAAGATCTCATCTAAACCTCCCCTGCTCCAACTTCAGACCATTTCCTCTGCTCCTCTCATGATTCCCTTGGGAGAAGAGGCCAACCCCCACCTCTCTACAACTTCCTTTCAGGGAGCTGGAGAGGGCAAGGAGGTCTCCCCTCAGCCTCCTCTTCTCCAAATTCAACACCCCCAGCTCCCTCAGCCTCTCCTCATAGGACTTGTTCTCCAGACCCCTCCCCAGCTTGGTGGCTCTCCTCTGGACATGCTCCAGCCCCTCAATGTCCTTCTTGTGGTGAGGGGCCCAGAACTGGACACAGCCCTCGAGGGGAGGCCTCACCAGTGCCCAGTCCAGAGGCACCATCACTGCCCTGCTCCTGCTGGCCACTCTGCTCCTGACACAGGCCAGGATGCTGGTGGCCTTCTTGGCCACCTGGGCACACTGCTGGCCCCTGTTCAGTCTACTGTCCACCAAAACCCCCAGGTTCTTTTCTGTTCAGCAGCTTTCCAGCCACTCTGCCCCCGGCCTGTAGCGCTGCAGGGGGTTGGTGGAACCAAAATCCAGCGCTTGGCCTTGTTGAACCTCATTCCGTTGGCCTTGGCCCATCCACCCAACCTGTCCAGGTCCCTCTGTAGAGCCTCAAGCAGATCAACGCTCCCACCTAGTTTGGTGTCATCTGCAAACTTACTGAGGGTGAATCTCCCTGCAAGGTAGCCATTGCACCTCTCTTTGCAGCTTTACATTTACATGCTACCTACATCCACATTTTGCCAGCATCCATAAATGTGTGCCTACCTCCTGCACGGACGTATACTACACCAAACAGAGTAATTTCAACCATATTCCCTTGATGCTGTATCATGCTACCAAGATAGGACAGTAATATCTTTAACAATGCCACTCTATTGCTCCATTCTCTTCTTCTCAATCTTCTGCAGCTGAGCTGAAATCAGGAACGTGCCAAACACTGCCAAGTTCCTCCTTGCTACTTGAACAGCTCTCTGCTTTTACAGAAAATATAAAGGATTTGTAGAAATCACCTTCACACTTTTTTTTTATTATTATTTTTTTCCCCAAGCAGAATTACCTTCTGAAAAGTCCCGAGGTGCCACGCTGAGCAGAAGGGGGCAGCTAGACGTGAAGCTGAAGGGAGAAAAGCTCCTCGTCAGCCCCAGTGGCACAGACAATGAATTTTCAACCAGGGCAGAAATAAAGAGGTTTGGGGTTTTTTTCAGACCTTTCTTCTTTAGGCTAAACTTGCTTAGAATGTAATATTTACAACCTTCCCTGGCAATTTTTATGCTTATGAATTCTTTTTCCATATAGGTTGTTGGACAGCACATACAAAAGAAGGAACAACTCTGGAAAACTTTGCATTTTATCTCTTTTGCCTTCCATTTCATAAAACCAAGCCTGCTGCACATTAAGCACCCTCTTCTCTAATATTGGTAGAGCATCACTAGATTTGGTATTTACCTTTTAAAACCAAACAGCTTTTCATCAGCATATATTAAACGGCACTTTTAGAGAGTATAAAATTTAAAAATGTCACACTTATTTCTTTTATTCAGACATACCTCCTCCTAACTCTTCAGCACGCAAAGATGGCTATGTGCTTTTCTGGTCACTTTTCTCTCTTTTAATTCTAGGTGACTCATGTAGCTGTTAGCTTAATTGGCATCACTTAAAGTAGTCTGGGAAATTTCATACTGCTGAATGTGAACGTGTTACTACTGTATCTGCCTGAGATCTAAATAAATTCCACATTTGGCCCAACAAAGTAAGACACGCAAGATTTCAACCCGTTCTTGGAGAGTATGAAAAACAGCACTCTAGATTTTAGCAAAGTAAAAACAGATTCCCTTCCCTGTGACCCCTCGCTATATCTCAAATAATACTGCCACAACAGTAATTTTTGCCTAATTAGCTACCAGATAAATAAGCCTGCTTCTCCATGGAATATTCTATTCATTAACAAGATGTAGAACAGAAATTAAATTATGTGGCATGCCAATATTAAAGTAGAAAAGCATGGCTGTGACTTCAAGTCAGCAATATGTCTTTATACTTTTCTCATTCGCATTTTTCATCAGGACAGCATTTGCCTTTGGCAGGAGCTTGCAATGTAAAGAAGACAAAAGAAGAACATTCATTAACGGCCTTCCTCAAATGAAAACATTGCTACAGGGATATATGGAAGTGTCTTCATGAATTCACAGATAATGTTCTTCCAAATACACACTTTTACCACCTGGGACATGATCCTGGGAGTCTGTTGGTTGCTTCTTCATGTCCTGCTTTGTACTAAAGTCACAATGAGAGAAGGCATTCAGACCCTTCAATAGCCATTTGATCCAATTTGGGGCAAATACACAAAACCATCAGTTTGCAAGACACATTGAGCCTAGAAGGGTAGGAGCATTCAGGTACCGACAGCACACTCCAAAAGCCAGCATTTCTTCAGCTGGAGGACCGTAAACTTGACAAAGAAAGCATAGAAGATAAACAAACAGCATCCATCTTTAAGGTGTAATCATTGTATTTTAATCAAACTGGCCACACTAATCTTTCAAGCATTGCATATCACTTTCATTACTACATTATTGCCAATGGCAAGGAAGTCACATAATTATAGAATCAGCATTTGAAACACTAAGTAACCACACCGTTACCTAAGACCTAAAAAGTGTGCCTTAAATACAACCATGCTGTTTCCAGCAACAGCTACACCTTAATACTAAAACCAGAGATGTTTCATCCATCTAGAAACATCCCTTTGTATTTGTTCCTTTTATAAGAGAAATATCACACGGAGAAAACCCAGCACCATCTATTTATCAAAGCTCCCCAAGAGTTCAAGCCAATCTCCATTTGTATTCATGATTTTTAACCTGTAACACGCAAGCAAATTAGAACCTGCCTAGGAATAACCTGATCTACATAATTTGCATTGGCACTCTCTGTGGCCGGCAGAAAACTGAACAAAAGACCTTGGTCACTCTCATTTGCATTCAAGCAACTGGCCAAGTTTTGCAAACACGCTTCTATGTATTTACAGTTCCTGAATACACACACAGAGCTTGTTGCAGGAAGAACATAAACCGTAAGGGGCAAGAGGAAAAAAAAAAAAAATATGACCCAACACCTTGCAAAACAGTTTACATGGCTTGAATTCCTCTTGCATAATAACTAAAGGAGTAAGCAGGAATGTTATTTTTCATTACACTGTATTACTCACTGCGCTCTGTCTCCCTTTCTCAGCCACACATTCAGAATTAGATCAAACACGGTGCCTCCAGGAATGACTGACTGGTCCAGGGCCCAGGAAGGATGGCCTGGTCTAGAGGAAAAGCCAGGAGCTGGGAGCACCAGTCACATCTCCTCAACTCCAGCCCTCCCTGCAACTTTTGACCGCATCACTTCTCCCTTCCTACTGCCTCACTTTCTCCAAGGATAGCATTCCTCTGTAACAGATGGTAAAATATTCTCTATTCTGATGCTAATTATTGCAGTGGTGGACCACTTAAGTCATCGTTGCTTAGACTAAGTTACTTTGGATGCATTCAAGTGGGCTGGAGGTATCCACTTTGGTTTTTACCTACCTGTACCTGCAGCACGTAACAGGAGTTCATGGGATCTACTAAGGCTGTGTGGGTGCATCAAAATATAGAACTGGTCCAGAATGTTTAAACTGGCTCCTACGAGCTAGTGCTAAAATTCACATTTACTTTTCTCCATTACAGAGTTTAAACTGGGCTGCAGAGTTGTGGAAGCGTGGTTAATCGACTAACCTAGCCAGTCCTCCTTAAAACATTTATTCAATACCCCTGATGTTGGCAATTCTTTACGTGTACTTGATCTCCAAGAATTAGAAGAGAAACGTTAGATTAGGGACACTACTAAGGAAAAGCCATTAAACAGGCCTTTGTTTTAACACAGAGAAGGTAAAAGCATTCCTTAATGCAATAAAAAGTGAGTATTTACATACTATGCCCTAATTAAGATTTTTTTTCCTGTAATTCTACTGGCTGTCCTGGAAGAGCCATAAACATTTAGTAAAATAATCTCAATTTATACTGCTTTGTTCTATGCCTTCAAGTACCGTACATGGCTGTACTCCAGATCAAGTAGTTGTCCTCAAATGCCTTCCAACGAGCCCTGCCAGATTCTGTGGTTCAGAAGTAATTTAAAGGCAGAAAGCTGTAGCAAATGAGACCTAATGGAAAACAGAGAATGCTTTAGTTCATCCTAACTGTTTGCAGAAGAGAAATGGAAAACCGCAAGGAAAGAAAGGAAAAAGAAAAGAAAGTGCCAAAATGTTGTATTTCTCTCTGCAGATGAAGCTAATGATTCACCAATATCATGACATAGCATGTGCAAGTGCCTTTTAACGATTTGAGAAATTTATGATAAAAAAATTGAAATAGAAAAATACTGCCCTTTTGGAAGCATCACTTTGTTTTAAAACGGCTTTTTTTTTTTCACTTCTCTTTTTTCCCTTCCTTAACTCCAGCATGTTATTCTTCACTTTCAATCACCTGCGTTGAATAAACTAATTCCTCCTGGTTAGAGGAGAGACCATCAACCACTGGCTGTTAAATGCAGCCAACTGTTCATAACTCCAGCAGATGGTTCTCTCCTGCTGGCCAACAGAAACTTTATGGTCCTTTTCCTAATTTCTCTCAAGAGATACAGAAATCCTTTATTTAGAAAGCAATCATTCCTGCAATATAGTGTCTCCCCTACGAAGTCTATTTTCAGTTAGCCACGCTAATTTCCTCCCCCACACCCTTCAGAGTACACTGAAAGCATCAAATAGAAATAGACTGACAGCAGGCCTGAGCTAAAGCCATCAAATGTCACTAGAAGTTCTTCCATCCATGTATTCATCATGGGCTCTTTCTGCTTAAGCCTAAGTACCACCACGGCTGTGTATTCCTCTGCTGAGTGGTACTCAGGTGCCTGGATGGAAGGATGAAGGATGTCAGCTTTCAGAGGAACCTTCAGGAGCAAAGCCCATGAATCCCATGGAAATTAAGGTCACTTTTCCTGACTGCAGAGGGTCTTAAAAGGGTGCTCTTTAAATATGTTAAAAAAAAAAAAATATTAAAAACTAGGAAAAAACCCCTAAGAAACCCAAAGGCGGTTCAGAAAGCTACAGATTTAAATATTCATGACCGCTGAACTACTAGATGTTCCTTGGACTCCTGAAGGTTTTTCTTACACCCTTGTATGACAGCACAAAAAACAAGAAAACCTTGTAATGATGGGGGGTGTGTGTGTGTCTCCTCACAACTCTCAGCCCAAAAGAAGGTGGGATAAATAAATTTTAAGCCCATGCTAGGCAAAATGCTATTCCCAATCCTGGCCTGTTCCAAGGACTGGAAAGCAAGCTTCTTGTGGTGAGGGACTACCCTACAACAGCAACCTGAGAGCTTCCCTTGGCTGGAACGACGCTCTGTGCACCCACAACTGTGATTCATCCCGTGTCTTCCCATCCCAGGTGGGACAGAGGCTTTGTTCTTTTTTTTTTTTCCTCTTGAAACTTTCAATTACAACCATTAAAAACTCAAACTGGTGTGGTTTGTTTTTTTTTTTTTGACAGAATGCTTAAACACATTTTTCTCAACCTTCCCAAAATAATTCCTTTCTTGGGATGAATGCAAGCATAACAGTTTTCAAACTGAAAAGAATTCTTCTGGCAAAGTACAGAGAAAAACAGTTATGTGGCTATTAAAAATACAGTTGAACTACAGCATATGCTACAAACACAGAGGCACACATATATTTTAGTATACACATATATTTTAGTAACAACTTAGAAACAAATTTTAATGTAGCTGAGCTATTTCTGCTTGCCAAATGAAACTTGGGTAGGATACTTTTTTATGACTTCTTATGACACGGGTTTTTGAGGATAGCTGTGAATTACGGCTTAGTCAAAGTTCTGGTGTAACGTGCCCAATTTGAGAACATGGACTGTTTTTAATAGAAAACAGGTTTACATATCGCAATTTAAATTAGAGACATAAACTCTTCAAAAGAGTAACTTTATGCTCAAATAAAACAGGTGCACCAAAGTGCAATGTTTCCAGTTATTTATTTCGCTGTTCAATTTCTGGTAGTTTATTAAACCTTCTGTAAGCTTTTATGCAGCTAAGTACCTGTAATGTTATTTGTACCTGCTCAGCCATGGAAAAAAGCTGGCAATCTCTTTGGGGAGAGTCATCAAATGCTTACAGAAGAATTTTCTGCAGTACTACAAAAGATGTCGGATTTAGGGGCTACTGATTTTAAGACAGCAGTAGCTGGTAACTACTATCAGCAGATAGCTGATGAACCACAGCTGAAAATTCTAGCGCACACACGAATTTTCAAAGTTGGTACTGGCTACCTCAGTAATTCTCAGCGCTGAGCTCGGAGTGGGATTTAATTACACTGCTCCTTCCCATACACCAAGAGCTTCTGCACAGAGGCAAGGTGTGCCCTACTTTCAAGATGCTTAGTCGTCGATAACTACCACAGCTATACAGTGTCCATTAGCACAGATCGTGTGCCCTACTTTCAAGATGCTTAGTCGTCAATAACTACCACAGCTATACAGTCCATTAGCACAGATGTAAGAGAAGTGGAGAGGTAAAAAATAATAATAATAAAAAAAGTATTTTTAAGAAAGCAAGGTAAGAAAAGTTCAAGCTACTGAGCCGCTTCTCAACCTTATTGTGAGCCCAGCTCTCAGATCTTGGTGAGGGCGAGGGAGAAAAGACCAGGCTCCCCATGTTTCTCTAGAAATTGGGGGGTTTCGTCCCAGCTTCTGCCTGAAAGACTCTTTATGAGCACAGGAAGCAAGAACATTTGCACAACAGTCAATTAGTCAATTCGAAACACAAAGGTGTGTGGAAGGAGGAAGGACCTACAGCTTTACTGGGTTAAAAAAGGAGGGTCCGAGAGGAGTAAGTTACCAAGATGCTCAACAATGCAGAAAACAAGAAAAACTAAAATACCCAAAAACACGTCTCAGACTTCCCTAGGAATTGCCCAGTCGTGTATTTCCAAAAGTAAGTGCCAAAGAAGCATTTTATTTAACTACGATTCCTTTCCGTATTACCATATGAAAGCAATTGGTACTTTCAAAGGACGTGACAGAGATCATAATTTAACAACAGAAGACCACAGGAAATAACAGCGTGGACAGCAAACACGATTACTCTGTAGATATTCTCACCAAGACCAAATTCCACTGCTAACGACATTTGATTTCTGGGCTCCAGTGTGATGGGAGACAGCCCTTTCACAATGCCACAATGAAGACTTCTGAGAAAAGACACACACGTGCGTGCTGATCCTTATCCAAAAAACATGCAAGAAATACGTTCGTTTCTCTGTTAAAAAATAACATAAACCAGTCCTACTGCAAAAAAAAAAAAACCAAAAAAACCCAAACCACAACATTTCCTTGGCTAGGTAGCTCTTCTTAGAATGCCTCTGTCAAAGGGAGGAGTCAGGTCATATCAGAAAGCTGATACCCTTTGGAAAGAGATACCCTTTTCTATATAAAGCATAAGTAGAATAACTTAGCATTTTCTCCACCAGCTAGAAATTTTACTTTATTTTAAAATGTCAGCAAGGTAGGTCTTTGCGACAGTCAAACGTGGTAGAGAAAGACAGGAAAATATTTGGTGGAAAGAACAGCTTTGACGGCTTTTACAATTAATTTTATTCACTTGAGCCCTTTTTTTAATGCACTTGCAGATGTTGTGAACCCAATGCCATACTTGCCAAACAACAGCGTTGAAATTCTGCGTTCTACCCAGCGTGTGTGATTTTCACTACTAATTTCCAAACAGATTTGAGGATTGCATGCAGTTGTGCACAGACGTAGGCTTGAAATGTTTATGAAGTTAATCACCTCAAGCCTAACTTACTCGGTCAGGTAATATTGCTAACAAGAAGCATCACAATGACACACAAACAACCTCTATTAAGTGTGGCAGTAGTTATATTTGCAGGCTACAAATACACACAGACAACAGTCACCTTATTCATCAGCCAGCATGAACACAAAAATACCAACCCCAAAACAACAACAACAACAACAAAAAATCCCCGCTTCTTCATCCTGTGGCTTATCAAATAGAGCAAGTATTGTTTCTGGGCAGCGAGACCTTGCACGCTGCCACCACGTGTAGGGAAATTCCATTAAAACTGTTTGCCACGAGCTCCCTGACAGACCAAGAGAAACCCTACCAGCAGCAAAGATGCCGCCTTCATAGACGTCAATCGGAAATTTATGCAGCTGGTTGAAAGGGAGGCAGGTCCTGATCAGCTAATTCATTTCTAATGTGCTCTTCCTTGCTCTTTACAAGCACGATTATCATTTAAATAAATGCAGAAGCTCTAGCTAAACAAGGTGGTGATGTTTATGCGGAATATTATCTTAATAATAATAATTAGTAGTAATATCACCTTCTCACATTTAATATTATATTTAATTTTATTAGCTGAACTGCCCAAATTCCCTATATTTTAAAAATGTATTTATCAAATTCGTTTACACAAATGTAAATAATAGTTGTCTCAAGGGCCCCTAGTGTGGTGAGTCTTCCAATCCCAGCACAGATGTTAACAACAACATTCGAAGGGACTAGCACATCGGTACAAAATTCTACAAGCCTTTTCACAAACGCTGGTTCTACTTTTATTTTCATTGTGTGATTGACAAAACATTGCTATCTGTGCAGCACATCTCCTTTGAAATCCAACAAAAACAACTCCACAGGTTTTTTTAAGCTACTTTTGAAGTTCACTCAGATTAATAATATTAATAGTTAACACCGCATGTTTATTTATGTTTCTATGCTGCCAGGGAAGCGCATTAAAATATTGCCTCAGAAAAAGTTTACAATATGCAGTGTCTACTGCAAACCAAATTCATTTGGAGAACGTTGATGTGGCAGACTCGAAACCACAAAATACATTCGTTATTACTCATCAGTGCTGCTTTCCTAACCCTTTGTATAAACAAATAGGTAAAAGTCTTTCAGAAAAGCTACAACAAACTGGCATTTCTCTTTTTCTATAGCAGGAATATTTATTGATTCTAAGATGTTACCATAGGCTAATGTTTCTAATAAGAACAGAGATGAACTCTGCCATTCTGTAAAGCACAATCTTTAAATTAAGGTCCTAATCCTATACTGTATTTCAGGCAGGCAAAATCACGTAACTGCACGGAGACCCGTTAATTTAATTAGAACTATTCATATGCTTAAAGTTACAAACGTGTTTAATTACATGCTGAATTAAGCCCAGACTGGGATAAACTATGCCTCAAACTCAACAGTGTCTTGTGCTTTCCCAACTAAATCCATGTTGGTATTAAAACATCCGATTCATACGGAGAGAGATGAATCCAGCCCATCTCCCACAACAAGGCAATATAGTTTGGGAGGTACAGAGACTGATGCTGCTCCTTATGGAAAGTGAAGCAAATATTGGTTAGAAAGTGTGATCTGCTTCTATGTGGCCTGCAGGTTTTTTCAATACCTCAAAATCCATATATAGGGAAGAAAGAAATCAAAGTGGGCTAGATGCCTAACCGCTAATGAGCCCATCTATTTTGCCTATATATATACTTCAGAAAAATTTGACCAGGTGACAGTTGTCACCTGCAGTTGCCCGGCCACCTTGAAAATCTAGATGATCCTATGAACTCACCCTTGGATGCGACAGTGATGATGACTGTTGTGGAATCAACACAAAGTTTGACAACACACTCACCTGCCCCAGGCGGGTGAATACAGAATAACATAATCCTGAAAAAGTTACCCAAACTGGGATAGCATTAAGTTCCTCCTCCTTTTTTTTTATTAATTCTGATAGAGACTTCTGTGAAGAACAATTTGCTTAACCACGTTAATAAAAACAATGTTAGCACAGGCCCATGAAAATTTATTTTCTGATCGATGCTTAAAAGCACGTCATCGATACTTTCTAACGCCTGGTACAGAAGATGGAACTGTCCTACTCAAGACTAACTCATCAGACAGACTCAGTAAAATAAATCCGTGAACTTCATTAATCTCATTAATCTTCCACTCTCTCCATGAACACTGGGTTCCTACTGCACCTGGAGCTCCTGCCACAGGAACGTGCTGGGATGAAAAGACCCTTTTCATTTGTAGGCAGGGCACCTCTGGGTTTGGTTTGGAGAATTAGGAATGGAGTAGCTACTAATTCCCTCTTGCTGGTGCTGAGGAGCTGCTCCATCCCTGACTCGTTCACTTGTGCAACCAGTATATACTGATTGGATTATTTAAGCTCTTGCTTTTGTACATCTCTCCATATTTTATTATGTAGGTGTTATCTTTGCTGTCCCCAGAAAAAGCCAGAGCAGAATTCTGACCCTCAAGTGAGTCAGATCACAACAACATCTTTGGGACCTCGTCCTGAAGTACAGCACCTTGCTGATGGCTGCTGCCAGACCCAATCTCCAGCCCTAAATTTCCAAGTAAAGGCACAGCAGCTGCTTATACATTAAATGCAGGAAAACTCCTCCTTTTGGTGGCTTGCCGTTTTGTGTTCCCTACAGCTGCCATGTTAAAGACGTAGAATGTAATGGATTACAATGTCCAGGAATTAAATATAAAGAAATAAATAAAAATCATCCCTGTTTCATTATATAGTTATTAGTATCAGGGCTTCAAGAGTCCTGCTCCGAACACACATACTCCAGTATTTGTAATGATGCTCCTTTTTTGCTAATTAGAAAAGAACTAATTTGAAAGTCAACAACTTGACCTACTGTAATAAGTCCTCCTTCTCTTTATTATTGATCTAATTTATTACTTTGTAATTCAAAATTAAGATCTTCCAAAAAAATCTTTCACAGAATTACTATTAATCAACCATTTGTTCTATTATCGCCCTTAAGCACTGAAAATAAATTTAGGAATGTGATTTTCATATTCAAAACCAGGCCTTTATCCCTGAGGTCTGTGCTTTGCAAACAGACTTGCTAGAAATCTTATTTGTGCCTTCTCCCATATCTGCTATTAAAGGCAGTGGTATTATGTTCTGCCACTAAACCACAAATGTAATTATGAGGCGACGTTTCCTGGCTCAGTTTCAATATCTGAACACATAGTTAACAATGCCTAAGGAAATGCAACTAACCCCCACCTATCCCACCCCCCCTCCCCAAGCCTACAAAAACAAACTTTACTAGCAGTTCTACATCGTATCCCATGGGATTAGACAGAGGAAACAGCATGAAAAATGAAAATACTCCAGGAGTATTTAAATGACGTTCTGAAAAGCAAATTAGAAATATTAGCCAGTAAAACAGCAGCGTGTTTCACATGATGTGGAAATGTTACACTGGTTGGTATTTCATCTTCATGATTTTCTTAGCAAGTTAAGGATCTAATACAGCCATAAAACAAAACGTGCTAAGTCTCTTTCTGCCCTTTTCTATTGTTGCATAAGTTTTAAGAGCAGATCCTAAGAAGCCAAACCTTCCAACAATGCCTACTTAGAAAAATTAAAAGAGTAACCAACAAGCTAACGTATGGGTTCTTCGTCTTTTGATAACTGACCTCCAGTTTTTTCCTCCAACGAGTTTAAATATGACTTCACAGCTGGGACTCAGGCTTCAGCCAAAGACTGCTATTATTTTGCCAGCAAGTTCTCATGTGGAAGTATATTGAACTTTTATGGCTTTCATCACAGCTAGTAAGTAAGAGCGAACATGATTTAGAGGAGACAAGACTCAAATACACGGCAAAACCTGAACTACAAATAAACCGACGTACCATGAAATAACTCAAACATAACCCATGAATAGTGGTTAGTCCTTTATTTTTCAAAATATTTATTTCAACCTTAGCTTCTGCCATGAAAAATGAATCGGTCTCCAAGTATATCCTAAGCTCCCTCTGCTATGCGAAGAAAAGAAAAGTTAGGTTCTGTGACAAAGCTTTTACTGACGTGATAAGGATCACTGTACTTTATTCAGCTGAGGTTCAAGATTGGCTTTTATTTTTTCTCAAAGGATATCAGATCATATTATATAAAGAGCGCTATGAATAAACATTTTATCTATAATCTCATTAAGCATTATGGGAGGTTCCTTTTCTTAGTAAAAACTTTAAAACTTCTTAACATTCACTGTTATGCATTTTTATTTTAATTAAAAATATTAAATTAGCAACTAAAGTACTACAACTGATAATATGTTTTCATTTTTTTTGGTAGAAGAGTGATGGTTGTTAAATAGAGAATGCAATATTTTTTTTAGTTTACCCAGAATAGCACCATTTCCAACCGTTTTGATTGTGCACTGTATTTATGGATTTGTATTTTATCCTTTTAAATACATTAAAGTTAGTGGCATAAAGAATGGCTATTACAAACTGCACAAATGCATGTCATTATTAAGATCAACATTTTGGTAAATACTGTGGACTTTTTCTTTTAAAATTCATTTGGCCTTCCACTGAAACTAAAACAGTGCAAATAAGGCTTAAAAGTTTTACGATACCTTTTACACACCAGTATCACATCACATAGTCCTCCCTTCACTTAATGAACACAGACTGTTTCTTCATTAATCTTTAATGCATTACTGTCACATCATTTGAAATGTGCTTTTTATGTTTTATTGCAGAAATTATCAAAATTACAAAAAAAAATGCATTAATATATAACAATACATTTAATACAAAACACATACAAAACAAAGTGCCACCTAGAGCACTCAGAATATTTTTTTTTTTTCCATTTCAAGGCAAAATTCAGCTCCTAACTGGTCCTTGTAAATGAAATGAAAAATAATAAGCTAATAAATCAAATCAAAGCCTTAAGGTCAGTAACAAAATTTCCATTTGTGGGGAATATCACTATTATAGTGGAAGCGACTTTTTTGTCCATTGAGATGGAACCTAACAATAACACTTCTAATGAACTTCCAAAGTTCACCAAATCTTTCACTGACCTAAAGGAGAATAATATCCAGGAGCAAATACAAATCCTTGGAAAATAAATAAGACAGAAAAAATTATTTTAAAAGCTTCAAACTCTTAATTATGTAAAATAAGGCACAGTTAACCTTTATTTCTACTAACTATTATCTGGTTAAGATTTCTTGTAGCATTTTGGTGCTCCTTCTCTGCATTGGCAAGTCTTTGTCAATCGACTAGGTATTTACTGTGACTGTGAGTTACAAACTAATATGGGCAGAATATCTGGATAACTGAATGGAAAATGGCCTTTATATGTATTTGGAAAAACTACTTTTTCCCCATCAAATCATGAAAATTATTTCACTTATATCAATTGTACATTATTTATGGAGCAGAGAGGGAATTGTGGAAAAACCTCCATTTTTCCTCCCCAAAGAAGAGCCCTCCTCTCACAGGCTACCCCCAATTATATGACTTTCTCTTGACAGTATGAACCTCCTTTACATTGGCAGGTCATCTTTCTCCTCTACCTAGAAACACAAGACTGGGTGAGACCTTTTAGGCAACCAACCCCATCTCTCCTCCTACTAGAGGTAACCCTGGTCTTGCCACCCCTTTTATAAAAACTGATGAACCTCCATCTTCAAAATAGTAAAGCTTTCTGTTCCTCTGTCTATCAAAGGGCTACACTCAAGCCTCATCAGTTACAAGCCAGCAGTCACTTTCTTTTTGCACTTTTATTACACAATAATCATTCCCACCCCCCTGCATTGAGATCTAGGAAGTCTTCTGAGAAACCACACTTCTCCATCCAACATCTGAAGAACTTGCCTTATGGCAAGTTCTTTTGTCCAAAGGACTGACCATATTGCCTGAGACTAGCCCTCTCTTACTCCTTCGTTTTCACAAAATTACAAATAATTACATGAATCTAGCCAGATAGAAACCTGGGTGTCAAGGTTGTTTGCCACCATAAATAGGCAGCACAAGGAGAGCATCACTCTACACTTGCATTTCTCGACTAAATGAAAGTATGTCTTGGTGTGGGGGGGTGACTACAAAGGGTAGGCTCAATTCACCTCCTAATTTAGCTAAACCAAACATAAATAGTATATGTTTAAGGAGCAAAAAAGGGGCAATCTGCTACATCCAAAGAGATCAGCACTAGGTTTCCAATGAAGTGTTGAAGCAGCATTGGTGATGCAGCCCCTGGAAGGGATCTTCAGCTTCCCAGCTCCCAAAAAATCTACTTACACCCTGTAGCCCAACGCTCCTAACATCACTCAGCCAGAACGCCGACCTTAAACCACATCCTCCCCTCCCCAGCTAGTTCTAAAAGCATCATAGACTTATCACTTGATAACGGGCAAGGCTATTTGCAGACTCCTTTAATGTGTTTTCAGTGTTCATTTTTAGAAAGAGCAGCAAAATTGCAGAAGTGCAGTCACGTTACAAATGTCATACGGCCAGGACAGCGAGGCACACTGCAAACAAAGCCATCCCTAACACACAATTTAGTAGAGACACTGCTCCTGAAAACTACTCTTTCTGAACTAATATAAGTGCAAAATTAATTGGAAGTTAGCATCCCTCTTTACATTGGCACGTTTCTGAAGTTTGTATTTTATTCGTGTTTAAAGTTTCCAAGTGCCATATGCCACAGAAGAGTATTTAGTGGTGATAAAGAGCTCTTACAAACCTCTGCACAGAGGAAGATTGCAAAGCCAGCTTGCAATCAAATCTTTCCATCAGTAGCCAGAAAGCAGTGAAAGGCAAACTTTACAAAGTGTATATGCTAGCACATCTGAATCTACTTCACATCTCGAGTGAAGGAGCTTTGTGTGGAAACAAACTTGGCACTTAGTTTTCAAGGAGCAACAGCAGAATTCAAGACTGGGTTCATTAGTACATGACAGGGATGCAAAAATGAAGCTCTGCTGGTTGTAGCTACAAAACAGAGCGAGATGCCAACCTGACAGTCGCACTCCTAACGAGAAAAAAACAACAGTATGAGAACAGCATCCTACACAGACGAGGCTGTGACTGAGCAAACCTCTCTGGAGGTAGGATGCCAAACCCCACCGCTGAAAAGATGACAGTACTTCAGAATTACAAGAGAAGGGAAGGGATTTTGCTCCCTTCTCCTTTATCTGTGCATGGCAAAACAGAAACAAAGGCACCTTCAAATTACCCTCTGGCAGTACCTCTCTGCTTCTGTGGATTACAGAGAGAGAGAGACTACAGCAGCTGCATCGCTAACTTGGATGTCTCAGTTCAGTCCAAAAAGCCACCCCCGCGGGAGGAATGCAGACCTTTAATATACCTACCAAAAACATCTATATGCTATAGGCAGAGTTAAATCAATTCAGTTCAGTCAACTCCGGAAACATAAATAAGAACGAAAAACCCCACAAGTACCTGAAAACTCTCAGTTTATAAACATTCATTCCACAAATCTGTGCGCTGTGGCTCACGCCCAGAGTGAAACATCACTGTTTCTCAACAATGATGAAAAGCAATGTCACACGAGATCCTCCTTAACTAAAATATTACTTTTATGAAACATGCCATGCAACAGTTTTAGTGCACTGAGAGGCTCTGCATAATCAGATCTAAATTCCGCTCATAAACAAACCTTTTTTTTTTTCCCTCCATCAAATGTTATGCCTGATCTTCACTGTTCAAAAATTCTCTGAAGTTACAAAGTGAACAAGGGAAGTATCTCTACAGTGAAAATCAGAAAATTCATTTTTCTTAAAGAGGCCCAAGCAAATTCCTTCAAATAATAGAAAGTCACATTTGATACATTATTAAATTCACCCCATGTTTGATATGAAAAATTTTGAAGTAGGGAGAAATATTCTAGGTAAGTGAGTATTTGTGCATGAGCAGTGATTAACGAAAAATTTCAGACAGGCTGGTGGGCTGAAAGATGAGATCATCAAGTCGAGTCCTTCAGCTCATTACCTTAGTCACTATCCAAACCATTAAATCACAACCGGAAATATATACCATTCATATTCTAAAGGAGTCACATTTGAGATTACTCGAAAATGACAGAAGGCAGAAAAAGAATGGCTCTGCAGACCAGTTACTCGCTGCTGAGTTAGGAATACAGGACAACTTAAAAAAAAAATAATAATAATCCCATGGCAATTTGAACCTCCCACCCACAGGGGAACCACATGCAGTATTACCAACATCTTAAAGACAGAAGTGGGCAAAGGTAGCATGAAGTTGGTCAGAATCATTCAAAGCCCAGGACTTTCACGTGCTTTGGCTGCGTTTAATGTCTGGTTTTTTTCAGGAGCAATATTGACTTCTGCACAGCACGATAGCCAACACCAACCAGATCACACCAAGGTCCTTCCAGGCGCAGTCTCATTTTGCTTTCCTAATGAAATGTACAAGCAATTAACCACCAACATTGACACAGTGCAGGAATTACAAATACCTATTAACTAAACAAAAATTAAAGCGTTCAATTAGTCTCTGAGACTCCAAATAGCTGTGCAGATAGGTCTGCAAGCATCTCCTGGAGGACCAGAGCTTCTCTCAGCAAGGCTGGTGAGTACATTCTTGCTTGCTGTGCAAATACCCTTGCAAAGATCCCTGGTCTGAGAACTGTCACTTCAGTTTCTCAAATTGTTGCCTTTTTGTGTCCAGCCCTGACATATTCTACAGGTTTTGCTGATGTTAAGCCTAGTTCTTGCACAGTCCCTGAACTTCCCAAGATTTCAGCCTCGAAGCCCTAGGTTCGTCACAAATCTCCCCATTTTCAGGGTTCTTGTGCCCTATCACCTGTGTTAGCAGAGAGCAATACAACTCAAATTTCTAATTACTAATATTACAGGGAAATCAAACCAAATATGTTAACCTTGGGATAGGACTCAGAAAGCCTGCGGTCACTTCCAAGCTCTGTAAGCTTCATACCCAAAACAGAGCACTTAAAACTTCTTTACACCTGAATTCTTTACCTAAAAAAATTACTTTACACACACACACACGCTTCCCAGGAACACTGTTAGGGTAAAAATCATCCTGTTTTGCCAGTTGCTCAGCTATTAATGTAGGTCACGGAGTACGTAAATAAGAATTGATTATGAAAAGCAGGAAGTGAAAACAGTCCATATGTAGCTAATATTGCTACCGAAACCTAAACTTCTGCATTTCCTCCCATTGTGACTTTAATTATGAAATCCTACTGTTGCACTAAGATAACTGCCATGTTTAGTTTTCTAGCTGTCTTTAAAGGAAATAATAAAGAGAAATAAAAACTAAACAGAAAAAAAACCCCAAACAAACAAACAAAAAAGCCCCACCCACCCCCAAAAACCCAACCACCCCAAAAACCACCCACTCAAAATCGACAACAATGAACGAGAGAAAAAAAAAAAAAGCCCACACAACTCAGAAGTTTTTAAAGTTCCTCCAACTCATCACTGCCTTTCTTGAAGGAAGTTCACTCGCAGACTTCACGTTGAGCTCTGCTCTAGTCCCTTCTCGCTGCCTGGGGTTAAAGGGAAAGGAAAGCTGATGGACTGTCCCAAAGGAGCAAAGTCTACCCATTCTGTCTCTGGATCATCTAATCTATCTCTATCTGAAAAGAAACCCTGGCATGGATCTGCCTGTGAGTTTGTACTGAGCAGATAAGGGTGAAGCAGAAACAGAACTAAACAGAAACAGAACTGAACTACAAACGCCCTGGTGGGGCCCAATCCAGAGCACTGTGTCCAGTTCTGGGCTCCCCAGTTCAAGAAGGACAGGGAACTGCTGGAGAAAGTACAGCAGAGGGCTACAGAGATGATGAGGAGCCTGGAGGAGGAGAGGCTGAGGGATTTGGGTGTTTTGAGTCTGGAGAAGAGAAGGCTGAGGGGGGATCTGATTAATGCTTATAAATACTTCAAGGGAGGGGGTCAAGAAGACGGGACTGGTCTTTTCTCCGTGGTGCTCAGGGACAGGACAAGAGGAAATGGGCACAAACTTGACTAGAAGAAGTTCCCCCTAAAGATGAGGAGGAACTTCTTTGCTGTGAGGGTGGCAGAGCCCTGGCAGAGGCTGCCCAGGGAGGTGGTGGAGTCTCCTTCTCTGGAGACATTCAAACCCACCTGGACACATTCCTGTGGGACCTGCTCTGGGTGGCCCTGCTTTGGCAGGGGGTTGGACTAGATGATCTCCAGAGGTCCCTTCCAACCCCATATCATTCTATGACTCTGTGAACGCCCTTGCCCCACAAACATCAACAAAACTAAATTAATTTTTTGCTGCTGTGCTCAATATGGAAGGGGTTAGGTAGATTACCCCCTGACTGGAAACAACTTCTTTTTTTTTGTGGGTTGAGAATCAGTCTGAAATTTAAGTGTCAGTGATAAAGGTCAGAGGAGAAATATGGGCAAAACGAATGGTAACAGATCACAAGCATGAGATGGTGTTCCCTCAACTTCTGCAGGAACTCACATGCGTATAGCTGAGCTACTACTGCTCACCTTAATCTTATTTAAACCCATCTCCGTACCAGAAAAATGTGAGATCGCAAACACAGTGCCAATCTCCTAACACGGCTCTCGAAGGGGATCCAGAAAACTACAACACAATTAATTTGGAGAGGGGTTTTTTTTTGGCAAATTGATAGGAACTGTTATAAAGAACAGAAGTCTTTGCACAGAGAGCTAGGTACAGCATGCTGGGCAAGAGTCAACACAGCATTTGCACAATTGCCTCATAAATCTGTTAGCACTGCTACAGAATCAACGTATGTGAGGACAAACACCATGGGATCAATCAACTAGTTTGATCTCCAAACAAATAAATAACTTGTTAAAAGATGGGAAATAAAAGGTGGTATTAAACACCCAGCTTCTCTGTGAAAATTGGTCAGTATCAGTGGTTCCGCAGGAGTCTATGTGAGGACAAACACCATGGGATCAATCAACTAGTTTGATCTCCAAACAAATAAATAACTTGTTAAAAGATGGGAAATAAAAGGTGGTACTAAACACCCAGCTTCTCTGTGAAAATCGGTCAGTATAAGTGGTTCCGCAGGAGTTTTGTAGGACACAGATGAATAAATGGGTTGGAAAAGGGGGAAGAATGGTGTGCAGAAAAAATACCCTACTAAGTCACTCATAACAATACAGACCAAGGCTGAGTGAGGGAATTGCAAAGGACTAGATACTAAAATGGGAGACAAAACTCAGGGTTGACAGGCATAAAGAACTGTAGGGAGTGGTGGGTAGGATGGGTGGGGAGGAAAACAACTCCAACCCTATGTATACAACACGGGCTCTGGGTGAGCCATCAGCACTACAGAGAAAGATGTTGTGCCCATTAGGGACATATTAAAGAAAATGCCGGTTTAGTTTCAGCAGCGGTCAAAAAAAAAATAAAAATCAAATATTGTTAAAAATTATCAGGAACGTAGACCACCACAGAACACATCATTAAGCCAGCATGAAAATGAGAGACACTGCACACTGAACATGTTATCTAGCTGGCACACAGTCCTTCAGTCTCAAAAAAGATGTAACAGAACTAGGAAATGCAGAGAGAAGAACAAGGATGATCAAAGGTATGAAATGGGTTCTGTTCAAGGAACTAAATAGACATGGATTTTCCAGCCTGGAAGACAAATGATCAAGGTGGTATCAAAGAGATCTGTGATAAATGGAGCAGCATAAAGGCAGTGGATACGGAATCATTTGTCTCTTACAAGATAAGAACAAAGGAGCATCAAATGAAATTATCAGGTAGCAAATTCAAAACAAACAAAAGAAGGTACTTCTTAACACATAACATTGTTCTACTGTAGAACTCACTGCACAGGATATTGCGGATGATGAAAATGCACGTGGTTTTAAAAACAATCAGACAAACTAATGGAAGAAAAATCTATCGAGGGCTATTAAACCCAAGATACCATCTCTGTTTCAGGAAGTTTGTGAGATGCAGATTGCTGAAAGCTGGGAAAATATACTGGGAAAGGACTTCTAAGTGCTTGCCTTTTACCCTCTTCCCTAGGCATCTGCTATCAGTCACCGGCCAGGACAGGAGAGGCTTTGACAACAGCCTGTAGCGCAAATCCTATAGGAGTCCATCCTATAGGGCAAAATATATGACACCAAGGACCCAGTTCGGATGGTTTCCCTTTCAGCCAAGAGCCAGTCCGAGTGGGTATTGCCAAGTTGGAAACATCTTTTTCGGTTGAGCTGTGCCCCAAAAAAAGGCTCTCCGAGCCCGTTTGGCAAGGCGCACGCACGTCGGCAGGAAGTGGGGACAATGAGCGGACTTGCTTCAGAAGGACGCTCCTGGGCCACACCAAAAGGCTCATGAGGACACACCTGTGCCCAACCAAACACATTCTCACCCTGAGAGTCCGACTGCTCTCCTTAAATCAGTGACACACACCCCACACACACCCCAAATCCAGCAGATCATAGAATCATACGGGGTTGGAGATCATCTGGATCATCATATGGATCTGGAGATCATCTACTCCATCATCTGGATCATCATATGGATCTGGAGATCGTCTAGTCCAACTCCCCCACCAGAGCGGGTCTACCCAGAGCAGGTTGCACAGGAACTTGTCCAGGCAGGTTTGAAATATCTCCAGAAAAGGAGACTCCACCTCCTCTCTGGGCAACTTGTTCCAGTGCTCTACCACTCTCACAGTAAAGAAGTTCCTCCTCACGTTGAGGTGGAACTTCTTACATTCAAGTTGGTGCCCATTTCCTCTTGTCCCGTCCCTGGGCACCACTGAAAAAAGACCATGCCCTCCAGAAGGTGCCATCCTCCAAAGGATGACTGAGGTTGAACTGGGTCTGCACCACTGAAAAAAGACCATGCCCTCCAGAACGTGCCATTCTCCAAGGATGACCGAGGTTGAACTGGGTCTTGCTACAGGATGGGTCCTGAAGCATCTTCCACCACTCTGCTTAATGCCCTCTTGGTACAACTACAGAATTAGGCCTTTAAGCACAGAGCTACAGACACAAGGAAACGTTCTACTGCATGTTTTTGAAGCTGTTTTTAAACTTTAATATCTTTAATGCACCAAACCACTACTTTTCACCTCACAAATACACCTTTTTGCTGATGTGTGATATACTGACACCAACTTTTAACCATCTTACACACTAAAAAAATACAACCGGTACCTGTCTTATAATGAGAAATCTATAATTCCGTTCATATTTTGGAAGTGATTAAAGACATCCACGGCTCCTTCTAAGAAGGCAACCAGTATATAATTCCAAGTGACAGAAGCTGAAGAAAGTTATAGACTTGCGAAATATATTTTTATACTAGAAACTTTATTGAAATTTTCTCCTCACAACAGCTTGACTCTTACAAAGCAGTTAAATATAGCGTTCCACTGCATTTCTCTTAATGGCAAACACTACGGCAATGACATTACATTGCCCTCAGCATGAAGGCACCTTTTAAATAAGATGACAAGCCCGTTTTGCCATTCACAGCCAGACCTGGTACTTACCCAGAGCATATTCCCCTAGCAAGAACAGCAACTTTAAAAACTAACAAAACCCCCTCAAAACGCATCTGATCCTGACTTTGGTTACTTAATTTTGCATCTGTCTCATCATGCAACGTGGAAAACCTCAGCTGAGCATTAAATGGAACTTCTTCAACAGGTATAAAAAGCCTTTTGATTTACCTCGAGTCCCTGATTCTACCAATTTAATCTGTTGTGCAAGTCTCTTCCAAAGCAGACTACTACTTCCTTAAACAAAAGGTTATGTGTTCATTCTTGAAGAAAAGTGATACTTTTGACCTTGACAGGGAATGTACAATTGATGGGAAAAAAATCACTGCAGAAACTTTCAACCGATTAACGTCACAGAGCTGAACCTTTGCTTTATCTCCAACCTAATTAAGAAGAAAGTTTCCCACCCCAAAAAGCCCTGTGGAAGGTGCTTGTCATGAAGTATTACGAAGTTCTGCAGAAGGGGGCCCAAGGGTATTCAAAATTATTGCAAAAAACACCCTATTTTCTTCTGCAGAAGTAACTAACAATAGAGGACCAGAATCTTCTCTTCAGAAAGCCCAATAAAAACTCTTAAGGTATTTTAAAGATCTGTAAGTACATATCAGTCTTGTTTCATTTACACTGAATCTGTGAAAGCAAGAGAGAGAAATACAATTTTTATTTTCTTATCTTGGTCTGTCTTGTACAGGCTAAAATAAAATCAATTGCCCCGTGGAAAAGCCTTGTAAAGAAAACTCATAAATCCTATTTATTTATCTATTTTTTTCATCATGCCAGAGAAACGCAAGATAGGGTATTTTTGTCACAGCGCCAGATGGTAAAAGAACCGTAACAATCACTGTTCTTCAACCCCAGGGACTATATTCACTGTATTCAAGATGAAATGAAAACTAGCAATTCACAAAATTGTTTGACCCTTTGATTATCGTAACTAAACAGCATTAAATTCCATCAGTGATCATCCACAACCAAAAAGTGACTTGCATAATTCTTCATAAGCAATGTAGAAGGAGAATGAAAATTTTAGAGTAAGATGCCCCCCAAATTATCACAGGAAGTGGAAAGCCTTTTACATTTGCTAGAAGTACAAAATGCCAGGAATGGGTCTTAAATCCTTCCCGTATTTGGTAACCAAAGTTCATTTCAGCAGTTCACCCTTACGTTTAGGGTCCACATTTTATCCAAGAGCTAACACATGTCAAGTCCATCAAAGGTCTTTGGAATGGAACGCATGAGTCACCTTCCTCATTGCATGGCCAGAGCAAGTCTCCATCTCTGCCTGAGATAAATGAAGATTTACAGGGTCAAAAAGGAATTATTTTCAGTCAGGTGGTGCGAGCACTTGCTCCGGGGTTGACTTTAGCCCCTGGACACTCACCTGGGAAAAAAAGCACCCTAAAGCAAAGGCAGTAATTGGACCTTGGACCCCAAACACTGGGCAGCAGGTCTTACCATGGTGTACCCAACAGAGACACTGATATCTCTTCTTCCAATGATGTTTCCAAAGAAACTAGAAACCTCTCCTGTACATTTGTGTGGGATCCAATCCCCTGCGCACGATGACTGAGCAATTCCCAGAAATAAAAGACTCTACAGCCATAGAGGAAACAGGGATTTACATGCCCCAAGACCCAGACCAAGCCACTTTTAATCATTGTGTCATCTGGAATTTGGCAGGAAGCTAACCTGCTGGGTTAGATCTCATTTTCATACTTCCACAGCCACATCCTACCTGTATCCCACCTAAAAAAAATTCTATTTTGTTTACTTTTTTTCCAAGCTAGGCTTGGACTCTTCAGTCTTTTCCAATGACATTTCAGAAGACCTACATTTAGGATCTGAAGGATGGCAGTTTTTCCTTCCTTTACTATGAGCATGCCCCATCTGAAGGTGGCTCGTGTACAACAGAGACACGTGCTCAAGCAGCATCAGAGTGCCACTGATGAGATATCTTCACAGATATTTAAACAAGGCCACACCTGTAATAAAGATAATAATTAAGTAACATCTCTGTCACCAAGGTGTCACAAAGGGAACTTCACATCAAAGAAAAGAGCCTTTAAGTTATTTAAAGATTTCAAGGTGTTGTAACGAGATGCTCCTTGTTGCCATAGGGAAAGAACTCATTAACTGGTTTGCACTGTAGACAAACATCCACAAAGTGTGTACCAGGCAACACTTTTTTTTATTATTTTTGTTTTAAACACATTTTGTGGTTGTCCTCCAGAAGTTGAGGACTTTGCACTAAGTACACTGAAACATATTTTACGAACATTATTACCACAAACATAAAAATCTCTGTTTCTGTGTAAAAGTTTGCTAGAAAAGATTTCACCACCACATGATTTAAGGACGCTCAATTAATTGTATTTTTAAATTTCCTGTTGCCAGATGGGATGTTAGTCAAGACTGGCGTAATGACTCAAATGCCACCAGTAGGTCCAGCCACCCAGAATTAAAAAAGATGGCACTGTGGGGTAGAGAAAACAGTTTCCCCTAAGATGGCTCTAATACTTCAAGACAAATTTGCTCAAACCAAAACAAATTCTTCACAGCCACGAAAGGATTTGCTGAGACACGGGGTCACAGGAGGCGAATGGCACTGTGACACACCAACTAAATCTTCTCTCATAAGCTTAATGCAATAAAGAAAATCCCTTTGTGGCCGATACTGCCGCGGGTGCCGCGGTGGAGAGGAGGAGGCCAGGGAGGTGATGGAGGTCCTGGGGCCACCAACATCACTCTGCCCGGCAGCCCCTGGCTCTGGAAAGGGAGTAAGGAGTTGGCTAGAACTGTGGTTGGTCTAAAAGGAGAAAAATCAGGCATGACTTGGCAAAGGAAGGGGAAGAGTAGATGCGGTGCGTGGTATATGGCCCTGCCAGGGGGGGCAAAAAAAAACACAGAGGAGCTTATGCTATGACCTGCTGGGAGAGACAATCCGTGGGACATCCCTCCTCTGGTTTAAGGAGCTGGGCAACAAAAATGGAAGAGTTGCTTGTGGGGATAAACGTGAACTTACTGAAGGGAAGGAGGAAGACATGCTTTTTCCTCCTCTCACTCATTTTGTTGGTTTGGCTTGGACAAATCAGAAATGACCCTTGCTAGGATGAGAGAAAGAGCGAGATGCAGGCAGCTCGTTTTCATCCAGGAGGGGCAGACATTTAAATTACCAGTCTTGCTACCCATCTTGGACACTAGCCACAGCTGGGGATTTTACCCGTAATTCTCACTGACATTAATTCACAGACTGGCTCCCTGACCAGAAAAGGTCTTGCTCTGGCCTGACCATAACAAGGAACCCGGGGTGGAGGGTTCATCTGACTCATGGTAATTGCCTTACGGGTATATCGGATCAAAGACGGTTTCTGAGGTATCAGGTCTACGTACAGACACAGGATCTGCAATCTTCTGGCACACACTGCAGCAGCCAAGGAAAATTCTTACTGTTAAGAACCGAGGACGTCAGTAGGAAGAAAAGTGATAAAACCCTTTTCTGTTTCTTCCAAATATATATAGTTAAAGGAGCGCAAAAACCTAGCTTTTTGAGACCCACAGGAGGACTACCTGGATGTAGTAATTCTGAAATGCTGCTGCAAGACACTGCTCTTTGCCAAATAAAGTCACTGTAATATTTATATCAAGCACTTATTCCTGCATTTTAAAAATATATACTGAAATCTGCTGGCTATTCAAGATAATCTGCTCACGGTATCAAAGGAGAAACACGTATTAGTAGACTCAAGTCATACGGCCCCTTTATAACTCAGACTCTGTGCAGATATTTCTTTGTTTTCCCCTAACGTGGGTGATAAAATAAGGATGAAACTAATGTCACTTACACTTAAAATAAATAACCACATTTACCAAAAATAAAGACCGCAAAATACCAATGAGAACAGAGTTGTTACCTACATAGTTTTCCCTTTAACATCTAGGATCCTTGAAGAATGAATCTGAGTTTTCCCCGTGGCGTGCTATACTGAAAAGGCAGCAAAACCGAAACTGTATTCAAGATAATTATGCATCTCATCCAACACCCTTAAAATGGTAACAAGTTTGTGATAGTTCTACCTGTCATTTTTCAAGAAATCTTCCCTATGTGTCTTGAATGAGCTCAAGATACAGCTTCAAGACAAAAGAAAAGGGAGAATGAGAGGAAGATTTCTGACGGCTATCGTTGAGACCGGGGATATTTTCTGATCCATGCTTTTGCAGGAGAGGGTTTTTTTAAAAATTATTGCTTAGAAAAGTTGCTCTCAATTCTTTGGATCCCCTCTTAAATTTAATCATCTTGAAATAGTTTAATCATTTTTTTCCCAAGTCATCTACACAAAAATATGCCTATTCCTTTTATATTTGAAAATAATTCACTTCAGAAATCCAGACTCATCCAACAGTCTGAAAAAAAAAAAAAAAAAAAGTCTTTCTAACTAAAGGAAGGAAGGAACCAGAGGAAGGAAACTTGTAAACTGCTAAATTTCCTGCATAAATATTTCTTGTGTCCCTCGTTTGGGCATTGCAGATTGGAACCTAAGCCTCAAGACATTCCCTGCTTCTGGGACAACATACTCCCAACTTTCGAGTTAATGCAGTTTTTCAATCATTCTTTAACATAAATCATTAATGTGAACACTTATGCTGAACCTATTAAGTGCTACTACATTATCCCACAAACACTCATGAATTTATCTATACCATACGGCCGACTGGCAAGGGAACGGAATTATCTCTATTTTACAGATGAAGGACTCGGCGGGGGGGAGGGAGAAAACAACCCAAAAAAAAAACAAACCACAACTGATGACTTGATGGAGTTATTTCAAGAAATCTGGCAGATCAAGTCCAGATTTCCTCAGTCACAGTCCACTGCTTTCAAAACACAAATATTCCTTATCATTTCCAGAAACTGTCCAATTAGCCAAGAAATATAAAAGAAGCGAAACATGAATCCTTTTTTTCTTTCAACAATGCCTTTAATAGAGTTATACATACATGACCTATATGGTAGGTTCAGCAAGTCAGCAACAGATATACACTGATATTACTAAATGTATAATATGTTTTAAGTAAGATAGACAGACCTCTGAACAAACCACAATACACTCTGGGATTTAAAACAATCTGTTGTGGGCTAATTTTTCACATTAAGTCTGCATTTAACGGCAACAGTAAGTTTTAAATTCAATTTGACCTCCTGCATGGCTCATGTAGAAATGTATTTCCCTCCATATACATCCTTAAAATGTATACAGTATTGATATCAACGAACTCTTTTCCTTGGGGATAATTTTGCCAATAATTTAGCGATACAATCGTCAGAAAAGCCAATTCCCTTTCCAGCACGAAAGCAAAGGAGCTTGCGAGGCATGCCTCGGATTTGAGAAGCAGCAGAAGGAACTCCACACCCCTCTACCACTTTTATATATAACAGCAAAACAAAAAACTCAGCAGCTATTTCAGGAAGCCAAGTTGTACAAATAAGAAAATACTTACAAGCAGAGGCCGGGGGTACAACTTTACCAAAAAAAAAAAAAAAAAAAAAGTCTTTTCTAGAGACAGAGTACTCATTATTAACACAAGTTTGGAAGAAAATGGGGAGGAAGTACATCTAAGGATCAAATCATAAGCAGTCTTGCAGATTATTTTAAACTATGCATGATGGATGCATTCTGCTCTGTCCTCATTTCAAACTCTGCACAGACTTTTCCCTGCGATAATCTATTCCAGATGAAGCAACTGATATTTCCAGTTTCAACCAAAAAGAAATGGAAAAAAAAGGGGGCAACCTCCTTTCCCCCCCAACCCCCCAAAACCAATAACTCTCTGCTATTCAATGATTAATCAGGTCGAAACCTTTCACTCAACATTTAACTTTCTCTTATTTACTGAGCTCTTTTAATACAGAAGGGAAAGTAAATAAAAGGAAGAACGGCAATTCTTGATTTCTTGCCAGTTTACAGTATTAAAAAAAGAATCTGCGCCACGGGTTGGCAGCCAGCCACACTTACAGTAAGCTATCTACTGTTTCACCCCGCAGGAAGGACAAAGGATTCAGTGTGGGGCTGCTGCCTTTCTCTCTGTCAAATGTACCCTTCAAAACGGATCCCAGGAATATTAAAAAACTGCCTGCGATTAAGAGCGCGTTTTTTTCGCGCCCCTTTCCTTCTCTCGGTGGATGTTTTTAAAAACCCTGGAGCCCCATCGTACAGAAAGCAGGGAAAGGAAAGGGAAATGTGTGTTGAGAGTCACAGCAGTGACATTTTAACTTATTAAATGAAATTGAAGATGCTGGGTTAAGTAGTGCACGTATACTCTACTGCTTCATGCTCCATCGAGCTGTGGAGATGCCCAATTCTACAGGAGGGCTTCACCAGGACCATGCCATGGGGGGCAACCCTGTCTTCCGAGGGTTTATTCCTAAAGCTCACCTAATCTACAAAGGTAGAGGTAGCTGTTTGCCAGCAGTGAGGAAATCTGAAATTAGGACTGACTTTTTGAGGCTACATTCTGCTCCATTCCACACGCATCACACAAAAATTCCCAAATCTCAGTTGCTCAAAACCACAGGACCCGGAAAGTAAGGATGAAGAGAAAGATGGGAGGAATTAAAGGCCAGGGAGGAAAGGAAAGACAGGGTAAAAAGCAGCAAGGAGGGGGAATTAGAATAGGCTAGAGTTAATAGAAAGAGCCAAAAGGAAGTGAATGAAAGCATGACTGAAGAGGAAACGAGTCCTTAAAGGACAAAGAAAGTAGCTATGCTGCATTATGAGAGAGAACATGTGTAAATACAGAGAGTATGGATGAGAGTTAAGGACCAATGATTACAAATAAGTACAGCCCCGAGTGCTCCTTCCACCACTGAAACAAAAATAAAAGGAACACTGATCCCATCTACATGAAGGGAACTTCCATGTGATGTGCCTTTGTTTAATTATGTAGCCTTGAAAGTTTCTGTGACTTTCCAGCTATTTCACTCCTACCCTGCCCGTTTCATGTCTGGAGACATTCTCAATATCCCCAGAAGCTTCATGACATTTTTCACCAAAAATCCTGCTTTCAGAGAAGGGTTATTTTATCCAAACTGTAGCATCTTTATCTGACTCTTTTACTTCCACGCGCAATTTCCAAAACTTAAATGCTTTTTTTAACTCTGCATTTAATAGTATTCAAACTTTAAGCTTTGATATCTTGTAGTCTCTCTAGTCTCAAAATCAATTTCCAACTCGCACAGAAGAGAACAGAGGGATTCCTAGCTTTCCAGCAAACAGACAGCTTTGCTTTTAGTCCTGGAAGGGCTGGAAACACTGATTTTTATGTTCTTGACAGTCTTTTTTTTTTTTTTTTCCTTTCCCTGCCTCGCTGAGGAAGTAAAATTGCCCAGAGTAACTACTGCAAGTCAGCAACCGCCTTATTTAAATGACCTTTGCATCTTACTAAACATCTCATGTTAGATTCCAATTTCGAAAGGTCGTAAAGGTATGAAAATCACTGTTTGACACGCAGCTTGCTTCACCAAGTATTTGATTTTGGCGAGCCTAATGCAGGGGATAAGTACACTTCCCCCCCCAAAAAATCCTAAGACATTAATAGCAAAACTGCTTTGATACAGAGCAGAAATTTTTTAACATTATGTAGCAAATTCCCCCGCCCCCAACCGCACAACTGGACAACAAAAATATACAAATACTCCAGAACAAACAATCCCTAAGAGGGTAAAGAAGTCTGAGCACCACTTTTCACTACTGCAAGTCAGCAACCGCCTTATTTAAATGACCTTTGCATCTTACTAAACATCTCATGTTAGATTCCAATTTCGAAAGGTCGTAAAGGTATGAAAATCACTGTTTGACACGCAGCTTGCTTCACCAAGTATTTGATTTTGGCGAGCCTAATGCAGGGGATAAGTACACTTCCCCCCCCAAAAAATCCTAAGACATTAATAGCAAAACTGCTTTGATACAGAGCAGAAATTTTTTAACATTATGTAGCAAATTCCCCCGCCCCCAACCGCACAACTGGACAACAAAAATACACAAATACTCCAGAACAAACAATCCCTAAGAGGATAAGAAGTCCGAGCACCACTTTTCCCCCAAACAGGATTTCTGAACAGATGACCAAACCTATTTTCTCCCCGGAGACCCGGCTGCTACACACCCCCCTGGGATGGGCACGGATCCCAGCGGGATACAGGGGCACCTTTCCCATTATTCCCGGGCAGAATTCCTGGCTGGTACCCTCCGGTCCTGGCACAAGCATTGGTTAATAATTTAGTTTCTGCCCCCAACCTGCAGGTCTGCCCAGGGCAGTTTTAGGAAAACCACTTCTCCCCGTCTCCGTTTCTGCATTCCCAGAATTGGGAAGGTTTCCTTCTGTTGAAGAACACCCACGGACTTTTAAAGCAGGCTCTGTAGGAAATCAGGCACGCTCCAGGTTATTTCTAGGGCTGGTACCACTTTCATAGACACAGAATCTACCACACGTGTATTATGACTGCTGCAGCTACATCAGTGTCAAGCAAAATGCAAATTTGGCTAGCAGAAACACCAAAATTAAAGCCAGCTTCCACAGGAGCAAAAATACTTGCTCTTGTACTAGATTCGGGGAAAAAATTTTTGCTGGAAGTAGCACGCAAACAAAATATTTGGGGCATGTTTTCCAGAAGCTCCGTAATTGGTTATGAAGCACAACATCTAGAGAAGGTCAAGTTTTTACCATAACCTACAGCACAAGTTTTGACGTGTCCACACACAAATCCTTTTTAATCTGTGGAAGGGTTTAGGAAAGCCACTGGCTTTATTCTCCCGGATGAAGTTACTGACATCAAAACAGTAACTTGACGTTTACAAAATTTTAGTTTAAAGCTAGCAATTGGGAAAAAAAAAAAAAAAAAAAAAGGCATTTTCACTAAAACTGTTCAATGCTTTCCCAGCATCCCAGAAAAATACTTTAACTTCAGGTACGAAATGCAGCAAGTCCTGGTGGTTCTCATAACAACACACTTGAGTTTAAAATAAAACAAACCAACAAACAACTGTTTTCAATGTACTCATGAAAAACAGTCACTAATTTTTAAGCTTCGTGGAACTGTTCCTGTAGATTATTTTTAAATGAGAAAATGGGAGAGTAGGAGAGAAGAAGTGAAGAAAAAAAAAATTATACCTTCAAGATTAACACTTCCTACTTTAAAAAATATTCTAAACATAATTAAAGCTTTGATCAAAAGTTTTGATTATTCTTCTAAAAAAAAAAAAAAAAAAAAACAAACCACAAACTTGCTTACATAAAGCTGAGAATTTGCAAATACTACCTCCAATTCTGCAAAGCCCCAAAACTCCCACTGACTTCAAGGAACGCAGACTTATAGTCACTATTTGCAAAATATATATTAACTTCAGCATTGGAAATATTTATCCTCCCTAATCTGATTCCCCTCCCCAACAATTATAAAGCAATTACGTGAGATAAGAACACATTTCTAGGCACCATTTTTACATATTTTGATAACCGTGTCCAATTACAAGTTTCCCTCACTGCTTAAATCAAAAATAAAATGAACCTTGTAATGACTCTCTCTTTTTTTTTAATTATTCTGACGCAGTGCTGAAGTGTCTCCTACAAGGAAGAAAAGAATTCACTGGAGCTGGGATCCAAAATATATTAGAAATTAACAGCCCACTTCCAGTTAACTTCATCGTGCCTCCCATCAGGCTGCTGGAGAACTGACCTTCCAGGAAAGAATTGTATGTTAATCCATGGAAATACACAACATCAAGGCTTTTTTTTTTTCCCCCCCACTCTTGTTGGTCTTTTCAGAGTTTAAGATTCTTTATAATGCCATCAGCTGTAACAGCACGTTCCTGTTCATGCAGATGCCCTACAAAATGTAATTAATCTTGCCAATTGTGCAATTTTCATTACCCTGCACCTCTTCTTCACCTGAGTCTTTTGTCAATTACATAAAACTGAAACACTCTTTTAAACTATGAACCACTGGAATGTTTTTCTCCTGTTAAACTTAAGGTACTAAACCGTTCCCTATGAAAGCAGACTTTTACTTCTTAAAACCTTTCCACCTGTACTATGTCTGAAACACGAAATATTTTATTTGTACTCATTTGCTTCAATCCAGTAATCTTTGTCTGCAGAATTCTGTAAAGGTATAAGTGCCAGATTTAATTTTAAAATATAGGAGCTAGAAAAACTTAAATAATAATGATGCATCTTGCATGTCGTAATATTATATAATTATACTATTATACAATACATATTATACAATAATATATATTTTGCTATTATACAATAATTGTAGCATTACTTCACATACACCATTACAAAACAATGAGAATAGTTTGTAAAAACATCGAGGCTTCTAATTACACCACTAATTATTTCAGTTCATTAGATAATTTACGAAATGCCATTGATTTCACCCTAGGCAATGAACTGCTATAAGCAAAAAATGTCCACATTTTTGGTTAAATATACTCACTAGGTTCTCTACCTAATTTGTTCTGCCACATGCATAACTATGTTGCACAGTACCTGCAGCAACTATTCCGAAGTATTTAAAATCTCATTTACAAATCAGCAACTCATTCACGTTTTAATGCGATAGGTGACTAATACCCAATGATTGACCCACGTATTTTTGCCATTAAATGAAATTTGTCTGTCCCTTCACAACTGAAAGGTGAAACTCTCATGGGAATTAAGGGCTGGATGGGATGATCATGTCCCACCATGGGACATCCTGCAAGAACCTCTGGATTTGCTGCAGACCAGGACCTTGCTAAATTCCCTGGCACCTCAGCCCCACTGCAGCCCTTCTCTCTCTCTAGAAGAGATGGCTCAGGGAGCAATCTTTCCTTCTTTACTCCACTTTTCTACTCTCACCTGAAGCTCACATCCTGCTAGCATCCATATGCAGAACTAGAAAATAGAAAAAAAGGCAAAAAAAAAAAAAAAAAAAAGGAAAGCAGCAGTGGAAGCATCAACTTCCAGCAAGATTTCCACAGCTTGGAGAGGAAGGGTGCCAAGCACACAGGCCAGACACCCAGCTCCACCGCAAAAAAGAAAAAAAGAAAATCATAGAAAAATGTTTGAAGCCACTTACTGATGCTAACCCTTTGCTTCTCCTTTCTGTCTCATCAAAATCAAAATTTTCAGAGAGGCGTCTTCCTGGGCCCGCCACAGCTCACACGGGCTGCACAGCTCCCCTGGGCCAGCAGCCATATAGAATCACAGAATCATCTAGGTTGGAAGGGACATTTAAGGTCATCTAGTCCAACCATCAACCTAACTCTGATTAAAAAAAAAAACACAGCAAAAAACAACCAAACAAAAGAAAACTATATAAAAAAACCCACCACATCACTAAACCATGTCTCTAAGCACTATGTCAACCCATCTTTTGAACACCTCCAGAGATGGTGCCTCAACCCCTTCCCTGGGCAGCCCATTCCAAGGCTTCATAACCCTTTCTGTGTAAAAATTGTTCCTACTCTCCAATCTGAACCTCCCCTGGTGCAACTTGAGGCCATTTCCTCTTGTCCCATGGCCTGTTCCTTGAGAGAAGAGACCGACCCCCCGGCTACACCCTCCTTTCAGGGAGTTGGAGAGAGCGAGAAGGTCTCCCCCTCAGCCTCCTTTTCTCCAGGTTGAACACCCTCAGCTCCCTCAGCCTCTCCTCACAAGACTTCTCCAGACCCCTCACCAGCTTTGTTGCCCTTCTCTGGACCTGCTCCAGCCCCTCAATGTCTTTTTTTTGTGGTGAGGGGCCCAAAACTGGATACAGTACTCGAGGTGGGTCCTCACCAGTGCCCAGTACAGGGGGACCGTCACCTCCCGAGTCCTACTCCCCACACTGGTCCTGACACAGGCCAGGATGCTGGTGGCCTTCTTGGCCACCTGGGCACACTGCTGGCTCCTGTTCAGCTGGTGTCCACCAACACCCCCAGGTCCTCTTCTGCCAGGCAGCTCCAGCCACTCTGCCCCCAGCCTGGAGCGCTGCAGGGGGTTGGTGGGACCCAAGGGCAGGACCCAGCACTTGGCCTTGTTAAACCTCATCCCATTGGCCTCGGCCCATCCATCCAGCCTGTCCAGGTCCCTCTGCAGAGCCTTTCTACCCTCCAGCAGATCAACACTCCAATATATCGCATTTCTCTGGAAAGGCCCCTAAGAAAATACCGACCCGAACCATACTCCTCACTGATTGTCTCTGGCACAAGAAGCAAAACATGTTCTAAATGCATTCCTGACTGAATGGAGCAGACACTCGTCCTAAGGAGGGGTGAGACACTCTGACAGCTGCTCCCTGTCACCGACACCGCAGCACCAGAGCCAGCCGGGCAGAGGGCTCAGCAGTGCCCAATGGGGGGTGTGGGTGAAAGACAGCAAGGTGGCAGTGGGGAGATGTCTCCTCCGGGAACAGGCACCACAAATTATAAAATCATAGAATGGTTAGAGTTGGAAGGGACCTTAAAGGTCATCTGGTTTCAACCCCCATGCCATGTGGGCAACCTCTTCCAGTGTCTCACCACCCTCACAAGAAAGAATTTCTTTCTGGTATCTCATCTAAATCTCTCCTCTCCCAATTTAAAACTGTTACCCCTTGTCCTATCACTACAGTCCCTGACAAAGAGTCCCTCCCCAGCTCTCCTGTAGCTCCCTTCAGAGAAGGCTGCTATGAGGTCTCTCTGGAGCCTTCTCTTCTCCAGGCTGAACAACCCCAGCTCTCTCAGCCTGTCTTCACAGCAGAGGTGCTCCAGCCCTCTGAGCATCTTCGTGGCCCTTCGCTGGACCCATTCCAACAGGTCCATGTCCTTTTTATGTTGAGGGCTACAGAGCTGGACACAGTGCTCCAGGTGGGGTCTCACCAGAGCAGAGGGGCAGAATCACCTCCCTCGACCTGCTGGCCACACTTCTCTTGATGCAGCCCAGGATGGGGTTGGCTTTCTGGGCTGCCAGTGCACACTGCTGGCTCATGCTGAGCTTCTCATCCACCAACACCCCCGAGTCCTTCTCCTCAGGGCTGCTCTCCAGCCATTCTCCACCCAACCTGTATTTGTGCCTGGGATTGCCTTGTCCTGAGTGGTAATCCTGCCGGCCCACCAAGGTGGGGAGCATCAGCAGGTTCTGCTCTGTCCCTTCACTGGCATGTGGTCCCCCTGCACCAAAGGGCTGGCTGGCTCCTCCTGGGATGAGCGGGGTGATGTCCTACCCCAGCAACAGACCAACCATCAAACACACGAAGGGCATGGCTTGCTCCACGTGCATCCAACACCATGGGGTGGGACACGCGAAGCGCCAGCAGCCGAGCACGGACCTGCCCGCCGCCCAGCAAAGGAGGTCAGCCGAGGTAGGGATGAGCCCAACCGATTAAAAAAAATAAGTTATCCAGTATCACAGGGCTGTCTCAAGCACCCCCGGCTGCCAAGAGAGATGTGTTTCATCCTGGCCTGGAGCCAGCCTTTAGACATCCCGTTTCAGTTCCTGATACTTCGGGCATTTGCTCTCCCCACATCCACTTTACAGACATAAACACGGGGGGGAGGAAAAAAGAAAAAGCAAAGAAAGGAAGAAGAAAGAAAAAAAAAGCATTCATCTTGTGCAAACACCCAAGGCTCAAAAGAAGTGGAATGCAAGAAATCATTTCAGCTGGGAAGCGGGGATGCTGGGCAGGCTACCCCGATGCTGAAGAAATTCAAGTACCTATGCTATGTACTCCACCGAGGCAGCGGTTCCCCCCCTTGTCATGCAGCATTTTGCCTGTGATTTATTAGAAGAAAGAGCTATTGAGTTACACAAACGGGGAACAAATACATGTAATTCTAGCTATTGAAAAGAAATTCTACGTTATACAGTACATATCTATATACCAACAGAAACACTGGCTAGATATGTATAGATATGTATGTATATATGTGAGTAAACACTAGGGTACTTAATTTCACTTCATAAGCACACATAATAACCATTCACAAAAAAAACTGGGATCATTGTCACGGCCTGTAACACATTTCTAGTCTCTCGTTAGACTGCAGCTACAAATTAAGTTGGTCCATCATTAAAAGAACATTGGGGACAGCGAGGCATCAAGGTCATAAGACAAATACAAGGGGTAACTCTCCTACAAGGCTACAGGCAGAGAAAATTGTATTTAGTAAACAGATACTGTTTAACAGGCCCAGTAAATACACAACCGGCAAATTTCTTCCCTTTATACGAATACCATAATGCAAATTAATTGCACTGTGCTAAATCACAGTTCTGATTTAGCAACACTCTTTGCAGTGCTTGAGAAACAAATGCAAAAAGAGAAGGGAACGCCAATGGGATAACTAAGAATTTTGCAAGCAAAGGGGATATTTCCCATGTCAATGGGACACTTTTACAACTGCTGACTATTTTCTGAAGGTGTCTGGGATCTCATGTGTCATTTATGGGTTTTTTAGGCCTGTTTTTTTTTAAAGTCCTTTTTCATTTCACCTCTAAATAAATTCAGCAACAATATGTAATTTCATTGCTATGAAGTGTGCTTCAAGTCAAGCAACAGAGGCATCTAAATTCTCTACCACAAAAGAATCTGTAACAAATCATTGTCTTTATGCTTCTGGATTTTTGCAGTAGCATATTTCCTGCAAGTAATAAAATATCTGCCGGCATTTTTGAATTCCCTGTTCTAGTACAAGTTGATTAACAGTGCTTCCTCCTAAGGAGTTAATACTATTTTTAATCCAATGATAGCTTTCATAATAATTATCATTACTTCTAATCTACTGTTTTGCAGGGTGTATAACGTGGTTAGACGATGCTTAATTCTGCTTCATGCTCTGAGACTGCATTCCTGATATCTCTTTTGGTTCATTGCCATTATGCATGCTGCACCATGCAGTACCTTTCCTAGTTGACTTGAGAAAGTATGTTTCCAGAATACGTTATTCAAATACTTGACTAATTTGGGTTCAAAATCACAAGTTTCTTTAAAGTCAGCATTTGGCTTTTTTTTTTTTTGAGGTGAATGTACCAAAAAAGAACATTTTCTGATGAACTCAGACATCCTTGTTTGAATTTGAGGATACACATCACATTCAGATCATGAATGCAAACTTGAAGACAACAACAAAACCCTTGGATGGTACGATGAGCGAAGTACACAGACAAACAGCAATGAAAGCCTTCAGAGGGAGCTTGTTACTGCCTAGTTCTTACTCCTGTCCTAGGCTGTAACCACTTGCTAAGTCAAAAATGCACAAGAGAAGATGGGTAGTCTCCTAAACTCGCCGCAGCCCCAAACCAAAGCCATTAATATGCTACTTCACCACCCCTTTGCATCTCTGCTTTTTCACTGATGCTACAGTGCTGATGGTACTAGAGAAGGTCCAACCAGCCAGCACAGTCCAGTCCAAATCTTTGGGTTGGTTTCCTCTCCAACCAGAATCACGTGTGGTTGGAAGGGACCTCTTCAGATCATCTAGTCCAACCCCCTGCCAAAGCAGGTCCACCCAGAGCAGGTTGCACAGGAACATGTCCAGGTGGGTTTGGAATGTCTCCAGAGAAAGAGACTCCACCATCCCCATGGGCAGCCCATTCCAGTGCTCTGCCACCCTCCAAGTGAAGAAGTTCCTCCTCATGTTTAGGTGGAACTTATATTCAAAGTCATGCCCATTTCCTCGTGTCCTATCCCTGGGCACCACTGAAAAAAGACCAGCCCCATCCTCTTGACACCCACCCTTGAAGTATTTATAAGCATTGATCAGATCCCCCCTCAGCCTTCTCTTCTCCAGACTCAAAAGACCCAAGTCCCTCAGCCTCTCCTCATAAGGGAGATGCTCCAGGCCTCTCATCATCTTTGTAGCCCTCTGTAGCCTAAAGGGAGAGGGTCTGGACTCCAGAGGCAGCTCCCTCACTCAGCTTGTCCCACCTCCAGCCCCTGGGGAGATGGAAGGCTGTGTGGCCTCCACTACACACACTGTATACACAACTGTATTTAGAGAAATATAAGAGCCATAGAAGAATTTGAACTGGATGCCTGTGCCAATATAAATCTAGTGTAATTTCATTGAAGCTACTCCAGTTTATACTTGTATAAAAGAAAACAGAGCTTGACTTCAGATATCCAACACACAACAGTCTGCATTCCCTAACACCACACTGAACACTGAAGTCACGTTTAGAAGAGACAGCCTTTTTGTGGCATATATGTATATAATGATCAAGATTTTTGACATTGTTTTGAAAACCAGTTTAAACTTTCATGGCAAGGGTATGGTTTCTGTGACTCTAATGACCTTAAAAGGTTTATACCACAACTTCCCTTTCAGTGGCAGGTTTGTATAGAAGCTCTGTGGGCTCTGGATCGTCTGAATATCAGCATACATTTCCTATTTGATGTGACTGCCTTCCTTTCTCCACAGATACAACATAACTGATATTGCTGCAAGCGTTAATCCCTCCTGCGCCAAGGAGCTCTGTAATTAACTGGGCTCATTTTGATCAGCACTACCTCCTCTTCGAAAGCTGTCAGTAACTTTTGACGATCCTACGGGTTCTAGCCTTCCTTCTGATCATAAAGAAGTTAAATATCTACTTAACCTTTCTGAGATACATGTAAGTGGGAAATCACAGAATGGTCTGGGTTGGAAGGGACCTTAAAGATCACCTAGTTCCAACCCATGGCAGGGACACCTCCCACCAGACCAGGTTGCTCCAAGCCCCATCCAGCCTGGCCTTGAACCCCTCCAGGGATGGGGCAGCCACAGCTTCTCTGGGCAACCTCTTCCAGTGCCTCACCACCCTCACAGCAAAGAATTTCTTTCTGGTATCTCATCTAAATCTCCCCTCTTCCAATTTAAAACCGTTCCCCCTTGTCCTGTCACTGCACTTCCTGACAAAGAGACTCTCCCCAGCTCTCCTGGAGCTCCCTTCAGATATTGGAAATCACTGAAAGTAATTAAACAATACAGTTTACATGTTCAAATCAACTTACTTCACCACTGTAAACCTCTGAGCATGGGAAAACTCCACCTTCATTTCATGGGCTTCCTATCCTCAACAGCCACCAAACACCCCCTTCGCTCCATGGATATGAAATACAGAGCAGGACCGGGAGATGCTACTTCAAAATCAAGGTCATCAAGTAGGTTCCTGCTGGGGAAACCACCTGCCAGTTTGGGTGCTACACTTCTCCATGTTCACCATGTAAATTTGTATCTATTTATGCATGTCACAGTCACACCAACGACTGCCCCAGGTCACCCCAGAGACCACCACAGCTCCATCGCCCCGTTGGCCACCTCAGATGCTTTAGTCACCTCGTTATCTCTAGGATATCGTTAAAATGTATTTGATGGCTACCATGAAAAAGCTTCCATTTCCGCTAAGATTTATTGGAATATTTTCCTGAAACAGTATTTCGGGAAAAAAAAAACCACATTCCAACCTTATTGATTTGGGAACAGGGAGCTCCCCACAGAGCACGGGGCTTACTCATGAGCTTGACTGACAGGTCTGATTCTGGTATCTCTTCGCAAGAATACAGAAAATGACATGCTGGATTTTCCATCACAAAAGAGTAGAGGAAAACTATTTTTATGTGAAAATTATTGGGTCTGCAGATTAGCAAAGGACAAATGAATGTAATTCACAGCAATGACTTTTTTTTCCTTTTTTAATCTACAGGATGTGGCATATTTAAAAAACTGAAATAATTTCCGCAAAGCAGCTACTCCTGCAGCTCTCCAAAGGGCTACATATGGTGAACAGAAATTGGGATGAGCTGGACCAGCCTATGGTGCTCCCTGATGGGGCTCCTCCCTTTTCTACAACAACCCAGACCATGATGAAGGCTCAAGAGAAAGACCACCAAGACTAACCACCTCAAAACACAGCACTGCATTTCCCACAGGAAAATCACAGAATCACGGACTTGTTGGAGTTGGAAGGGACCTTCTGGAGATCCTCTAGTCCAACTCCCCTGCCAAAGCAGGGTTCCCTAGAGCACATCACTCAGGAGCATCCAGGTGGGGCTTGAAGATCTCCGGAGAAGGGGACTCCACACCCTCCCTGGGCAGCCTCTTCCAGGGCTCTGGCACCCTCACCCCAAACAAGTTCTTCCTCAGATTGGAGTGGAACTTCCCATGGTCCAGCTTGTGCCCGTTGCCCCTCGTCCTGTCACTGGGAATCACTGAAAAGGGTCCAGCCCCATCTTCCTTCAACCCTCCCTTTAGATACTTAAAAGCATTAATAAGGTCTCCCCTCAGCCTTCTCTTCTCCAGGCTGAAGAGCCCCAGCTCTCTCAGCCTTTCCACATCAGGGAGATGCTCCAATCCCTCCATCATCTCTGTTGCCCTACGCTGGACTCTCTCCAGCAGTTCCCTGTCTCTCCTGAACCAGGGGGCCCAGAACTGGACCCAGTGCTCCAGATGTGGCCTCACCGGTGCAGAGCAGAAGGGGAGAGTGACCTCCCTTTCGAGGGGAGGTTTCTTTTGAGGGGAGATTCGAGGTCATTATGCCTAAGGTTGGAATAACATTGCCCTGCAACTGGCAAGATGCTTGGCTAGACCTGAGCACAGACCTGGTATCCCTTTTCCATCAGTTCCTGGCAGAGAGGAGAGCAAAGCCAGCCGTGCCACCCTCTCCCCAGGAAACCCCCAGCACAGGGAGGGTGTTGGGATGGGGTTGGGGGGGATCGGGCTCCATTTCTGGAACTCACCCCCCTTTCTGGGGGTTGAGACCAGCACTGCACCCATTGACAGGGACCTCCATCACCTCCCAGACCTGCAGCTGCTTCTGCTCCTTCACCATGGCACTGGTTGCTGGCACTGGTGGTCCTCATCTATCCATAACAGCACGGGCTCTGCATCAGCCCCTTCCTCCCCTCCTTCCACAGATGCCTCAGGAACACGATGCTGGACCAGAGCATCCTTTCTACAGGCAGACCTGTAGAAGTTCTCTGAGCTCAAGCTCTCTGCCCCAACTCCACGTGTCTGTAGGCTTTTTCTCTTTAGATTATGAGTGTTAGCAAGGTAAATTTTACCCTAGGAATTACTTATAGACTTCCTGCAAGTGATTGCCCATGGCAGAGATGAACACAAGACAATAGCTCTGTTCATCTTCCACCAGAAACCATGCAAGCAATAAATGTTTCCATCAACAAACGTTTGAGCAAACAACCCATTCATTTGTTCCAAGCGTCTTAGGCTAGAAAAATAATAATGGCAAGTAAACTTAAAGAAAAGAGACCATGCACTGGCTTGTTCCTCCCTACTGCCGTTTCTCTCTGAGCAGGCATCTCCATTCTCTGACAAAAAAAACCCCAAAAAAGTTGAATACTAAAACATTCACTTGCAGAGAGTTCAAACTAAGATTTGCAAACATAAATCCTGACAGCATTTGGTGTTTACCCAATACATATTTTTAGTGCCTACCTATGCAAACACTAAAATAGTAAAAACAGAGTTACAGTATAAAAGTAGCAGAATTTAGTAACACTTAATTCCTTGCCTACGGGCCCTGGAGCCTCAGACGCCACAGAGGTTCGCTTCAGCGCGGGGGAAAAACCTGCAGGCTGCTATGTAGATGCTTTCATGAACCCAGCAAAAGGAGAAAAGTGGTTATTTGATCTTGGTATATACAAATACTATTAGGAGCCAAAAAATCACGGCGAGACTTTACAGTAATACCTTTTTATTACAACTCAGAACCTGTCACAAAAACCTTGCAGCAGAAACTGCTGACGTTTGCTACTGTACTACCTACAACCACCGTCCTGCAGGGTTACAAGCAGAATTGCTCTTTTAAGATATGATCCCAAAAATCACTAAATATGGAGAACAAATTCCTAAGAAAACAAGCCCTTACCACATCAGCATTCTATAATATTAGGAAACTATTTGCATCATGCGGCTTGTGTTAAAATACTTAATGATCTCATCCTTACCATAACAAATTATCTGCCAGAAAAAGACCTTGAAGGTCAACACTGGCAACAATTAAAAAGTAATGAAAAACATTCATCCCTTAGGCAGAGTTACAATTTCTAAGTTCGAAGCAATGTGCTGTATATTTTATTAGCTATCACTTGTTTAATTATTCATTGGAGCTCCTCTTATGCTCCATAGAGCAACCTCACATTGCTAAGATTTCCATTTGAATGCTATTACCAATTCAAGGACAAATCTCTTTTAAACTTTAGCTTTTGTTTTTATTTTTCCAAAACATAAATTATGTTCACAAAGTAATGGGTCTGTCATACTTGCTATTTTTAATCCTGTTCACGCCAGCTACAACCTGGGACCCTACACACCATCTCTCCAACGATGAGAGCATTCATCTGCTCCAGTATTCCTATAAAAACCACAAAAGTTTTCAACCAAATGCATCCCTCCCTTGGCCAGCCGGAGTAATTTTTATTCCTGTCTCATTTGCAGTAGCAGCTCACTCGAGCACAGCATTTTCTTAAAGAAACTCACTGAGTTCAAACCAGGCGATAGCGCCACGAAATAACTTCTATGCTTTAATTGCCATTTAATTACATTTTCCCAATTTCCTAGCAAGTAAATAAAAATCTTTCTCAAGGTTAACTAGAGAAATATGGAGCTGTAAGGAGAAGGAAGGCTTAGATTTGTATTATCCGCTGTTCTTAATATATCTTTCAGTGTGGTCATACACATTTATGCCCTGATGGGGATTCACAACAAACACAAGGGAAATTAGCTGGAATAGTTTTTCTTGAGGTAAGGGAGTAAAAGTCCGTTTACTGTTTTCTGGCCAAAAAACTTGAGATAGGTTCCACATTTAGAATTTCATTAGTGGAAATATGTACGTGTATTGCGCTGAAATGGGGAAAGAGGAAAGAAAGGGAATAAAATAGAACAGAACAGCAGTTTACTATGTGCTACATGAAATAATTTTGGTAGAATAAAAAATGGAAAACATCATGAAAATCAATGTCAACCATTTTTTTTGCCTTTTGCTGCCTTCTTGCAAAAATATATCTGCTTCCTTAAACTTCACTTACAAATGAAAACGTGTCACCTATGATGCCAAGGTTTATAAAAATTGAAAAAGGGTTGCTTTTATGGGGGAGAAAGAGCAGTCAGACAATAAAGAAAAGACTATGTGTAAAAATACATATTAATTTCAAGGTACTTCGAATTTCATGACCTATACAGAAACCTGAAGAAAAAAATCAAAATGAGCACGTATTTCCATATAATGAATAATCAAACTCTATCTAATGCTTTCAAAAAGTATTGATTTGGTTTAATTAGACCCAGAAGCTCCAGAAAGAAAAAGACAACACTGCTCTCTAATATTCCTGGCTAAGAGTGAAAATAAACTTTGAGTAGCAAGAAGAATTAAAATTTATCCTGCAAGAGAACATTTCTTCTACCACTCAGGCTTGGTTTCGTGACAGCGTCAGTCTCACCACAGCAATGAAATGTTTACTTAATGGGAAAAATTATTTACAAGCATTACTACATGGGTTTTATAAAAAATAAAGGCGGCAGCAAAACCACCCTTGACCCATTCTAAATCAAAACTAATTCCCAAGATGAAATGAATTTTGATTTTATGATCACAACATTTGTTTTAGGTGGAAAACAGAAGCTGTAGAGTACCTGCCTTGAAACCTCAGAAAAGCAAAGTGGCAGAAAGGGGGACGTGCTGCCCTAGACCTCTTGTGCAGAACTGAGGGGCTGCACGCCCATCCCACCCCTTGCTGAGAAGACAGACAGGAATATCTTTAAATACATACACACGCCTCAGTGTAGAATCTCACTGTAAATAATCACATCTTTGTATCCAAATTTTCCTGTTGACTACAAGGGCAAAGCACACACACGCTTGCTTTTGCTGCATCGAAAGTCTTTTAAAGCCTTCCTGATGAGACCAGAAAATCTGGACAGACCTGTTCCTGGTTGGTCTCGTTAAAAGGCCATCAGGACCTTGATCCAGCAGCAAAACCTGAAGGAACACACACAGTCCTTAACTGAAGACAACAAGAGAGGAACACCATTCACAAAGGTCGTACTTGGCAAGAGTCACCTCGTATTCCTCCTTCACATCATGGAGGGGCTTCTCCTGAGGGCAGCTCTCAGCCACCAGTGAATGGGAAGAGGGAGAAGTAGTGAAATCCACACACACAGGCAGGAAAGAAAGGTAAACTTCCGGGATACAGACCACACAATAAATATGGACTTTATTTTGGCACCTCTTATCCTCAGTCACTTGCAGTGATTAGCAACCTCCCATATCTGGTTTGCCCTCTTCCCTCAAAACACACTCAAGTCCATCATCAAAAAGAAACACGTGGCTTTTTGCCCAGATGTAAATGACATCTTGCACGCCAAAACCGAGTCCCACCTCCCAGACATGCTCTGTACCTCCAAAACTTCTGCCTTCCCCAGAGGGGAGCACCAAGAACACCTCCAGCCTTTCCAGAAGTTT
Organism: Calidris pugnax; assembly: GCF_001431845.1. Taxonomy (NCBI): domain Eukaryota; kingdom Metazoa; phylum Chordata; class Aves; order Charadriiformes; family Scolopacidae; genus Calidris; species Calidris pugnax. The sequence goes on along the minus strand of NW_015090920.1, from coordinate 3,348,703 downwards.
CTAAGTGGCTCCAAAGGACAGAGCAGATCCCTTTCTCAAGGTTTCCAGAAGCGCCCAACAGCGACATCTGCTCCACTTGACCCAAGCCCCTTGGCAGGACTCATGTCCTCGTGGACACCAAGGTTGAGGAAGGATGGTTGCGATTGCCACGCAAGTACCTTCAGCACGTCACTGGGAAAGCCCAGCATGAACTTTCTAGAAAGGAAACACCATTTACATCTAGGGTTGGTTTTTTCTGCAGCTGTGTTAAGCTGTAGCCAGATGAAAACGGAGGCAGAAAACCACCATTTATTCCAATACATCTTGAAGACATCTGCCTACATTCTCCAAATGAGTCCACCTGACTTCTTTGTTTGAAGTAAACCTTAAAACCTTTCTACCAATAGTCATTCTTAACACCATCTCCTAGCCTACCTTCTGCAATCCATTTTGTACCAAACCACGTGTAAGTGGTATATTAGGTCTTGGAGAGACACGCTAAGGATGCTCCTCGGAAAAACCATCACCTGGCAGCAGCACAAACTTCCTTTTTTAACTCAATCTGTCCCACTTTTCTAACATGTCAGCATGAGCCATTTAGCACCCCGAGGCTGGTCATCAAATCCAGGAAAATACTCAACCAACTTTGGCACACAGGAACACTAACGCCAAGGTGGCCACTGACAGTAAACATATTTACATTAAACATTACAGATAAACATTAAACACAACCAACACACTTCTAGTTTCTTGTCAGGCTTAGATACTGAAGATTTAAGACACACAAGACCAGTTCCTTCAATATTTGCATCCCAGGATTTTGTAAGAAATGCCACGTTCTGTGTATGTGTACATTGATTAAATTAGACTGGTTTAAATGAATAAACTCTGAAAAATGTCAGACAAGATACATAAAATACATCCACCTTAAAACTGCTTTAAAACTTACCACGGGGATTTTCTGAAACTGTATAAATATGGACAAAACCAATTGTTACCTTCATAAGCCAGTAGTGAGAGTTTTTTGTAATGTGACTTTCACGAATGAAGTGAGGAGCTGATTTTATCCGGTACACCAGGGTAATTTGCTCTGCAGCTTCATGAAACTGCTACAAATAGCATTACAGTCAAAACCCAATTGTTGCTGAAATACGTTCGGTAAAATGGAAAATACAAAGAAATAAAACACAGTAATTGTCTCTCAACCCACATTATATATTGTGTTTCTAAATTATATAGTATTATATTTTCTAGGTTTTAATATAGTTTCCTATTGAGGAATTGATAACACAGGAGACATTCTTTGACCTTTTCCCTCTGAATATCTAAATAATATACCACACAGGTTTATAAACCAAATAACTCTAGCCTTTTATTAGATCCCAAGGGATAAAAGCTGTTTTAAAAAAAAAATCACCACATGTAGCAACGCATAAAAGAGCTAATGCAAAGCGCTTTTCTTGCCGTGCTGCTTCTCACCTGCATCACAATTTTCTCCTATACAGCTACAATTGCAGTTCATGAGTTTACACATACCCGAAAGACAAAAATTGGACTTCTAACCCTTGAAAATTTTGCACTGAACACCCTAATACTAATAACTGACGACACAAACCACGATCCCACAAGCCCACCACCGATTGGTATTTAATGGATTCGACACTCAGCACTGCTGTCCCTTGAAAGACTTGACCCAAGCAGTGGACTAAATGACTTACCAAGCTCTTTTTTTCTATTCCCCAGATATTACAGAAAGTATTTCATGGACCCATTCCAAGTTTAGCAGGATGTTAAAAACCACACAGCCAACAGATAAGTAATTTGCGGGGCAGCTAAATCAAAAAAAAAAAAAAAAAAAAAAAAGCTAGGCAAATCCTTTAAAAGAGGCCTTTTGGGGATTTTGATTTGATAATGCTTGTATCTCTACAATTAATCACAAAATAATGAAGGATTCAAGCCATCGCAGTCAGGGCTTGGGAGTGTGAAAAGATGCCATGCTGTGCATGACAAGAATCGAAGTGCCAGAACAACTCGAGGGGGAAAAAAAGAGCATAATATAAAGCAGCTAGAAACGCTGTTAAGTTAGAAACGTTGGAAATTTTCAACCTACAGCAGCTTAAGCAAAGCCTTTCGTACACAGCCAGCCCCACTGATACGAATGGGGCCACTACTGCAAATAAAAAGCTCCATATCCCATCACTGCCAGGCCATGCATCAAACCATCCCTCAGGAGAAGCCATTGGGACTCCAAACCGATGGGAGATCAAACCCTCTGCCTAAAGACACAATTCTGTCTGCTCCTAAAATTTGGGAGCAGATGCTATTCCAGAAAATGGGGATTACAAACCACTGTCAAATCCAGAGCCGCTTTGAGTCTTTGGGGGTGGCTGGGTTTGGATTTTTTGGGGGGTTATGTGATGTACATTTTAAATGTACTGGTCCGGAAAGAAGTAAAACATCCACTGTCACCAGATCGATTTGCATTTGCATCATTTTAGAACTCTATTCTGATCTCATTCGAGAGCAGTTTATCACACCGGTTTGCGTCATCTAACTTGTCAAGTGGCACAAGGAACACGAATAAGTTAACAGGGATTTCGAGCTGCTTCCTCAAACGAGACAAAGATCTCAGTAATGCTTCCCAGCACCTGGCAAAAAATTATCTGACAAAGAAGTAAAATATTATGAAGTTGTTTATCTTCCACTTAAAATTTTTCAGTTTTTCAGGTGAAATGCTCCTGAAGTCTTTATGACACAGCTGATATTGGTAGGATTATTTATTTATTTTTTTAAATTTACTGCATTATTCCAAGTTAAATCTACGTGGGCCACACATAGGTTGATTTTCCCCTCCTCCCTCCGCCGATGAGCTGTTCCTCAGCATTTCTCCAAGGGAATACACACAGTTACAATGAATTAGAACTTTAATTCCCACAGACATCCTCTGGTGAAATGCCGAGTAGGAATGGTCATCAATTCTCACGAGGGCAGATTTCAAACCTCTGACAGATTTTCCTCCTTGTTAGTTCAAACGGTAACAACTTGGGGTTTGTTTTGTTTTCTTTTTAAGGAACTGTTTTCTCACATCTTAATGAGATAAAAGATTCCTTCTTTACCATTTTATCCCATTTCCTTCAAGAACTGTCAATAACAAAGTAATTATTAGCATCATTTCCTCAAAAACAAAAGCCTTGCCTTTTGCTGAGCATCTGAAGAAAATTTTACCTACACTTGCCCACTTGCCAATCACTCAAGAATGTCTAAAATGGTTCTACTGTTATTAATATTTAAATAATAAAAAATGTTTAATAAGATAGATGAGGATATCCATTAGTGAGAGATTTTATTCCATCTAATACAGAGAACCTTCTGATGCAATAGTTGAAGTTTCATGGTTTATTACAAACACAAAAATGAACAACAGTTATACAATTTATTACAAAAAATAAAAAAGACAATAAAAAAAAACCCCACCAAGCTTTAACACAAGGTTTATTACAAACACAAAAATGAACAACAGTTATTCAATTTATTACAAAAAATAAAAAAGACCAAAAAAACCCCCAAACAAGCTTTAACACAGGTGTGACCTTTTATCTAATGTTTATGGAAATCTAGAAGCAGCAAGTAAGCATCTTACTAGTACATGACCCCGATGGACATCAAAAGGCAGCACACACCTCTTAAAAGCACTGACACTGCTCCAGCCCTTCTCCTCCTGCCATAAAACATTCAATATAACCACTTTTCCCAACATCTAAAAAAAAAAAAAACGATAAATGAAAAAGACGAGTTGCCAGCAAAGTCTGAGCAGCAAAGCAGTTGTCATGAACACTCTTCTTTTCAATGTGAGCACAGATTTTTCTGGGATTAGTGCAGCGCTGAAAAAGCTCATTTACTGTTCAGATAATTTCAGCTCCTATGAACTCTGATGCGTGAATAAATGCTCATCTGAGTAGTCTGGTTCAGCTTATATGCATAATGCTATTCATTTGACCAAAGCTACCTTTTCCACCTAAGAGTATGATGGATCATCCTTCTGTGGTTACATGGGGGGGAGGGAGTTTTGCTGAAAGGTTATAGTATACTGTAACTATAAGAATCTTCTAAAAATACTATCATTTTAAACTTACTAGCTATTTAAACTCTACTAGTACATTGGCTGAGGGGAGACCTTCTCGCTCTCTCCAACTCCCTGAAAGGAGGGTGTAGCCAGGGGGGGTCGGTCTCTTCTCCCAAGGAACAGGCAATGGGACAAGAGGAAATGGCCTCAAGTTTCACCAAGGGAGGTTCAGATTGGAGATTAAGAAAAATTTTTACATGGAAAGGGTTATTAAGCCTTGGAATGGGCTGCCCAGGGAAGTGGTTGAGACACCATCCCTGGAGGAGTTCAAAAGACAGGTTGACATAGTGCTTAGAGACATGGTTTAGTGATGTTTTTTTTATCAGAGTTAGGTTGATGGTTGGACTAGATGACCTTAAAGGTCCCTTCCAACCTAGACAATTCTATGATTCTATCTTTGTGTTTAAATCTCAATTCAGAATATTTTTTCAAGCATATAACTTACATTTCCTAGAAAGCATTTTAACTGTTGGCAAAGCTTATCATGACTCCCCTTAAATGTCTATTTCTGGTATCATAATACCCTTCAGCTAATTTGCACATTAAACCATCAGCAAGACCTTTCCCTTTTTATTAAAAAAAAATAAAAATCACGTCTTGCATGATAACTTAATTTCATTAGCTCAAAATTCAGCTTTTGTTTTCCTTTCTCCATTTCCCTTTATATAACATATCTATAAGGCAGAGAGAGGGCAGGCTGTCCAGGCCAGCCACTGCGGCGTGAACTGAGGATAAATATTCTGCTTCCTTCTACTTCCATACCCATCCAGGCTTTAGCCCTGCCTTTTGAACTACAAACCCTGTCGGGTGCTGTGTGCAGACCTACCCACCCCAGGAGGAAGAGTTGCTCTGCAGAATATTGGGCTGCAGAAAAACAAACTGATGCCCAATTACAAGATCTTCCAATTTCTTGATTTCACTGGTGTCAGTTGGTAGGTTTTCAATAGGCCTCCTATCATACTTTTCTTTTTTTTTTTTTCCCCTTCCCTTCCCCTCCTCATTCTGGGAGCACAGCCAATCCCCAGCACAGCAGCTGACTTTCCCCAGAACTAACTAGAAATATTCTGATAGACTCTATTTATAGACTCAAAAACTTAGGACTGGAAGCAGCCAACCGAATTTTTCCATTCCTTGCTCCCCTCCGCTATCTGTCTATTTATCTATCTGTCCTGGGCTAACCTAAATTCCACCTAAATTCTATGTTTCTCAAGGGGGAACTATCCTACCCAGAACAGGTATACCAAAGGTACACACAAACCTCTCACACATCCAAAGCACCTCTGAAGATCCTTCCATACAATTTACTGAACAGGCTAAAAGAACATAAATCCTCTACTTTTATGTCATCGTGGAAAGCCATCGCGCTGACCTTCTTCCCTGTCACTACAAATCAAAGTTAAAGAAAAAAAAAACAACAAAAACCACCAAAAAAACCCAGCATTTCTGTAAGAGATTCTACCACCTGTATCTCACCTCTGTTAACTCTACAGACCAGTTTGGACAGACACATCTTTTCTTCATTCACAATAAATCAATAAATTCATCAACAATAAATAAGAATTTTTTTTTAGCAGGCTTAAACAGTGAAAGATACCTACTGGCTTTATTTTTGTTGCATTTTTTATATATACATATACACACACACACACATATATCTCTCCAATACTTGCAGAAGTCAAGTAAGGTTAGTCCCCATTAGTTTAGGCACAGTACAAATACACAGTAAAAGAAAATCTGTGTCCCAAAGCAAGAATAATATTTCAGCTGATTTGTCCTTGGACGCATGACTCTCTAAAATTATTTATTTACAGTACTATCAGATTCTGTTGAGCATTTCATCCTGCAAATAACGTATGAAAAGTATAAGTTTTGAAATAGAAAAAACTAGCATGCTCTAGAAGCAATACCTGGCAAATCTGATTTTTACTTAACCTTACAAATGTTGCTAGGAAACCCTACTCAATATTTACTTTAAGCCTTTAAAGAAACAGCCTAATTCATACTGAGCTACTGGTGGGAGCACTGAGGACTTGGCGGAGAAGCCTCAACCTAAATTTACTCTTGACATCTCACTTTCCTAATCCACAGAACTGACGTAATATAGAAATATAATTAAGAGCTGGAGAAGTATTTACCTTACATTTGCGGGACCTGCAACAGCGGGGGCATTTTGGATGTTGCAGGCAGCGTAGACAAAGTAACAGACCAATAAAAAGTTCTGCACTTTTGCTGGGCTTCGTGTATACTTAAAAAATAAAAATAAAGCCACGACATTAAATGCCAGCTCTTCTACAAACAGCAGATGATTTTTAAATTTCTGTCCTCCAAATAGCAGATAATTTAGCAAATTCCATCCTCCAGTCTCATGCCTAGTACAGAGGTAAACAGTACCTTAAATCCGCCCATCTGAAACATCAGACAAAGGCTAGATTGTACCAAAAGCTGTAAATGGGAAACATTTGTGTATTTACTTCTGTCTTTCAAACCGATTGCATGAAACACATCTATAGAAGTCAGTCAAAGCTATTTCTTGTAAACCTAACTGATGAGATGTTGAATATCCTCAATTTTTAGTCACGTCAGATAAAACCACAAGTTTCCCTAGGATCTGGTGCACTATATTAAACTTGCATCCTCTTGTGCCAACACCTGCTACGTTCCTTGCTCCTATAATCTTTCTCTTCTTTTTTTCATTAAATCAACTTCCTTATTCTTCTGTATTCCTTATCTCAAGCTCATTCCTATTTAGTCCTGAATATTTTTTTCTGCTCGGCATGAGAACTGCCTTCATTTCTATTGGCTTACTGATTTAAGTCATGCCAATATCAATACCACCTCTGAGACTGGGGCACACCACGTGATGGAAAAAAGCCAATATGTATCCCAATGAGCAGTAACTCTTCCTATGGAGTTAAACCCAGCGCGAGCTCAAAGCCTCAGGGACCCTGAGGAGAATTTGGAAAGAACTATAAAAGTCGGTGCTGCTGGTGTGTAGGGAAGTCCCCAGGAACATCTACTGACCCCCACCACTGCTATCACCCAAAAGCACGGCTGGAGCTGCCACCATCTCACACCTCAAATCACGTAGGCTTTAAATATAAGCTTGGCAGATGGAGGATCCAGCTTTAGTGCTGCACCAGAGTCAGCTTCATGGACCTTGCCATAACCTTAAGACAGACTTTAATAAGCACAATATCAGGTGTTTGTGCTGAAGCAAGCAGAACCTGAAGTATCTTGAGATCATGGAAGGAGCTAACACAGGTGGAAGGACACGGAGCAATGGTGGAGGACATGGAGTATTTTGTTCATCACAGGATGGAGAGTATGAAAGTAAGAAGAACATGAAGCTCTTCTTAAGAAGTTAGTGAACAAGCTCAGAACTCATCTGGATCCTGGTTTTACAGTGCTGATTCAACAGAAATTAAGATAGGTTTATAGCTCTTTTTTTTTCCAGTATCTCTCTTATAAGTAGACTTAATGACTCTAAGTCATTTACAAGCCACTAATACATCACCTATTCAACTCAGCCTCATATTAAAATTATCAGTCATCTGCAATAACAATTAGCTGCAAATCAATAGATTTACTTTAGAAAAAAACATATTGATCCACAAAGTGTGTTTTTTCCTGAAATGACAATTCCAAGTTGTTAAATCAGTTTGCTTAAGTTACAGCTGCTTGTAAATACTTAATACAGCTGCCTACAATCAAAACAATTCTGTTTTCCTTTATAGATTAGTATTATAAGAGAATATCTGCAAACCACATCTAGATCTTTCAACTAGTTGAAAATAAGTGAAGTTCACTAATGGAAAAAAAAAAAAACACAAAACAGGATACAGCCTATTTGTCACTTCGGTTTCATTTCCTACTTCCAGGATTTAATTCAGTTGTTTTTTAAGATTTCTAGATTGCTGTGAAGGAAGACTAAGTAGGTACTCTGTTCATTCTGGACACAATTTATAAGTGAATATGTCTGTGTGAAAACAGCGCCTCCAATTTTTCTGTGGAATAATTTCCTCTGCCTGTAACCCTGAATTTTTTTATTATTTTTTTTTCTACAATTACAGATGATTGAGTTAACAGGTAGAAAAGCAATTAGCACGTAGGCAGAATTTACATTACAGCCAGCGTGGTGCAATAGAAGGAGATCCATGGAGACGACCGGTTGGTCCTGAGCATCCACCTTCTAGGTGTCGCAAGGGTCATGCTTCAGGCCAGCTCCAATGGGGCTGGAGTGCCCTAGGTGGTTCCTAGAGGACTTTTTTCATAGAATCACAGAATCATTCAGGTTGGAAAAGACCCTTGGGATCATCAAGTCCAACCATCAACCCTACTCTACAAAGTTCTCCCCTACACCATATCCCCCAACACCACATCTAAACAACTCTTAAACACATCCCAGGGATGGTGACTCAACCACCTCCCTGGGCAGCTTATTCCAGTGTCTTTCATTCCCTGCTGGATAAGAACCATCTGTTTTTTCACTCCTCGGCTGCCCGGTGATGCCAACCGCGGCACAGAAGATGGTGGCAACTGGAAGATTCACTTCCCAAAAGCACATTTGCGATCCAAATAAAAATGCTAATACAAGCTCAGCGAGTTTGTTAGTAGCCTTCTGCACACAGTTAACACTTGTTTATCTTACAAAAGAAAGGCAGGACAATTTGCAGACCCACAATGGCTGCAGTTTTGGTCGCAGGAAAAAAATAAAGTCAGCAACTCGCCCTTTTCACTTCTATTTCTATATAAATTGTTGCCTCTGTTTTTTTTTTTCCTTTTTAAACTAACACATCCATCCAAAAACACTCATCCTCCTTGCTTCTTCCACCAAATGGGTTTAATATGAAGTGAGTAACAGTCCTTAATCTCATTATCTGTATGTGCAGTTTGGAAGTTGTCATTACCGCGCATTTAATCAGTCAAAATTGTCAAATGCCTCGTCTCCTCTTTTACCGTCGAGTCTCCAAAACCATAAATTCCACGCCGTCTCCAAGAATCAGAAAGGTTAGTTGGGAAACAAGCGCAAATCAAGCGCATTGTTTCATTGCAACATTATCTTATGTCATTAGTTGGCAGCAGCCATAAAGCTCTGGACCACTTCCAATATTTACTTCCATACGCCGAGTAGAGACCCCCCCCCCCCCCCAACCCCAAATTTTGTTCATCTACCAGCTAGTTTACAGGGATTCAGGTTAAAATAAGGATTTAGAAACCCTGATCGAATCAATTGGAGTTATTCTGTTTCGCCACCCTGAACCTGAAGGAAGAGTATGGAAAAGCCGTGCAGGGTTTACGGAGCTGATTTTGTGGCAACGTGGTTTAACTCGATGCATTTTGCAGCCTGTGACAAAGGTTCAGTGCAGGATTTTGACAAGCCAGTCACGTTCGGTAACTTTTTCTAATCCTTAAGGAATGTTTATTGGCCAATATTTACTTTTAATTATTAACTTAAGAAAGCCTTAGCCCTCAAAACAAACTTAAAGCGAAAATAGCGAAAACAAAACATGGTGCACCCTAAACCCAAGCCAACTGGCTACCCAGCGGTGGGGCAACCTCCAAGAAAGGGGGGACCTTCGCCCACAGCATCCCCTCAAGGGCATCCTGTCCTCTCCCTGCCAGGGTTCCCAGGGTTCATGGTGCCCAGAACATGGCAAGAGCCTCCCACTGCACACAGCTTCAGAGGGCAGGTTTTTACCCCAAACTTACAGACATGGACATGCACGTAACACAGACTGTGCCCAACTCCAGGACAAGAGTTATCCTCCCCCTCTGTTCCAGCCCCATCTGGAGCTCTGTGTTCTGTTCTGGGCTCCCCAGTTCCAGAAGGACAGGGAACTGCTGGAGAGGGGACAGCAGAGGCTACAAAGATGATGAGGGGCTTGGAGCATCTCCCTTAACGAGGGGAGCCTAAGGGATTTGGGTCTTTTTAGTCTGGAGAAGAGAAGGCTGAGGGGGGATCTGATCAATGCTTATAAATACTTAAAGGATGCGTGTCAAGAGGATGGGGCCAGTCTTTTTTCAGTGGTGCCCAGGGACAGGACAAGAGGAAATGGGCACAAACTTGAACAGAAGAAGCTCCACCTAAACATGAGGAGGAGCTTCTTCACTTTGAGGGTGGCAGAGCCCTGGCAGAGGCTGCCCAGGGAGGTGGTGGAGTCTCCTTCTCTGGAGACATTCCAAACCCACCTGGACACGTTCCTGTGCAACCTGCTCTGGGTGGACCCACTTTGGCAGGAAGGTTGAACTAGATGATCTCCAGAGGTCCCTTCCAACCCCACGTGATTCTGTGAAGACTCTTGCCAATTACAGAAAGCGACACCTGCAATGTTCCAGAAGCATGCATCCCTTGACTTTACGAGCCCGAACTGATAAGGTGTGTCTATTTTCTACTAAATAAAAAAAAAAAAAAAAAAAAAGAAGAGAACCGACCTTGATCCTTAGACCTTAGACATGGCCTGCATAATACCATACTGTCTTCAAATAAGGCTCTTTAATTTTTCCAGAAAGTTGTCCCCAGGATCATCATCTGTGCAAAGTATTTGCTGTTTTGTTTTGTTTTTTTTTTAATTTAAGCAAACGAGTTTGGAAGTTAACAAAGTTAGATCTAGTCAAGTAGATCTGAAGCTACTATTAGAGGAAGAGCTCCCTAACAGCTCTACCACACTGCACTCTCTAGCACAAATTTAATTTAGTTTAAAATAATGAAGCTGACAACTCAGATAGTCTGCCTGGAAACAGTGCAAATTTCCCACCCACCTTCATTTCCAAGGTCCCTGGCACTCCAGTCTTCAAAAAAACCCTGAAGTGCATGACAGGTTTCTAGAGACAAGCCTTCAGCAACACTAAAAGTGAGATCTGAGTGATTTTGGAGTGGCTCACATTTGGACCCAAGCCTCCTGAGGGAAAATAAAGGTTGCTGTCTTGATGCCCTGACCTTCAGGTGTGCTTCCAGAAGCCATCCCTTTCCTGGTCCTAGCCTGAGGGCAGAGTCAGCAGTGTGCCCAGGTGGCCAAGGAGGCCACCAGCATCCTAGCCTGTGTCAGGAACAGCGTGGGGAGTAGGACTCGGGAGGTGATCGTCCCCCTGTACTGGGCACTGGTGAGGACCCACCCCGAGGGCTGGGTCCAGTTTTGGACCCTGTACCACAAAAAAGACATTGAGGTGCTGGAGCGGGACCAGAGAAGGGTAGTGGAGCTGGTGAGGGGTCTGGAGGACAAGTCTTGTGCGGAGAGGCTGAGGGAGCTGGGGGTGTTCAGCCTGGAGAAAAGGAGGCTGAGGGGAGACCTTCTCGCTCTCTGCAACTCCCGGAAAGGAGGGTGTAGAGAAGCAGAGATTGGTCTCTTCTCCCAAGTCACAGGCGATGGGCCAAGGGGAAATGGCCTCAAGTTGCTCCAGGGGAGGTTCAGGTTGGATATTAAGAAAAATGTTTATCCTGAAAGGGTTATTAAGCCTTGGAATGGGCTGCTCAGGGAAGGGGTTGAGGCACCATCCCTGGAGGCTTTCAAAAGATGGGTTGACATAGCACTTAGAGATATAGTTTAGTGACATGGGGGGTTCTTTTGTATGGTTTTCTTTTGGGTTTTTTTTATCAGAGTTAGGTTGATAGTTGCACTAGATGATCTTAAATGTCTCTTCCAACCTAGATGATTCTGTGATATGAAAGTTGACTAGGAGACCAGCTCCCACCTCCAGCCTTGCAGTGCTGGAATGGGGGAATCCACCAAGCCACCTGCCAAAGCCTAGCCCCCACTTCCCCCTCTCCTACCTGCCGCAGTTACTAACGATGAGCTAAAGATACAAACACGATTGATTTTTTTTTTTTTTTTCCTCTCTCAAGGTGAGACATTGCCAGAGCAAACCGGGGCCGGCCGGTTGTGAAACCGGGTTTCCAAAGGGCTGGTAGAGCACAGGTCCCAGTAAGGACACGGCGGGTGACGCATTCACACGGGTACAGGGCCACCTTGCGCAAGGGCCACCCCGCCGGCGCCTCAGCCCCTCCTCACACCAGGACTAACTAACCCAGACTTAACTAACTTCTTCTGCAGGACTCGGGTCCACCATCTAGAAGTTACCACCCTTAGCACAGTCCACACCGGATTCAGATTAAAACAAGGATTGAAGGAGCAGGGCGTCACTAGAGGAATGCTCCAGTTGTTACCTCAAACCTTAAAACTCTTTAAGTTTTAATGTTTTTTTCTAAGATAAAACTTTCTAAGACCCAATGTAAAGTTTATAAAGCAGGCATTCTTTATCATGCCGCAGGGTGGGCAGGAGATGGCTCCTCCTATTTTACACACCGAATATTGTTGTCACATTAAATTTACACATAACAGGGATACATATTCAATGTGATCCCAATAAAACAGCAGCATATTCATTCCATTCCTGAGAATTCATTTACATATTATAATAAGCTTTCGGGCATGCGTAGTTGTGCCTTCTGGTGGTCCTATTCCTCAATCTTCACCTTCTTCACCTGTCCTTTGGCTCACTTTTCATGTTGGCACAACATTCTAACTGCTTATTTGCTCATTAAAACTATTGATCTCCCTGCCACCACCTGTTTTGTCAGACAATGTCCATATTTATTGCACCCCTGTCTTAGGTCACCACATTCCCAAGGCCACAAACATCCTTTCGTACCTTACTAAGTCCTTGAAACCATTTGGGATGGTTGCTAAAATAGCTACATTTCTTCTCTAAAAGAAGATTCTCTGCAGTTTCACCATTTATAAACTACATAAAATCTGCCTTAGGTATCACAGTCAGCTTGGGAGACTCGCAAGCCAAGACCAGGGAGGTTTCAGAGCACCCTCCATCCTCACCCTTCTCCACCCCAACTCTTCTTCTGGCAGGTCCAGAGGAAGAGTTGGCAAACAGAAGGAACGAAGTACCGTAGCGACAGGCTTCGCAGGATGGTGCTATCACGTCAGCACAACGCAGTGCTCCGAAAACCACTGCCAAAAAAAGGCTAGAACTGACTGAAGCTACAGTTCCACAGCTGGGACAGCCAAAATCCCAGTCAGAACAAACGTTGCCACCTACTTCCCAATTCTGACCTGTGTTTAAAAAAAAAAACAAACAACAAAAACAAACAAAAAAAGCCCCAAACTCTCAGACCACTGATAGATTGCACCATCCAAAAATAAACCTCTAAAATAAATGCTTATTTTGTGGACTTCAGACTGAAAATGAACCCAAAATGCACACATACAAATGGAAGTAAGATATTATCCCAAATCCAAAACAATGAGAAAACATTATTAAAGATGGCAGACCTTTTTTAAACCTCTTTTTTAGAAATGTAATTACTAGGGAATTGGTTTATAAAGCCACCACTTTCAGAAACCTGGGAGAGCACCTCTCAAAAGCAGACAAGGGAAGAAAAGTAAAATAGAAAAGATTCATGTGTCAAGTCCAAATTTTACCCTGAAAGCCCATTCAAAAAGTTATTCCACCTCCAGACGCAAGTAGAAAGTATTGTTTAGAAGACAGAATGGAAATGAGCGAAGTGATATAAAAATCGTCAGAAACATTCAGCAATTAGTCTGAAATTTGCTTTTTAACCTCAGGGCTGTAACTCTTTGATCTATTATTAATTATCACTAACCACAATCAGCAGTGTACCCATGCATCTTAGGAGAGCGTACAAATTCCTATAAGCCATTTTACATATCCACAAATACTGGATTCTGTTTCTGTTCAGATGTTCCAACCAAAGTGTACTTTTTTCCTTTTTAAAGGAATACCTTAGTATATATATTAACCCTAAGTTACTCCTCCTCCAAATTTGAAATTTAAGCTATCCGTTTTTTCCATGAAGCAAATACGAAGCTTACAGATTGCAGATTTATTGAAATTTAATTTGGCAACCAGCTAACAGCACATTCTAATGTAATTGCAGGAGCTTAATTCACAGTTTAAGATAAAGAAATAAAATTCAACTTCAAGTTATTCTCCCGTGACCTACCAACAACCTGGGAAGTTCTGCTGTAATAGAATTCAGTAAAGAAACGGTGTTTTGCAAAATACTTGTTCACATATTGAATAGGTACAACCAATGTTACTGATCCTTCTAAGAATCTAGAATCATCAACAGCACGGGTTTGGTTTTCTGTTGATTTTTTGGGGTTTTTTTCCTGTTTTGAGGGGTTTTCTGGGGGGGTTTGGGGAGGGGGTTGATTTTGTTTAAAAATAAACCTATGCCTTCCTCCAAGGTCAGCCTGCCTTCTCCAGCAGCAAACCCAACGTGGCTCCAGAAGGAGAGGGCTTTCCTTGATGACCCAACAGACGGTGACCTTCTCCTGTGGTCTGCACTAGTAGGGCAGCCAGCAGTCACATCACACCATGGTCTATTTAGGGTGCATTCAAACGTGCCCATTAATGCTCCAAGGACTTGGACAATCGCACACAATGGAAATAACTCCTCGTTTTTTCCTCCACAGATCTCTCTCAACTAGGAGGAGACTGCAGTGATTCATATGCTAAGCCCCAAGCACGGTGCAGCAACCAGCTGCACGTGAGAACTGATAAAAGTACTAAACTTAGACAATATTTAATACCTGGTTTTGACACACTCTTTTTAGTTTCCTCGTTGGACCCTTGTTATCGCTCTTATACAGCCATATCGTAAGATACATTTGCCAGAGAACAAGTTATGGTACTATATTCATCCTAAACTGGGGTATTTTCTGACCTCTTGAGAGCTTGAATCTGAAATCACAGCACTCCGCTCTTCAAGAAGTTTTTGGTTGAAATCAGCCCATTATTAATTCCAGCTCCTACGACTCTGTCTGAAGATGTTACAGAGTTATAAAACGCACCCCAAAAGATTATTAATTCCAGCTCCTACGACTCTGTCTGAAGACGTTATAGAGTTATAAAATGGAACCCCACAAATGCCAAGATTATGGCTCAACAGAGCCACTATCATCATAATAAACCACAGCAAACTGATTTCCAATAGCCAAGTATTACAAAGTTCAGCTCTATCAACTGGCAACAGAAAAGCTTTAATAATACACGACGTTACTTACCCCACCACCACCAGGCACACAGAAACAAACAACCCCTAGATACTGGCACCCAGATTGACAACAGAGCTCTGATTTCCCCAGATTTGGAAGATCCACCCACTCACAGAGCACAATTTCCCAGCAATATGGACTCTTCCCGGCCACAGCACAGGAGTCAATTGATGTGTATAATTTTAAGGTCTCATTAGGAGTCTTATTTCCAAGCCGTAACTTCATACAGATTTTGAACTGACATATGAATACAAACTCCTAACTTTGGTGAGAAATAAAGACATCCATACGTAGGGGTCCCTGTTGCATTAAGATTATACCCAGAGTTGCTAAAAATGACATAAAATTATACAAGAACCTACCAAAAAAAAAAAAACCAAAAACAAATAACCAACTTGTATAACTTTGAATAAGTTTTCAACTTTTCAAACTGGAAAAACAACCAAAAAAAGTACAGATTTAAGGCTACCGTCTACAATATGAGATAAAAAGTTTGCACAGTAGATCTGTGGGAACTAAAGGGGAAAACAGTCCTGCCAAGCATGGAGAATATTTTAACAGCTCAGTCTTTCTCCCATAAAGTCCGGCAGTAAACAAACAGAGGTCAAGGCCATTCATAAATTCTAAAAATAATATTTACCAGACCTTTATCTCTCTGGCAGGTATAATTCTGATAAGTGACTATTTTAGATAATATTTAACATAAAAGTTTATTTACAAAAATACTTGCAATAGCCTGAAATCAGATTTTAAACAGACTCACCCATTCAAGTCAGGGAAGGTTACACGTAAACAAAGATCATGTTGTTGCTTTGGTTTTTAGTTTTGGGTTGGGTGGGGTTTTGGGGGGTACTAGTAGAGTCCATGAAAAAAAACAAAAACAAAACAACACTGATCTACGTGACTAGCTCAGGAACAGATAGGTCTAAGAAGTCCCTAAAATATTGTCATGTTTGAGCAAAGATTTGACTGTAGACCTTAAGTTTCAACTCCTTTTAAGAGATGTGAATGAGACTCTAAAAATATCATGAAACAATGTTTTGCAATCTCCTTGTCCAAAAGGACAATTATTGCTAAAGGTATGCAATTTATGTTAAAATAGCAAATTTTTAAAAAATAATAACACATGGAACTTTGTGAATTCATCCCACCACTGGAAACGCCAGGTAGAAACCACAGGAGGAGCATCAGCCCTTTGTGTCCACCGCAACTGCCAGCGGTGAGCACGTAGGTACGTGCATATAGAATCATAGAATCATATGGGGTTGGAAGGGACCTCTGGAGATCATCTAGTCCTATCCCCCCACCAGAGTGGGTCTACCTAGAGCAGGTTGCACAGGATCTTGTCCAGGTGCGTTTGGAATGTCTCCAGAGAAGGAGACTCCACCACCTCCCTGGGCAGCCCATTCCAGGGCTCTGCCACCCTCCAAGTGAAGACGTTCCTCCTCATCTTTAGGTGGAACTTCTTATGTTCAAGTTTGTGCCCATTTCCTCCTGTCCTATCCCTGGGCACCATTGAGAAAAGCCAGCCACATCCTCCTGACTCCTTCCCTTAAAGTATTTATAAGCATTGATCAGATCCCCCCTCAGCCTTCTCTTCTCCAGACTAAAAGGACCCAAGTCCCTCAGCCTCTCTTCATAAGAGAGATGCTCCAGGCCCTTAATCATCTTTGTGGCCCTCTGCTGTCCCCTCTCCAGCAGTTCCCTGTCCTTCTGGAACTGGGGAGCCCAGAACTGGTCCCAGTGCTCCAGATGGGGCCTCCCAGGGCAGAGCAGAGGGGCAGGATGACCTCCCTCCACCTGCTGGCCACGCTCTTCTTGATGCCTCCCAGGACGCCATTGACCTTCTTGGCCACAAGGGCACATTGCTGGCTTATGGTCATCCTGTTGTCCACAAGAACTCCCAGGTCTTCTTCCTCAGAGCTGCTCTCCAGCAGGTCATCCCCAACCTTTACATGTACCCCAACACGTACATACATGAGTTAACATGGCAATTAAGAGAGAAAAGACACATTTGCAGAAGAAGCTTTAGGCAAGAGCTAACGCAGCAGGAAGGTCATACTCCTCAAGTTTTGGTGCTGTTTCAAGCACCCATGACATTTTCCTAGGCCATGTTGAAAATGCATCAGTGGCACGACCACGAGGCTCAGCCTGGTGCCCTGATTCAGATGAGCAATCATCTCAAAGTGAAATCTCATCTGGGTTCTTAGCGTAGGTTCCCATCAACGACATCACACATTATTTTCAAGCCCACTTTGCTATTATCTAGTTTAGAAACCATTATTTCTTAGAAATGTCATTTGGGGGGGGGGGGAAAGAGGAGGGAATCTATACATGCAGACAGACACGTATGATTCACCCTCTATTAAAAATTAAGCATATAGAAATCTTTCAAAAACAAAGACATGCTCTGCATGATATCAGCAGAAGAAAAACACTGAAAAGGGAATAAGGAAACTTGATTTTGCTTAAGAGGCTACGGCTCCCCAAACTTTGCAGTGTTATAAAGAAAGTTACCACCAGCTAACTTAAAAAGAACCTTAATTGTGGACTTCTAATAAAAGTAACTAAAGGAGAAAAAGAGAAGATAGTGGGTACCTGCCACCATCAGTAAGTTAGCAAAGCACTTTAAATGCCTTAACTGTGTTTATCAGACACTATCAGCAAGTATAACTGACTCAAGGCAATATTCTAATAGGAAAAAAAATAAATATAAAATTACAGTAATGTTCTAAAGATTCATTCTCAGAGTGAAAGTCTTCTCCATTCCTGGTCACCCACTCCTTTTCACCATGTAAGCTGCAAGTCAGAAGCAGCTTAGAAAGGGTACCGTATCAAGGTTCAGAAAATAACACTGCCAGAATGAGCTACATTTAATTTATATTGGCTTTAGAGAACCATCCAGCTTTTTTTTTTCCCCCTTCACCGTAGTCTTTGCTTATGGCAATTTATATTGCAGGGTAAGTATACCTGAAAAAAAAAGATGAAGACCTAGAAAATCAGGAAGTTTGAAAATACTGCAGACTTTGAAGGGTTAATCTCATGCTGCAGAAGTTTTGCAAGATGTGTTGACACATCAGTGGGGAAAAAAAAGCCAAACAAACAAACGTGGCTTGGGAAGTCCCAAGGATGTGGTTTGGATGCAGAGGTGCAATGCTGCTCCTCTGACGACAATGAAGGAAGGAGAGACTCCGCAATCCCTGCACCGTGCTGACATGGGAGAGGTGACACCTGCCTTGGGACCTTGGGTCTGACATGGTTTTTAAACTAGGCGTGCTTTATTATGACACTTTGGAGCCTGAATAAACTTGATTTCCTCTGTTTTGGCTGGAGCATGGCACAGAAATGAAGAGAACAGTTAAGATCCAGCGCAAGGTCCATTAACAGGAGCGAGCTCTTACATACATGGACATCCTACGTTGAGTCTTTATGACTTGTCAGGGGACAAATATCTGAGGAGGCACCGAGGCATCTAAATCCCTACTGCCAAAATGACCTCCACATGAATTTACCCTGGAGCTCATAAGGGCTTTGCGCGGGTCCCCAGCTGCACCTGTGAGCATAAAGCCATCACCAAGCAGATTAAGAGCAACGTTTAGTTGAAGGATGGGGCTGAGTGAAGAGATTTGAGATGGCGAGACACGTCCTGATCTGAACTAGGGATCAGGATGACTCAGGTGTCACGGCCCTGCAGACCTTCCATCCCCTGAAGAGCATCCCACACGCGCAGTAAGAGCTCCGAGCACCAACATTTTCGGGATTTCAACCCTGCAAAGTTAACAGCTACCCTCACCTGCACACCTTACTGAGGTACCAGCTCAGAACAGACAGAAAAGCTTATCAAGCTTCTGTCATCACCAAGCCCGACAACACAGATTATTCACCTACTGATCTAGAGGTAAATAGACGAGAAGAGCTACCATGGACCAACGTCAGATGAGATGACTCCTTCAAAAGCCTTATGAAAAACCCTCATTCTGAATGCAGCTACGGATGACAACCACCCTTCTACCAGCATTCCCCATCTCATTGTACCTGTCCATGCAACAGATGACAACCTCAACTCAGCCCCAAGCAGCATTTACTCATACAAGAGTAATCTCATGGCTGGCAGGAGCTACCTGCCCAAGTAGCACTTGGCTCCACAGGCAATAAAATATTGTGTCTTTCTGTTCAGGCATCCCATTCGTCTTCTAGTGAACTTTTCCCCCTATATAAATAATGCAATTTATGAAATTTTCATCAGGTAAAATACCTAGAAAACAGTAACTTCATCTTCCTTGATCCAAGAAAGCATGTTTAAGCCAAGCCTGGGTGATAACCAGCTGCATGCAAAGGTCAGCATGAAGGTGGGATGCAGCCCTTTCAAGCGTTCTTTAGAGACCGTGTTTGAAATGGCCAAAGGAAAAGTGATGTATGGCCTGCAAAATGGTAAGGAGACTGTAGAGGTATTGGACAGGTCTGAGAATAAAATGGAAATATTTAAAGCATTTTTTTTTTCCTGCTGGGTAGACAGGCTGCTTTCCCTCCTCAAAAGCACCACTATTTTAGGTATTACATTTTTCACTGCAACACTGCCTTTTTTTTTTAGTTTTTTCAGAAACATGTAGCATCAGACAAATACGGAAAACGTTACGCATCCTCTTCACCCCACTCCCAAGAATAAGGCAGACGTTTCATTCACCAAGGACAGTTGCATATCTCGTGATGAGATTAAAAAAAAAAAAAA
>NW_015090920.1:3314012-3321244 GCF_001431845.1 Calidris pugnax | reverse complement strand
GTTTTGGAAACGTTTGTTCTTAAAAATGTCCATTGGGGGGGGGGGGAAAGAGGAGGGAATCTATACAGGCAGACAGACACGTATGATTCACCCTCTATTAAAAATTAAGCATATAGAAATCTTTCAAAAACAAAGACATGCTCTGCATGATATCAGCAGAAGAAAAACACTGAAAAGGGAATAAGGAAACTTGATTTTGCTTAAGAGGCTACGGCTCCCCAAACTTTGCAGTGTTATAAAGAAAGTTACCACCAGCTAACTTAAAAAGAACCTTAATTGTGGACTTCTAATAAAAGTAACTAAAGGAGAAAAAGAGAAGATAGTGGGTACCTGCCACCATCAGTAAGTTAGCAAAGCACTTTAAATGCCTTAACTGTGTTTATCAGACACTATCAGCAAGTATAACTGACTCAAGGCAATATTCTAATAGGAAAAAAAATAAATATAAAATTACAGTAATGTTCTAAAGATTCATTCTCAGAGTGAAAGTCTTCTCCATTCCTGGTCACCCACTCCTTTTCACCATGTAAGCTGCAAGTCAGAAGCAGCTTAGAAAGGGTACCGTATCAAGGTTCAGAAAATAACACTGCCAGAATGAGCTACATTTAATTTATATTGGCTTTAGAGAACCATCCAGCTTTTTTTTTTCCCCCTTCACCGTAGTCTTTGCTTATGGCAATTTATATTGCAGGGTAAGTATACCTGAAAAAAAAAGATGAAGACCTAGAAAATCAGGAAGTTTGAAAATACTGCAGACTTTGAAGGGTTAATCTCATGCTGCAGAAGTTTTGCAAGATGTGTTGACACATCAGTGGGGAAAAAAAAGCCAAACAAACAAACGTGGCTTGGGAAGTCCCAAGGATGTGGTTTGGATGCAGAGGTGCAATGCTGCTCCTCTGACGACAATGAAGGAAGGAGAGACTCCGCAATCCCTGCACCGTGCTGACATGGGAGAGGTGACACCTGCCTTGGGACCTTGGGTCTGACATGGTTTTTAAACTAGGCGTGCTTTATTATGACACTTTGGAGCCTGAATAAACTTGATTTCCTCTGTTCTAGCTGGAGCATGGCACAGAAATGAAGAGAACAGTTAAGATCCAGCGCAAGGTCCATTAACAGGAGCGAGCTCTTACATACATGGACATCCTACGTTGAGTCTTTATGACTTGTCAGGGGACAAATATCTGAGGAGGCACCGAGGCATCTAAATCCCTACTGCCAAAATGACCTCCACATGAATTTACCCTGGAGCTCATAAGGGCTTTGCGCGGGTCCCCAGCTGCACCTGTGAGCATAAAGCCATCACCAAGCAGATTAAGAGCAACGTTTAGTTGAAGGATGGGGCTGAGTGAAGAGATTTGAGATGGCGAGACACGTCCTGATCTGAACTAGGGATCAGGATGACTCAGGTGTCACGGCCCTGCAGACCTTCCATCCCCTGAAGAGCATCCCACACGCGCAGTAAGAGCTCCGAGCACCAACATTTTCGGGATTTCAACCCTGCAAAGTTAACAGCTACCCTCACCTGCACACCTTACTGAGGTACCAGCTCAGAACAGACAGAAAAGCTTATCAAGCTTCTGTCATCACCAAGCCCGACAACACAGATTATTCACCTACTGATCTAGAGGCAAATAGATGAGAAGAACTACCATGGACCAATGTCAGATGAGATGACTCCTTCAAAAGCCTTATGAAAAACCATCATTCAGCACACAACTACAGATGACAAACACCCTTCTACCAGCATTCCCCATCTCATTGTACCTGTCCATGCAACAGATGACAACCTCAACTCAGCCCCAAGCAGCATTTACTCATACAAGAGTAATCTCATGGCTGGCAGGAGCTACCTGCCCAAGTAGCACTTGGCTCCACAGGCAATAAAATATTGTGTCTTTCTGTTCAGGCATCCCATTCGTCTTCTAGTGAACTTTTCCCCCTATATAAATAATGCAATTTATGAAATTTTCATCAGGTAAAATACCTAGAAAACAGTAACTTCATCTTCCTTGATCCAAGAAAGCATGTTTAAGCCAAGCCTGGGTGATAACCAGCTGCATGCAAAGGTCAGCATGAAGGTGGGATGCAGCCCTTTCAAGCGTTCTTTAGAGACCGTGTTTGAAATGGCCAAAGGAAAAGTGATGTATGGCCTGCAAAATGGTAAGGAGACTGTAGAGGTATTGGACAGGTCTGAGAATAAAATGGAAATATTTAAAGCATTTTTTTTTTCCTGCTGGGTAGACAGGCTGCTTTCCCTCCTCAAAAGCACCACTATTTTAGGTATTACATTTTTCACTGCAACACTGCCTTTTTTTTTTTTCTTTTTTCAGAAACATGTAGCATCAGACAAATACGGAAAACGTTACGCATCCTCTTCACCCCACTCCCAAGAATAAGGCAGACGTTTCATTCACCAAGGGCAGCTGCGTATCTTGTGATGAGATTAAAAAAAAATATAAAAATTCTTGAGAAAGCCAGTCACAGATTTTGCATTTACCTATTTCTCTGAGCTTAGTCTCACCAAAGGCTTGTGCTAGTTTCACACGTGGAGAGGCTATGTAACCATCCTAACTCAGTCATGCTGTCAGATGAGCTTATTAACTCATAATATTGACTATGAAACTGGAGAGTTTATGAAAGTAAGCGTCCTTTATGAGACAGAGGAACACCTGTTTGCTGAAGAAGCACATGCTTCCACAAATCAGTCCAGAAACACAAATTCAAGCGACACTCCCATGTTTCTCTTCCACCCAAAAGTAAGGAGATCAGGTTTATCCATTTATCCCTTTCAAACGCATCACATTTAAGCAGCCCTCCTCCTTCTGGAGGCATTTTTCTATATATACAAACCAAATGTTCCTACAGTTAAAATACAGAAATAATAACGTCGCCACAGGCTTGTAAGGTTTAGTTTTTAAACTTAACCAGTTGAAGTCCAGTGAAAACTTATCAGCAAGCATCTTTACAGAAACGGATTTCCGACACTATCGTTTTCTTATTCTCCTCTCAACATTTCATCTGAGGTACAACACATTCAAGCACCAGCAAAGAAGGAATAACCATTACAGGACACACGAGAGCAATTTTACCGAGCTCTCATTATGGGAAAAACAACATTTATAGTAGCAAGAGCTCATAAACATACTAAAGCTACGCTTTCAAATCTAATAACAATAGAATATAATATGCTCTTTTTAAATATTAAAGCCAGCACTTTGTTTTTATTAAAGGCAGAGTAAAATACGGCAAGAAACCGGCAAATCTAACGACGAGAAGTGAAACGCAAACGAAGAATTAAGCACCAGCCCGAGAAATAACCACCCCAGCCCCCATTTTTAATTCAGGCTCTGTTGGTTCAACGCGGCGAAAGAAGAAAAAATAAGAAAAAAAATAATAATAAAAACAAAGAAAAGAAGCGATTTGCCTGCTTACCTGGACACGTTTTCTGGAATGTACTCTAGAACTGGATACCCATCGCTTCTTCTGGATGCCAACTCCGAGTGGGACTTCCAGGTCTCCACTAGCGTGCTGACGGGAGGGAAGGAGCTCAAGTGCTGGAAGGCCTGGTCTCGAGCAACCGGCCGCGACAAAGAAATGGTGCCCTGGGCACCGATCCTGTAGTGGAACGACTGTCCCCCCGAGTTGACCCCCACGATGGCAGAGGATGGTATACTGTTCTCTTGGTAGTAGCTGCCATCATCAGGCTCCTGCTTGATTCCCGCAGGGAGGCCTGGGTTGGGAAAACCGCTCCCTTCGCAACTTCCATCAAAGGAAGAAACGGGTGGTCCTAAAATCCCGGAAAGAGAGTAATAGTCTTTGTCATCCATGAAAGAAAAATAGGAGCCGTCTGTAAACGGGAAGGGGTTTACCGTTTGATTCCCTTTAAAAGAGGCACCGGAACAAGGATGCTTGGCCGACTCTTGCTTCACCGGTACCGAGAAGGGGGAATCGGAGTTCATTTTGCCGCTGTCGCCGATGCAGGCGCTGCCGAAGGAGCCATCTGGCTCGGGTTTTATGAACTGAACAAGGTTCATCTGACCGTTGTTGGAGATGGCATTCTCCATCTCCTCCACCTTCGGAAAGGGGAGCTCCGGAGCACCCTTGTCCTTTGTTTCTGGACTGGGAACAGTGTCTTGGCTTCTGCTAGGTCCCACCGGCGTGCCCGAAGCCGGGAATCCTAGGGAGTTGTTTGCTGGGCTACAGATGGACGATCCCACGGTGCTAACGGCTGGACTGGAGCGGGTGGACCTGTTGTTGGCGTTGGAAGGGCTGGCGATGGAGCTCCTGGAGTTCAGGTTGGCAGGGCTGGAGACAGAAGACCGCATCGTGATGTTGTTGGGACTGGAGACGGGAGATTTCACGCTGCAATGGCTGGGAGGACTGGAGATCGGCGACTTCATGCTACTGATAGGGCTGGAAAGGGGAGACCCCACGTTGCTAACGTGCGCGGGGCTGTGCAACATGGACCCTCGGTTTTCAACGTTGGGCGAGCGCGACAAAGGGGTTCCCTGGCTGATGGGGCTGTGCACGGCAAAGTTCCCAAAGTTTGCAGTAGTTGAGGACACAGAGTTCACTCCAGCAGGACTACACACCGAGGAAGCCATGTTCTGGGGGCTGCAACCCGAGGGGCTCTTCTCTTGACCCACAATGGGGCTTTTGACAATGGCGTGCATGGCACCACCGTTGACAGCGCTCCCAGCGTCCGACATCAAAGACCTCAAGGGCCTGCTGGCGCTGTGGAGAGGAGAAGAGCAATGGCCGTTCTCCTTGTAGAGCTTCACCAGCTGCTCCACATTCTGGTAGATCTTTCCCGGGCTCCCTTGGTTCTGCTGCTCGTAGGGGTAATCGGCGTCTCGGATGGAGTCCATGTACAAACCCATGGATTCGGCCACCGTGGCCGACAGCTCCTTCGACTCCGTTTCGGTTTTGATGTCGGAGGGCAGAAGACCAGGCTGGCCACCGTCTTGCTGCAGGCAGGAGAGCAGCTCGGGCTTCTCTTTGCTGTTCCCCTGGCCACCACTGCCAGGGAAGGCACCGGCGGCGCAGCTGACGTTGACGATCTCCATATAGTTAGTGTCCTCGGGCTGCTCCCCGGCGCCTATAGAAGAATACTCCACAGACTGGGAAACTTGACCCCACCGCCTCTCCATATCTAAGCCTTCGGGGTAGCTGTGGTATCCTTTTGTCTCCATCACTAGCAAAGACATGTGCCAAAAAAAAAAGAAAAAAAAGAGTAAAATTAATAAATGACAGGACAGCGCGACTTCCTACGGAAATTTCCTAATTTCCTAAGGAAACAAGGCGTATCCGCTCACTCTCTCCATCCTCCTCTGTCTGCCTGCCAGCCCCGCTCCCCTGCCCCATCCATCATCGCTCAACCATTTGTCCAACTTCAATCAAACCCAAGGGAGAAGGTCTCAGCAGATATGACAGCCCCACGGCCAGGTTGCGAGAGACAACTTTGAAAAGACCCAAATTATTGCTCCCTGCCCCCCTGGAAAAGGAACGGCTTTGCCAAGGTCAGCACAACAACTGCCCACCCTACCCCTGGCCACAACCTCTCACCCAGGGATCCTCAGGGATAAAAAAAGGGAGGAAAACAGCAAGAAGGGGAAGGGAAGGAACCAGAGAGGTCCTGCCGGGAGGACAGGACACAAACCCTGTGGAAATGGCTCTTCACAGCTCTGCTCCTCCAAAAACCTTCCCCTGCCGAGCTACAGGGGATTGCAAAGCAAGGGGGGGGCTGGTGTGACACAGGATAGTTTCAATATCAGTATTATGCAAATACATTTTTCCTTTCAGGAGGCATTAATTTTCCAACACATTTAGCATTTAACCCCTTCGCTTAACACTATATAAAAAAAAAACATGCTATGTTAAGCCAAATTATTAAAAACAAACCAAAAGAACCCTTAAAATGAATTGCTCCAATACTTCTTTGCCCTTAACTTCCAACTACGGTACCATGCCCGCACTCCCCTCCAGCACAAATTTTATTAGAACATCATCGTGTACATCAAATCACATTCTTACAACCTAAAATGTTCAAGTAGAAGCACTGACTTTCACGTCAAGTCACTTCCCAGATAATCACCTACCCCCTGATTTCAGTGCCTAATTCCTAGAGAAATCAATTGCAGCTGCGAGCAGCCAGCATTTCTGAAACCCGGGAAAACTTAGTTAAGGCTTAAAATTAGGATTTTAATAAATAAGTGAATTTTAACCCTCGGAACCACCAGGAGATCTCAGTTAGAGGCCTAATGTTACACCAGTGCAGGAGCTTTGGAGCGACTTCTCGAATCCTAAAATTGAGTAAATCTCAAACTTCATACATAATCAATAGGCAAGCATGCTTTAAAACTTCAGCAAAAAAATAAAAAAATAAAAAAAAATCTGGGTCACACAAAGGAAAAAGAATAAATAAAGGAAAATGCCCCGGTCCTGCACTGTCTGGTAAATACATCAGAGAGGATCAAAAAGCAGCAGAGAGATTATTTGTGGCCTGACACAAGTTCAGTTTAAAATGACAGAGACAAATTAGTAGGAATGCAGCAGCAGCAAAGAGATTTTTTTTTTTTGGGTGGGGGGAATGCTGGTTTCTGTCTCCTCCGAGCGCCTCGGTGGATACCGGAACCCAATAATCACCTCGTGGGTTGCTGATAGCATCAAGGTTTGGGTTTTATATATATAAAAATATATATATATAAAGCAGAAGTTACTACAGCCTGACTAGCACATTGATCCACGGCACCCACACTTCACCTACTGCACGGACGTGACTTTTTTAACTAACTTTTTTTTAAACTAACAGTGAATTTGACCGTGGGCTACGACATCCACAGAGCAGAACAGGAGCTGAGGCTGAACTGAGACCCTCTATATCCGATATTTTGCAGAAAAAAACTTATATGACGAGGACAGCAGTTATTCCAGCCCTTGCCCCCAAAAAAGAAGTAATCAGACACTGCGAATTATGCATTTCTCCCCCAAACACACCAACAAACACAGCACCAGCCTCCGATCAATCGGGCACGAAACCAGTTTCGCAGCAACAGTCGAATAAAAAAAATAAATAAATAAAAATAAAAATAATCAAATAATCAAATAATCAAATTGTACCCGGTATCCCTGCAACCGAAAGGTCACCTAGATACAGGGGGGGAAAATAAATCTGAAGTAAATCCAGTTTCATCAAAACTAAACTGAGGGCTCAAGCGGCCACCCCCCCC
>NW_015090920.1:3307103-3310039 GCF_001431845.1 Calidris pugnax | reverse complement strand
TTACTTCGCCCCCCGCAACCCCCCGCGGGGGGGAGCGGGGACCCCCCCGCAGCCACCGGTCCGCACTTGTCCTCTAGGGGTAAGGGAGGGGAGAGGGCGCGGGTCGCCGGTGCTGGTGGGGCTGCGGTGGAGCGAAGGCGGCCTGGCATTTAAAAAAAGAGAAAAAAAAAAAAAAAAAAAAAAAAAAAAAAAATTCCTGTCGTTTTTGCTCAAAGGCATTGTAATGCGGGTAACCAGCTCATCAATTTGCCTATGCATTTTTTTAGCATAAAGTTTCATTGCCTGTTTTTCTCCCTTCTTCACTTTCCGAAAGACATCTTCTACCTCCCAAGTCCACCACACCTGATTAGCAGCCAGCACCATCATGCCTTGGAAGAGTAACATCCAGTCGACTCTGTGGGAAATACGTACAGTGAGGGAGTTTTGAGTCTGTTTATTCTAACTGATCAGGACAGGAAAAAAAAAAGGTAAAAGAAAAAAAAAGGGGGGGGAAGGAAAAAGAAAAAGAAAAAAAAGGGGGGACAAAAGGAAAAAGAAAAAGGAAAAAAAGGAAAAAGAAAAGAAAAAGAAAAAGAGAAAAAAAAGAAAAAAGGAAAAAGAAAAAAGGGAAAAAGAAAAAAAAAGAAAAAGAAATGAAAAAAGGAAAAAAGGGAAAAAGAAAAAGAAAAAAGGAAAAAGAAAAAAGGGAAAAAGAAAAAAAAAGAAAAAGAAATGAAAAAAGGAAAAAAGGGAAAAAGAAAAAGAAAAAAGGAAAAAGAAAATGGAAAAAGAAAAAAAGGAAAAAGAAAAGAAAAAAGAAAAAAAAAGAAAGAAGAGAAGGGAAAAAAAAGAAGAAAAAAGAAAAAGAAGAATAGAAGGAAAAAAAGAAGAAAAAAAGAAAAAGAAGAAGAAGAAGAGAAGGAAAAAAAAGAAGAAAAAAGGAAATAAGGAAGAAGAGAAGGAAAAAAAGAAGAAAAAAGGAAATAAGGAAGAAGAGAAGGAAAAAAAGAGGAGAAGAAAAGGAAAAAGGAAGAAGAGAAGGGAAAAGAAAAGAAGAAAAAAAAAAAGAAAAGAAAAAAGGAAGAAGAGAAGGAAAAAAAAGAAGAAAAAAAAGAAAAGAAAAAAAAAGGAAGAAGAGAAGGAAAAGAAAGGAGAAAAAAAGAAGGAAAAAAAAAGGGGAAGGAAAAAAAAGGGAAAGGAAAAAAGCAGCTAACCAAACCCGATGCTAAACATCAATACTGGTTTTTAAATCACTATTTTTTCACATTTCACTTGTGGCTAAGGTCTCTTTAAAACCAAGCTTTTTTAACTTTCAGGGCATTGAGTGTCTCTTCCTTTCAACATCTTAAGGGGAAAAAAAAAAAAAAAAGGCATTGGAGGGAGGGGGAAAAGCCTCGGCGAAGTGTTTAAATATGTAAAAGGGCTGCTGACAGGGAGGGAATTTTACCTGCGCCGTCGAATCCGGGGCCTTGGAAAAGGCGGATATTTTATCAGCTGTTGTTTGCACCCGTCAAAGTTTTGCGGGTAACTTGATAAATGTTAAAACAGGGAAGCATAAAGTGCTGCTAGGGCCAGACTCGGAGATAACGGCGCATTCAATAGCTTAATTTCACAATTAGCGTGCTATATTATTGGAAGCAAATCATATTTCACTGTGCCTACACCAGCGCTCTATTTTTAGCCGTAATGTAGCTAAAAAGGAGGAACCTACCGAGATGTATTATAACATCCAACGGGAACGGTTCTCTTCTCTCTTTCTCTCTTTTTTTTTTTTTTTTTTTTTACTCATTTCGTGTCGTACATCTGGTTTGGAACACAGCTACTTTATTAATCCAGCCCGAGCTACCGCGGGTGGGGTGTTGGAGGCTGCAATTCCAAGGCGAGGGGAAAGTTCCCTGCGAGTTATCCGGCAAATCACAGCCCTGCAAAAAAAAAGCACCCGAGCACGTTGGCTGGTCTATCAATAACTGCCGTGTCGAGCCCAACTTTTTTTCTGTTAATTTATAGCAACGGTGTCTCTGGCTGATTGGTTGCACTTCTTTTGTCTTACTCTTCCTGCTATTCTTTTTTTTTTTTTTCTTTTTTCTTTTTTTTTCAGGGCAAAGGTGTAAAGGCAAAAGGCACCTGAAATGCCTGGAGGTAGCCACGCAGCCTTTGTGTTGCATCATCATCTTTGGTCGTGGTTTTTTTTTTTTTTTTTTCCTTTTTTTTTTGGTTGTTTTTTAAGAGAGAAAATAAAATTGAGGAAGGGAATATATCTATCTTCTGCCTTCATGCCAAATGTTTGATTCCCTCCCCCTCCCCTGTATGCGTTACATACAGAGATGGCTGCTGGAAGAATAAAGCACCCTTCCCAGTACATGGGAGATGCTCACAGATTTTTTTCCACAAATTCTCTAGAAACCTCGTTTGTTTTCTGCTTGGGGTTCGCGGGAGCACTTAGCTTTTTAGTGGTTGACACTGTGTCTATTTTTAGGAGCATTTTAACAGCTGTCACTAACAACTAAGATCTCATCTTGAACGGGGAAGGGAGATTTATCTGTTTTATTTAAAAAAAAAATCAAACTCCACGTAACTGTCAGACCGCGAAAGGCATTTGGGGTGTTTATCTGTGAAGAGAAAAGGCTATCTTTTCTCATTATGCCAATTCCATGGGAGGAGGAAAAAAAAAAAAGGAAAAAAAGGACCTATAGGGGGCTGGATAAAATAACAAATGGGCTTTGCGAGGTTTGGAAATATTGAAAGGCATACAAATGTGTGTGTATATGTATATATATATACACAAACTCCCGTTTAACAGTGGTCCTGGTGCCACCTCCTGCAGCTGTGTCGCGATGTGGGGAGAAAACCACGAGGAGTGGAGCCCTAGTTTTCCAAGTAGGTCAAGAGGAGCCGCGCGGAGACGCCTCCGACCAGCCACCCTCTTCCCTCGCATTAGATTTTATAAGAGGTTAACT
>NW_015090920.1:3241256-3288212 GCF_001431845.1 Calidris pugnax | reverse complement strand
CTAAATTCCCAGGACAGTCACTGTAAATGTTTGGTGGCATCCAACTGTCTGAGCATGGGGTCCTGTGCAGGTTTTGGTGGTCTGAGTATCCTCCTGGCCTTCAGCAACCCTTTAAGAGGGCGTCTCCCCTAAATCCCAGCTGCATCTCAGTCCCACATGGGCACATCTGATTCCCTGTAGCATTTCAAATGGCACTGAAAATCCATATTTTGTGCCTAAACTAAGATTCAACATTTATCTAGGAAAATAGCTGTTTTGCTAGCTTTTTTTTTTTTTTTTTTTTTTTTTCTTTTTTCTTTTTTTTTCAGGGCAAAGGTGTAAAGGCAAAAGGCACCTGAAATGCCTGGAGGTAGCCACGCAGCCTTTGTGTTGCATCATCATCTTTGGTCGTGGTCTTTATTTTTTTTTTTTCCTTTTTTTTTTGGTTGTTTTTTAAGAGAGAAAATAAAATTGAGGAAGGGAATATATCTATCTTCTGCCTTCATGCCAAATGTTTGATTCCCTCCCCCTCCCCTGTATGCGTTACATACAGAGATGGCTGCTGGAAGAATAAAGCCACCCTTCCCAGTACATGGGAGATGCTCACAGATTTTTTTCCACAAATTCAGTGGAAACCTCGTTTGTTTTCTGCTTGGGGTTCGCAGGAGCACTTAGCTTTTTAGTGGTTGACACTGTGTCTATTTTTAGGAGCATTTTAACAGCTGTCACTAACAACTAAGATCTCATCTTGAACGGGGAAGGGAGATTTATCTGTTTTATTTAAAAAAAAAATCAAACTCCACGTAACTGTCAGACCGCGAAAGGCATTTGGGGTGTTTATCTGTGAAGAGAAAAGGCTATCTTTTCTCATTATGCCAATTCCATGGGAGGAGGAAAAAAAAAAAAGGAAAAAAAGGACCTATAGGGGGCTGGATAAAATAACGAATGGGCTTTGCGAGGTTTGGAAATATTGAAAGGCATACAAATGTGTGTGTATATGTATATATATATACACAAACTCCCGTTTAACAGTGGTCCTGGTGCCACCTCCTGCAGCTGTGTCGCGATGTGGGGGGAAAACCACGAGGAGTGGAGCCCTAGTTTTCCAAGTAGGTCAAGAGGAGCCGCGCGGAGACACCTCCGACCAGCCACCCTCTTCCCTCGCATTAGATTTTATAAGAGGTTAACTCGTGTCAGACACATGACACTGAAAAGCAGCAGACAGACAAGTGTAAGCCACTCGGCAGCAGATGTCATCTCCTGTTCCTAAAGATAGGGGTGAATTTGCTGGGGATAAGGCACGGCAAAACACGAAGCGTGCCCCAAAACCTCGGGAAAGCCTCAAATTTTACCTCCTCCCGTGCTCGGTGAAGAGGGTGAATTTGTAATTGTTGGGGGGGGAGCTGCAGGAGCTGTGATGTAGCGTAAAAACAACCTACTGTACTGTCTGACTTAGAGGTCATGTGCCCTATTTTGAGAACTGAACCAAAGCGGATGAAGTTTTGAGTCGGTTCCAACTAAGGCAGCTGGGCATTTCCCACCTCTCCCCAGCTTCCAGCCCAGGGAAGCAGGCTCTCACACGGTCACATTTATTATTTCCTTACCCCGTGTTGCTCACCCTGGGCTTTATTTTTTACGCCCTTTGGCTGACGGGGTTTTGATTTAAAGTTTTGATGGGGGGGGAGTTGCGTTTCAGGAAGACGCTTTGAGGAAAAAGGTTGGGGATGAGAGATGAAGAGTTTCCTTTCCCTGTCCAACAGGTGCGAGTCTTCCGAGAGCTGAATCCACAGTCCCACCAGTTAATTGTGTTAAAGCTAATTTCCTGAAAGTCTTTAGAATTCTTTACGAGCCCCGAGAAAACGTAAGCAAGCACGTTTTCTGTGTGGTACGCTTACGTTCTCAGGCATATCAATATTTTATCTATTTACTCTAACTTTGAACAATTTTTTTTCTCTAATTATGGATAAATCTTTCGGCTGAGCAACAGATCATGTTCCCTTTTAACCTGGATTCTTTCTCTTCTTCTGTCTTTTTTTTTTTCTTCTTTTTTTAATGCTCCTTAATGGCCCATGTTATAACCGTGGTTGAACCACATCTAAGTATAGTACAATTGCATTTCTAATGCATATTGGCATTAGCAACCACTTGCTTGTGTAAATAGGCCAGGACATGCATTTGAAAACACGGACTGGCAATACATTTAAAGTCCCAGCTTTTATTGGCCATCAGCACCGAGAGGTTCACCCGGTTCAAAAATGAAAACCTCTCGCCAAGAATTACTCCTTGTGAGTAATAGGTCTCGTTGACAATGGTAGGGCAGATGAAGCACAAGGAATAACACACAGGCACTTACTCTGTACTTTTTGTAGCTTTAATATAGCTTCATCTGTTTACCTTGTCAACTTGTCTCCTATTTACTACTTGCACTATTACTTGTAAGAAAATCCAATTTTCATATATAAAAAACATCGCCACAGAATGCAGACGTTTCGATATTAATGAATTCCAAACAATAAAAGGTGGCAGCAGCTAATTGTATCTTAATATTTATCTACTGCTTACTGGCATTTTTACAGTATCACATGGTAACTCATACCATAATCTGATTAAAAATTTTGGAGCAACCATAATAGTACTGCACCTGTGCCAAAAATCCAGACACAGTGTTTAACAGCAGTAAAAATAAGAGAGCAAAGAACACCCTGCAGCACTTAACATATCAAATGCAAATTGGAGGAAATTATTTAATCACTCTATAGGCTAGTTAATTCTGATGATTATTCACAGTTCTAGTAGCAATACTTAGTGTGGAACAAGTTAGTTCCAAAATTGTCATGACACCAAGGTCAAAAGTAGAATCTGAAACTTGCCGTAGAGAGGAAATTACCTTCCTGTCTGAACGAGCTTCAAAGCTCCTACAGCAAAAGGAGAATTCTTATGTAATTTTCCAGATTATTCTATAATCCTGAAACTACCTGCTCTCAGATACTGCGCAACGAGAGATGGTTTGGTGTTAACCCGCATCTTCACGTTCATTTTGAGATTCGAAAGACCTTTGTTTTCTAATTTTTAAAATTCTGTATTTCGATTTCGGAAGGGCTCTCCCTGAAGTGCAGAGTGAAGGAGAGACTGGAGAGAGCGATGCTATGAAGCTGAGTTAAGAGACTTCTCAGGAAAAGTGTTAATTTAAGATGTGCCAAGACAG
The DNA here is from genome assembly GCF_001431845.1 of Calidris pugnax. NCBI lineage: Eukaryota > Metazoa > Chordata > Aves > Charadriiformes > Scolopacidae > Calidris > Calidris pugnax. The sequence continues at coordinate 3,285,028 of NW_015090920.1, read as the reverse complement.
AAAAGGGAAAAAAAAAAAATCTATTGATTTTGGTGGAAGTTGCACTGCTTTCCTAAATAGATGTAGTCTGTTGATTATTTTTTTTTTCCCATATATTAAATACCCACTTCCTATGTAGGCTGTGGCCCAACTCAAGTGGCTCATTCAGTGGGATACCTGGGACCAAGCTGGGCAGTTGATCTTGCATGACACAGATTTGGTCCTCGTCGGATGCACGCTGATTTACACAGGTTTGGTTAAGAAAGAAATATATTTGCCACAAGGAGCTGTAAATCAGTGTTCTGAGAAAGCCTCTTGGCTTTGAAGGTGAAGGTCACACCAGAGTTTGTCTGGCCTAGACCAGATATCTGGTAACCAAAGGTCATGCCCTCCAAAATTTCCCCACTGTGGCAGCAGATACTTGGCTCACAAGCTGGGAACCACGGAATCATGGAATTTTCAGAGTTGGAAGGGACCTTCTAGAGATGATCCAGTCCAACTCCCCTGCCAAAGCAGGGTTGCCCAGAGCACATCACTCAGGAACATCCAGGTGGGGCTTGAAGATCTCCAGAGAAGGGGACTCCACACCCTCCCTGGGCAGCCTCTGCCAGGGCTCTGCCACCCTCACCCCAAAGAAGTTCTTCCTCAGATTGGAGTGGAACTTCCTATGGTCCAGTTTGTGCCGTTGCCCCTCGTCCTGTCACTGGGAACCACTGAAAAGGGTCCAGCCCCATCCTCCTTCAACCCACCCTTTAGATACTTATAAGCATTAATAAGGTCTCCCCTCAGCCTTCTCTTCTCCAGGCTGAAGAGCCCCAGCTCTCTCAGCCTTTCCTCATACGGAAGATGGCACAATCCCTGAATTATCTTTGTTGCGCTTCATCGGGCTCTCGCCAGCAGTTCCCTGTCCCTCTTGAACTGGGGAGCCCAGAACTGGAGGCAGGATTCCAGTTGTGGCCTCACCAGTGGATGAAGGTCGCCCCGGAGTTTGTCTGGCCTAGACTAAATATCTGGTAACCAAAGGTCATGCACTCCAAAATTTTCCTGCTGTGGTGGCAGATACTTGGCTCACAAGCCAGGACTGATGGAATTTTTGAGGCGTCAGAGGGGTTTGTCCCTAATGGCCCCAAACATATGCAAATAAAGAGAGTGACTCAGAAGTGAGAGCAGATAACCTTCTCGACCCAGCTGCCTGGCTATGGTTTATTCTCTTTCGACGTGAGAGTCATAGAATCATAGAATGGTTTGGGTTGGAAGGGACCTCAAAGATCATCGAGTTCCAACCCCCCTTGCCATGGGCAGGGACACCTCCCACTAGAGCAGGTTGCTCAAGGCCACATCCAGCCTGGCCTTGAACACTTCCAGGGATGGGGCATCCACAACTTCCCTTGGTTTCCAAAAATGCTGCTGCCAGATTGCAGGATTTACCTCAGGTTCTCCTAAGAAGTCTGTGACAAAGCTCGGTACTTCCCGAGTCCCAGCTCACTCCCATCTCATCACGGATTTTCCTTCTCAGTCATTGCCTTCCCAAGACTGCTGCATGGACATGGATGACGTACAGCTAAGACACGTTTGGTTGTTGTCTGAGGAAAGAAAACACACCGTGGTCTGTTTGAATGTGTTCACAATTGAAACGAATTTAGAAAACCCATATTTTCTGGGCTTTTTACTGTATGGATTAGCAGCAGGCACTGAGGATTGATGGTACCTTGCCTGCTCGAGCCCGGTCAGAAGAGTCACATTCCATGGATGTGCAAGAATTTCTGGCATGAATTCTTGTACATGCACATTTACATTTTGGCTTCTGCGCATGCTGTTCGTGTGCTCGCCACTCCGAACTCTGCTTCTCAGCAGTAATTCCAACAAAAAAAAATTCATTCCTTCATATTGACATGGAAAGTAAATACAAAAGGGGGCAGCAACGTTGCCAAATGAAAGCATTTTCAAATGTTTTTTTTTTTTCTCTTTATTTATTTATTTGTTTTGCATTCCACTCTCAGCTCTGGCTAGACAGACACAGAGCAGAAATGATGTACCCCTCTCACAATTTCTAAAGGAAGATCAGCCAGGACTCCAAGAAGTTTAAGAGTCAAAATTCGTCCAAGGCAGGAACGAAAGAGGGTTTGGCAAACACGAATTTCTCCAAACGTGGTTCAGTTATGTATGTCTTAAAATTGAAAAAAAATGAGTCAGAAATCTTATGTGTTCGGCAGCTGCACAGGAGGCATGACGGCTCTGAAAGGTAAGGTCAGGTACTGATCTTCTTAGAATGATGGAATCGTTCTAGGTTGGAAGGGACCTTCAAGATCATCTAGTCCAACCATCAACCCAACTCTGAAAAAAACCAACAAACCATCACTAAACCATGTCCCGCAGCACCATGTCAACCTGTCTTTTGAACACCTTCAGGGATGGTGCCTCAACCCCTTCCCTGGGCAGCCCATTCCAAAGCTTAATAACTCTTTCAGTGTAAAAAAAATTTCCTAATATCCAACCTGAACCTCCCCTGGCACAACTTGAGGCCGTTTCCTCTTGTCCCATCACCTGTGACTTGGGAGAAGTCTTAATCTGGTTCCCTTGGTTCCGTTTTAGGGAAAAGTCGCATCGCAATCCTAGTCCTGCAGCTGAGCTTCACTTCTCAAGTCCTGAGCATTGCTCTTTTTCATAAAAGGAATGCATAAGAACAGTGAAAGGAAGCACAGGATTGTTTAAGGAACTAGAGATGCTGAGCTGGATCGGCAGCATTTATCCTACTTTTATATGATTGTAGCAATACTGGTTGTAACGTTCTTTACACTGTCAGGGGAGAGTGAATTAGACCTTCTTTTATGGGGAATCTTAAGCAAATGAATAAATAAACGAGGCAGTACCCTCCGTGTGTGTGTGCATTTTGATTTCAGAGCTTATACCAAAGGGTGTCTATTCCTAAAGCAGGTGCTTCCTTGTGAACCCCTTGCGGGGAGCAAATGAGTCCCAGGGACTGTCGCTCCTTGTTGATTGTCAGTGGGTGTAGATGCAGTAGATGTAAAGGTCTATGACTCACTGAGCTTTCTAAGGTGAAACCAGAAGAGAGTAGATAATTGCACCATTATAAAAAGAATTATCACAGTTTGATTACAGAAAAAAAAAAAAAAAAGCCACCACCTTCTAATGGTGCCATGACTCTTGGGAACTAAAATAGGGGATGGGAGCAAAAGTGAGGAGTTTATGTTAAGGAATGGCAAAGTGTCACCTTTAATCGATCCATTTTAATCAAATGTGCCACAAAGATGATTTCTAGGACTAAAGGTATAATGGGTCAAAACAGCCTCAAATACTTCCCCATGCCAGTTCTGATTAAAATAAGAAAGCAGAGTAATCGAAGAGACAAATTGACACAGGCAAGAAATTTCTGAACCCAGAGATTACTGGAATACTTCATGAAAGAGGTGATGCAACCTCCTGCCTTATGTACGAAAAAAGATACTGGGTTCAAAATTGCCCCATCTAGTCCGATAATCTGTAAATTGAGGGGTGAGGGAGAGGGATTGCAGGTAATCCAGGCTGATATCAGGGTGGTATGAAGAAGGCATTTCCTTTCGATGGACAGTAAAGAATAATTTGGTGTCACATAACCCAGAAAAAATGTACATAAAATGCAGGAACTATTTGGGCAATTAAGAACAGAAAGCAAATGTTGAATAAATTAATGGGTGTCTGTGGTCTTTACAGAGTACATGAAACTTGGCGGGATGGTTTTCATGCCAGCAAAGACTTTATAAGATGACTACAATTTGGGCTGCAAAGGCAAAATGAAGAAGACGATGAATGTGGGCATGGAGGACAGTGGTCTCTCCTCGTTAATGGTGGTGTGGCACAGAGGGAGACTCCTCCATCCATCCCAGCCCTGCCGAAGGTTTGAAGCACACCAACAAAAGCCTATCGTTTTCTCTTTCTGTTTGGGTCTTTGTGGAGGTTTTAGTAGTGATATCTACTAAGTTAGGTAGCAATACTTAGGGAAGTACCACAAGCCTTTGGCAAATCTGACCAACAGAATGGGGGGCTTGGGGAAGTCCTTCAGGCGGGGAGAGACTCATTTTTTACTGGGCACTGAGCTGAAAGGGGTCCAGCATCGGTATGGGGTCTCAGCATCCTGACTGGGGGAGCAGAGGGCTCGTGGCAGTCTCAAGCTGGTCCCTCTGCCTCTGAGATCCCATCACCTGCAGCAGGTAGAGTCCATCGTAAGCTCGAGCTTGAGGTGCAGGGTGGGTGAGATTTCTGTAGCCTGTGAGCCAGGACCACCGCGCTAGGGAGATGGAGAGCTGAGAACAGTCGTGGTCAAAACGGGATGGCAGTGGAGGCAGCAGAAATGTCCTTCATTTGGAGCATCCCTTTGATAATCTCCTGTTATTCACAAGTCTCATACTGGAAGTTTATTTCCATGAAGGGGAGGGCAGGACTGGCAAACACATATAGATCCTCAGGTGGAACAATAAGGTTATGTGGTCCACGTGAAGTGAGAAGGGTGTTTCTTACGAGCTGCCTTCACAGCTGAAATTTGAGGCTCTCCAACGCTACGTCCCGGCGACCTTGGCAAGGAATAAGACATGGCACTCCACTCTTTTTATGGACCAGTAGGGAAAGCAGTTCAAAGACACCTTAGCTTGAGATGGCAGATAAGAGAGTCTGTCAAAACCAGAGAAATGGCTCTCCCAAATCCTCCTTCGCCTCTCTTCCCCCAGTTCCTGCACCCCCGTAGTAGCTGAAAGGAGGAGGGAGGCTACAGACTTACAAATCTTACTCAAAGAGCATCTGTAAATTACAGCATATTCTTTCAGGCATGTTCAGTGGTTATTCCTTGTTTTATACAGCAGTGGCCACATAATTATGTTGCTTCGGGGCTCGCTGCAATGTAATATTTAATACCATTCCGGCTATTGCTGTTCATGCCTGCTATTTTTACTCGTTGAGCTTAAAGTTAATAATATTCTGACATGGCCCTGATTCAGGTGGATGGATGTCTTCTTTTCAAGGACAATGGGTTTTCCATAAGAAAAAAAGAACACAAACAAAACAAACAAACCAGCAGATTTCTCCCACAGCTTATGCCTACAGATTGAGATGAGCACCATCCAAAACGTGGCTCATCGCAGCAAGAGCTGGCCATGACAAAGGCATCAACAAAGGCAATCAAAGGCACACAAGGACAATGGGTTTTCCATAAGAAAAAAAAAACAAAACAAAACAGCAGATTTCTCCCACAGTTTATGCCTACAGATTGAGATGAGCATTGTTGAAAACGTGGCTCATCGTGGCAAGAGCTGGCCGTGACAAAGGCGTTGACAAAGGCAATCGAAGGCACGGCAGAAGTTACCACACATACTCACGGAGCAACCAACTCTGTGTCTTGATCCAATTAGGGTGCCTTCTGCTTTCAGGGCGACCGACACATCTGGAAACATGGAGCTTCACTTTATTAGGCTGGTGAAAAAAAAAAACCCGTAAGAAGGTTTTGGGAGTGTGATGCCGAGCAGACTGATGGGGTGTCGCTTAGAATGGAAGTTTTACAATAAACTGCTCTAGTGGAATGGGTTTTAGAGTGCATTATGGGGACGTGACCAGACAAATGGATGGCCCAGAGAATTAGGAGACAGCACTTCTCTGGATTTTCCCCTTGAGATCAGTCAGTTGGCACTGACTGGTGGTGTTTATCACAGAGTCACAGAATCACATGGGGTTGGAAAGGACCTCTGGACATCATCTAGTCCAATCCCCCTGCCAAAGCAGGTCCACCTAGAACAGGTCCCACAGGAACGTGTCCAGGCGGGTTTGGAATGTCTCCAGAGAAGGAGACTCCACCACCTCCCTGGGCAGCCTCTGCCAGGGCTCTGCCACCCTCACAGCAAAGAAGTTCCTCCTCCTGTTTAGGTGGAACTTCTTACGGTCAAGTTTGTGCCCATTTCCTCTTGTCCTATCCATGGGCACCACTGAAAAAAGACCGGCTCCATCCTCTTGACACCCATCCCTCAGTCTTCTCTTCTCCAGACTAAAAAGACCCAAGTCCCTCAGCCTTACTTCTAAGAGATATGTTCTAGTCTCCTAATCAACTTTGTAGCCCTCTGCTGTCCCCTCTCCAGCAGTTCCCTGTCCTTCTGGAACTGGGGAGCCCAGAACTGGTCCCAGTGCTCCAGATGGGGCCTCCCCAGGGCAGAGCAGAGGGGCAGGATGACCTCCCTCCACCTGCTGGTCACACTCTTCCTGATGCCCCCCAGGATGCCGTTGGCCTTCTTGGCCACCAGGGCCCATTGCTGGCTCATGGTCATCCTATTGTCCACCAGGACTCCTCGGTCTTTCTCCTCAGAGCTGCTCTCCAGCAGGTCAGCCCCCAACCTGTCCTGGTGCAGGGGGTTATTTCTCTATGAGTTTATACTCAGCTTTCATTTGGGGATGAGGTATTCCAGGGTCTTTCACTATTTAGCTGTGGAGACCAACAGGTGATCTACGGATGATTAGCATGGCTGATAAATCCTGTCAGCTGGAGCAGTCCAGTCAAAAACTCTAGCCCCAGGAAGGGGGCTAGGGCAGTTTGAGCCTTTCCCCATGGGGTAAGGCATGGTGTCTTTGGCACAGTGTACAGTCCTTTCACTCACCCCTTCAGGTTGCCAATGGCTCTGGGTGTTTTGCTGCAGACTGACAGGATTTCCTGAGCGGTTCAGGGGATTTCTGGTTCAGAAAAATCTTCGGCTGATGATGTGTTTGCATCTTCTTTGGGAATGTCCCCCTCGTGTGAGATTCTTAAGCCCGAGAAGCTGTGACTCTTACCCTTTCTGAGTGCTTGGCAGGCTTTCCTTGTGGTTTTCTGCCTCGTCTTTGACAATACGGTCAACTGAAATGGCCTGGCCCTCGGAAGCTGTGAGCAAATACACGTATTCTTTGTGCACAGCTGGACTATAGCCACTATAAAAGCAAGTAAAACAAGTCAGAGTACATACATCACAGAAACGCATTTCAATTTATTTTACAGGGTACATTAACTCAACAGGTACCATGCTTTGGTTCCTCACCTGGTTTCTGAAGGTCTCCGTCTCTGCTCTTCATCACACAGCGCATACGTGTACTGTCTGTCATCTTTCTTGTAAAGATATTCTATTAAGAGCAAGAAGAAGGGAAAAAAAAGAAAAAAAAAAAAGGGAATAAAAAGGGAAGACTGCTGCCATTTGCAGTACAGGGAAGGGAATGTTTTTAAGCCAACCGGTAACACAGATGGAATAGTTGACCTGACTCAGGGTAATGCACAATGTTTCAAAAATAAAGCCCAAAGCTTCCCCCCCAAAACCAAAGAACTATGCAGAAATCACCTGGATTTTTCCCATGGCTCTAAGTCTTGAAGCTGGGATAGGTAAATAGAGGAAATCAGTTCGTTTAGGTGAGAAATAATATCTAATGCACAATGTTTCAAAAATAAAGCCCAAAGCTTCCCCCCCAAAACCAAAGAACTATGCAGAAATCAGCTGGATTTTTCCCATGGCTCTAAGTCTTGAAGCTGGGATAGGTAAATAGGGGAAATCAGTTCATTTAGGAGAGAAATAATGTCTGTTAAGAGCTTCAGGTTGCAAGAAAGAGGAATCTCACCAAATCCAAGCCCCAAGATCCTGCAGATACATATAGACTGAAAGATGCAGACCCTAATTTTTCTATTGGTTGTATGTCTGATCAGTAAGCACATAACCACACCTACACAGCCAAGCAGAAGACACACATGCAGTGTGGCTAGATGCTTACTTTACTGGATATACGTATGAATTGATGATGTGTTTATGTCATGCCATGGAGACATGCAACAAAACATGTGGAGATGAATGTGGGGACAGAAAATGCAACCCAGTGTATGCATTTTGGATAAACAAATTTTTTTTAATTTGGGTTCAGTACACCATGAGGTATGGTAGTGCTTTGGCACGTCATAGAATAGATTAGCAATAGAAAAATAGCTATTTGTATTATTATTATTAGAGTTTTCTGCTACTGACCTTAGCTTTTATTTTGTTGCACATCATTCCATGTTTGGTAAAGTCTTAGTATGGCTGTATAAATAAAATGCTAAATAATATTTGTAATGCTTTGAGCCATACATTTCCTCAGTGTATCCTCTTTAAAAGAAGTATTTGTTTCTTTGAGATACAGTTTCAATAGCATGTGGCAGACCATTTTAATAAAACAGTGAGATCGATATCATGAAAGCAGGATTAAATATCTTTAAGATGATGCTCGCATCCTAACCCTTTGTGTGTGATTTTATATTTTGAAGTGGAGAGATAAATAAATGCGAATCACAGAATGTGATTCCCCGATTCACTTGTGTTCAGGAAGGCAAAGATTGCTCAAAATATGTATGATGAAGCTGGATTCTTCATAAGATAAGGTAGAAGAGATTATTCAGTGAGCCCAGGAAAGCAGTGTTTCTGAAGGAGACAACCAAGAGGCTGGAAGTGATGTAAACAGATTGTATTTCTTGGAGGTTAAAGTGAGTTTTTTGACATTTGAGAGATCCTATTAAAAATTGGACTGTGCTCACTGTCATCTGTGGACAATATTGATTGCTGAGCTGTTTACTTGTAACAGGAATTCTTTCTAGTCAAATGATGCAGTTTTAGGAAAGGGAATGACCTCTACAGGAGGAGGGGGCGTACAATTATAAATCATAGCAAATGTGATTGAAACTCTCCCACAGGCAAAAAAAAGAAAATCAAATTAAAGCAAATATTGTATTAAAGGAGTTTCAGTGGATGCCTTGGAGAGCTCTGATTTTCATGTAAATGTTCATTTAGACTGAGGTTTACTGCCTCCTCAGAATAATGGAGAAGAAAAGCAAAGCATATTTAATTGGAAAGGGAGGGAATGCCAAGGAAATAGATGAATTGCAATTCACTTTCTAGATTTTTGCCTCCAGATCTAGTGGCTATGATAGCTCACTGTCTTAAATTGTGCATCGGAAAACAGTGATTGGACTTTAGTCCACATAATTTGGGAAATCCTATGATAGCTCACTGTCTTAAATTGTGCATAGGAAAACAGTGATTGAACTTCAGTCCACATAATTTGGGAAATCTTGCTTTTTTTTTTCTTTTTTTTTTTTTTTTTTTTCCCTTTATCAAATCTTCTTGATTATTGCAGCTTTAGGTAATTTCCCCGTCAGGTCCTTTTGCGTGTCCTTGTGGGAATTTGCCGAGTGATTGACAGCTTTGATCTGGAAATCGTTGCAGCTAAACTGCTACAATTCATATAGAGGGAACTGCCAAATAATTTGACAGATGGGTGCCAAGAAGTGACGTACGTGGATCTGTCAGACAAAAGTTTTTAGAGGAACCCATCCTTTGAGCTTGGCTTGGTGGGTATGGTGAATGGTGGGGCATGGCTTCTTCCTTGAGCTGGTGGGCTACAAGGAGCTGATGGCACCCGTGCTCTGCAGAAGCAGGGGGCTGGGATGGGTGATGGGCTGGGGCTGCTGTCAGTAAATCCCAACAAAATGATAATGAGAAACCAGAAATGAAGGATTTCGTCGTCACGGCACAAGCTCACAGGCGAATAGTTTCATGCCTGAAAGAGTGTGAAATCAATGTAAAATGTTTCCTGGAACGAGATTTTTTAATGAGAGACCCGAGAGTAAATAAGATCATTTTAACTGAGCTCAAGATGGACCTGAAAGAAATCAAACATATTGTATTTTTGCATCTTTTTTTTTTTTTTTTCATTTGCCCACAAAAATACAGATTTAAGCCAACAGCAAGAATCAACACAACTGTAAATGTCATGGTATCATATAGGCTATTGGGCGACCGAGGCTACACATGTTGAAACCTAACTGAGTAAACATATTTTATTTGCATTCAAGCTAATGCTTCGAAACTGGAGTTAACCTCCCAGTGCTAAAATCAGGGCAGGTGCAAGGCCGTTTCCCTGTTCTAACAAATTGAGATGCCGACTGTGTACCCTCAACTATTCCCTTCTTAAACCTCTTGTTGCATTTGTCTATGCGTGCGGAGACTTAACGCAGCAGGGCACCGAAAATCTCATCAAGTTCAGCAGAATAAACCTTAAAAAGAGCTTTCATCATTAAACGTTTTCATACTCTATAATGCGCAAAGTTACGTGATCATATTTTAAGGAGGCCCTTAAGTAGGAGAAGGTGTCCTGGTGCCTAAAGCTGGCAATGTGCTAATTAAGATACACAGAAGAAAAGTTAAGCGAGTAATTTTAAGGAGAGGGGGAAGGAAGGATGCCAGCCCATGAAGAAACACATGACGCTTCAGCCCCATCACCGGGGAGGAAGAATGCATAAACAGGAAGAGGCAGTAAAGAAGTCATTTAATTGTGGGCTAGAGGAGAAGAACACCTCCCAGGAGATTTATTCTGGACAGCTGAAATGTCTGTGCTTATGGGAGCAGCAAAAACATCACTAAGAGTTCTGGGCTCACTAAGAGTTTCAGTTCTGGAGTCCCCGGTTCCAGGAGGAGAGGGAACTGCTGGAGAGGGGACAGCAGAGGCTACAAAGATGATGAGGGGCCTGGAGCATCTCCCTTACGAGGAGAGGCTGAGGGACTTGGGTCTTTTGAGTCTGGAGAAGAGAAGGCTGAGGGGGGATCTTAAGGGACGCTGTCAAGAGGATGTGGCTGGTCTTTTCTCAGTGGTGCCCAGGGACAGGACAAGAGGAAATGGGCACAAACTTGAATATAAGGAGTTCCACCTAAAGATGAGGAGGAACTTCTTCCCTGTGAGGTTGGCAGAGCCCTGGTAGAGGCTGCCCAGGGAGGTGGTGGAGTCTCCTTCTCCTTCTTCAAAACCCACCTGGACACGTTCCTGTGCAACCTGCTCTGGGTTGACCTGCTTTGGTAGGGGGTTGGACTAGATGATCTCCAGAGGTCCCTTCTAACTCCATGTGATTCTGTGATTCTGTGAAAAGCTCTCTGGGTCCTGCCTGTCCTGGAGTAAGTTAGAGGCACCATTCAGCCCAGATGGTGGGATAATGCGGGGGAAACTGAGTATGTCCATCAACATTTTAATAATATTTTCTGCCATTTTATCCTTCTCACAACTTCTTAAATTTTCCTTCTGTCTCAACAAATTGCTTCTTCTGAACCAGCCTGTGATAGGTTTTTCTAGGGGAGTCAAACCGAAATTGAAGGTGTACTAGGAAATCTGGGGGACAGGGAGCCTCAGCTGAGCATTGCTTTGGGAGCTGGTTCTTCTTCTGGCTCTGACAAAGAGACCCATTAGGACGTTGGGTAGTTGCTTAAACTGATTTTTCACAGGTTATTCTCAATTCAGTGTTCCTTATTTTATGGACGCTTGACCATGTTTTATGGTTTTCAGACGTAATAGCAACTACATCTCTAATGAACTTTGAATGCCTGAAATGTTATGTAGGGGTAAATGCTCTGAGAAAAACAAATGCATGACTCAGAACAGACACTGAGAATAGTAGAAAATTTGGACCTATGTCTCCCTAGGTTTTAGGTTGCCATTTTGAAGTGTTTTTACTAGTATCACCTCAGTTCACGACATGCTGTGAAAGTGAAATGGTTGATGTTTGTAAAGCACTGAGAACTGGTAGTGATGAGCACCATGGAGGAGCTTATGAGCAGATTGCTCTGCCTTCCTTGTCTTTTCTATCTCATTCCTGTCTTCACATTCCCTCTCTCAGTGTTGGCCCATCATGCTCTCTCTACTTGGCTGGTCCAAGGCTTAATACCAAGGTACTAAGACCCCCGCCATGGGCTCCTTCCTCAGTTATCTCCTATCTCCCTTCTCCAGCCTCCCCAACCATTCCTAGCCTATTCTGGTTCCTCCAGCAACAGTCTCTGGGCTCCATCCTTCCTGTGCCACAGTCACTTCCCACCCCCTTCCCATCCTTGGCACATGGTGTCATCCTCCGCTTGGTGTCCATGTCCTGCAGCAAACACGGTGCATGTGGCAGCAACCTTCCAACTCCCCACACCTTGTGACCACACTTCCATGCCCTTGATAGCAGGGACTGGTGCACGGGTTGGCACGTGCCTTGCTTGTGCCCAGGTCCCACCCTGGCTGGAGTCTGCTCTCCAAAGAAGTGGGGAGAGGTTCAGACATGCTCCGGTGGGGCTGGCATCCTGACAGTTTCTATTAAAGGCTAGCAAGTCCACACTGAGAAGATCCAATCACAGTTTTTATGAGGCTCATCCTTTAACCAAACATGGGTGGACCCACACAGAAACTGCACAGAGAAGGTGGTCTTTGACACAGCTTCCTGTCCTTGCTCCGAAGTTATGGAGGGGCACTAGGTTTTTCAGCAGCAAGCTTGTTCCTGAGTCAGCCCCTTAGACACACTGGAGCTAATTCAGCTGAAATTTGTCTTTTAAAATGAAAGCAAAGAGAAGAACTCATTCACTATGGAAACATTTGGTAGTGTTTGGAAATGTCATGCACAATTGGAAGTGGGCTCTTCAAGGTGGTTGGCAGCCTTACTTATATGTAAAAACTACTGCCTGCGCTGATACTAGCAGTGCAGGTAGGAGTCACAAACCCAAATGCACCCAAACTGGGGGTGTTCGGGATGTAAGATGAACAAAGAGCTGCATTTTGTCATTTGGAGCTTTGAAAAGTTCGGGAAGTAAGAAAAATTTGCTCACGTGAGATCCTGAGGTGCCTGAGAAAACTTTAAAGTTAGTCCTGCCTTGAGGAGGAGGTTGGGCTAGATCAGCTCCCAGAGTCCCTTCCAACCAAAATGTTTCTACCATTCGTGTTTTCATCATATAGATTTCCAAGTTATATTATATTCCAGTTTTCAGGACTGTTATACTTCTTAATAGGGGACCACTACTGTCTATTTAGGAAGTTGCTTTCGAAGACCAGCTATGACACATTTTTAATCGATTGACCTTGACTAAGAGGGTTGAGAAGCTTAAGGAAAGAAAAACATGCTCCTGTCACCTGTAAAACTGTACTGCACCTAAATTGTGGTTATTTGTGGACCACATTTGCCACCAAATTGTTTAACCGTGCTGCGAGTTCTTCCCATGATTTAAACTGCTCTGTATGAAGAATGAGTACCATCATGACTCTAGTGAGAAGAGCAATCACAATAGCAACATTCTGCCAGTTCTAAGAACTACACAGTGAACCCTAATAAATAACAGGCTTGGTCTCAAAGCAATAAATGTGCCAGGGTATGAAAATCATCTTTTTTTTTTTCATAGATAGAAAAGTAAAGCGTGATTTAGTGTTTCATGCCTTCATTCTATCAGTAACATCCTACTAGCAATCATCCACAATAAACTATTACATTATTTCAAACTGCATATAATATTTAGTGTTGAGGAAGCAATGTATTTGAGAACAGTCAGGCTGAAAATCTGTTCACAACAAAGAATTTTCAAGTATCTCTATTCCTCGTATATATATATATATATATATATTGATTTTTGTTGCATATTTAGAATCACTTAGCTGCTGCAGAAGTCAAGTACTAACGTGCCCTCGGCTCGGCCGGCAAAATACTAACAAAATGGAGGCTACAGGTGCGTTGTGACTCCTTGCACGAGGAGTGTGTGGTAAAAGTAAGAGAATGCAGAATGTAGCTGCCTGCTGCGAATCTCCGAATACACCCTGAAAAACCAAAGCATGCGAGAAATGTCTGGTTGCCAGTACAACTGGTTGCACAACATTGACTCCCCTTTGGTCTAGCAGACCTCAGGTCTGTTGACCTGGACAATCTCTTCTAGAAATTACGAAAAGTGCTTTCCAGCAAAAGCCTGAGAATAAAGAGAGATTTCCCCAGCGCACTTCTTTAAGATTTTATAAACACGTGCCTGTGCCGTCAGAAAATCCTGCAAAAAAAAATTAAAAATAATATACTGACTCATCTCTTGGGAATGTGTGACCCTCTGAGTAAAGTGTGTTGTTGTCCACAGCCACTCAAAGCCAATCCTCCAGCGTTTGAACCCGAACCAGCCAGGTGTCACGGGCTTCTGTGATTTACCCAGAGACAAACATATTCCCTTCCTTCCGCCTCGCTTCTGCACATTTCAGGCAGGAGGATACGGTGTGATAGACTTTGTACCACAGAATTAGCACTTCCAGAGCGGGATCGGTGACAACGCAATGTACCTGGTTATCTCCTAACGACCTTCTCAGTCAAGTCGTAATGAGGCTTCTCAGCGAGCAACAATTAGGTCTGATTGTGTTGGGAATCAGAGCAGATAAGTTATTAGCAAAACACTTATTCCAGGAGAATGAAATGATCTTTTTTTAATCACGACACTCTGTTTTCCTGGGCAGGATTTGTTCTTTCTCTTCGTAGGCAGTGGATAAAGAAGCAACATGGTTTCCTGCGGGCTCATAAAGATATACTATGGGGTAATAAAGCTGAATAATATTCATTTCCATTTGTTATAATGATTGTAATAAATCTACAAGGCATAGATGAAAGCAGTCGTACTAGCCTTACATCTCACAAAAGACAAAAAAAGCTTCTAAAAAGGACGGAATGGAGTGTTTATTATGCCTTCTTAATTTTAAGTACATTTAAAAGAATTGCCATTTCCTTCTGTTGCCTCATTTACAAGCACCAAGTTAGGTGGTAATTATAAGATAATTCAGTAACACTCTAAAATAATGATTCAGCTAATTAATGCTGAATTACAGAGGCAGTCCTACACAGATACTTATAACACCCCCATTAACACTGACAGGGTTCATCGTGATTATTCCAGCGAGCACTGAAGGAACTGAATGTGATTAGACCATTTCTTGACGATGTTTGCTGGGTTTTTTTCCTATTTCTATTTCTTTTTTGTTTTGGGTTGGGTTTTTTTTGCTGTTGTTTGTTTTTTGTTTTTTTTGTTTTTTTTTTGGTTAAAACTGTGGCTATAGCATTCTCCGTAGTGCAGGCATCTTAGTCTAGGAACCTCTCTCCTACATGCAGCAATCACCACGTGTGATTTTCACGAGGTCCCTAGAGCCTACATTGAGATATCACACTGAGCACTGAAATCATGACCACAAAAGGGTATGGTCTTCTGGTTAGGAGCTGTGGACAATGGGCATGTTACCATCTGTGGCATCTTTGAATTTGGCTGAAGCTGATGTATGGCCGAGGGGACAGAAAGGACTTCTTGCTCAAGGTCAGCAGAGGGGTTTGTTGCCTCGCATCCTGGGGCCCAGCACCCTTCTTTTGTATTTCTCCCATTTGCTTTTGGAGCAACAAAGGTATTCTGGATGACAGTGTTTGCTGGGGCTTTGTATTTTGTAAATGCTGTCTCATTTGTGTATGCTGCAGTTGTTCCTCATCACAGAAAATGGAAAGGGGACTATATGAAGGCTTTTAAAACACACCCAATTTTATTTTTCTTTTTTTTTTAATTTTAAAATGGGCAAGAAGATTATAAAAAAGTAGATTTAGTCGTTTTATTTACATGGAAAGAAGCACAGGTCAGGGCAACACAACAAGGATTTCAAAGAGGGTGTGGAGAAGCAGGGATTGGTCTCTTCACCCAAGGAATAGGCAATAGGACAAGAGGAAATGGCCTCAAGTTGCCCCAGGGGAGGTTCAGATTGGATATTAGGAAAAAATATTACACGGAAAGGGTTATTAAGCCTTGGAATGGGCTGCCCAGGGAAGTGATTGAGGCACCATCCCTGGAGGTGTTCAAAAGACAGGTTGACATAGTGCTTAGAGACATGGTTTAGTGATGTGGGGGGCTCTTTTGTATGTTTTGTTTTGTTTTGTTTTGTTTTTAATCAGAGTTAGGTGGATGGCTGGACTAGATGATCTCTTCCAACCTAGACAATTCTATGATTCTATGTCCCAAGCAAACTTTGTTGCCTTCACTGCCTGGGAGCTGATGTCACCACTCTGAATGAAGTATAACTAATTGCTGACAGAGATTACTCTGGCAATGACATGCATCTACCCGTTTATGCCAGCTGCCTGGACATCACCACCCTGTGTGCTCTCTTACATAGGAAATATTTACAAGACTTTTATGAAATCACAGCACATAGCAAATCACTTTTCTCCCATAAGGATCTGCACACCCGAATGTTAAATATATGCTCGAGAGGAAAGAAGTTAGAAATTGTATATAAATATACTACACAGCCACTGGGAAATCGCATGCAAATTCATCCAATTAAGGGGTCTTGGCAAATACTTTTTGCCCCAAACTGGCAATTTTTATTTCTAAGTGGGAGTTCTGCAGAGGCTAACGTGTGAAAATTCCCGCTGCGCATCACCCCAGGGACCCCCGTGCATCACCACCGCGCTCAGCCCTGCCTTCCGCTCCTGGTGGTGGAGAGCAAGCTCTTGAGGGAGGCAGGGCCAGAAGAAGCACAGCATGAGGTGGCAGCAGAGCTGCTTCAGCCCCCGTGGTTCTGGCTGCAAGATGGGAATAGTCTGGCGATAGTCCTTGCATCCCCACGGGGGGGCAATGGGTGATGGATCTGCGTGCTGGCGCTGTGTCTGCAGCCCAACCATCTCCAGCTGTCAGAGATGGCAGCTGGCTGCGTTACAGCCAGTTGGGAGCTGGGCTTTATGGTTTCTTTGGGTTACCAAACCCTTTTTCGTTCTGGCCAGAAGAACTTAAAAAATGCAACGCTATGGATCCAGAGGCAAATTCAGACTTGGCAGAAGAGAGTTTGCTTTCACTTATGTAAGGGCTGAATCTGCCTCCTGATGTTTTAGTGGCCAGTGACTTCCCCTCTCTTCAGTGTAAAAGTGTTGCTTTTGCTCTCCCAGGCAGCTGGAGGTACTGCTAAAGCACATTCGTCCAGCCCTTCAAAATCAGTAAGAGCTGGACCAGGTTCAGGTGGAAAATCATGGAATTACAATGAGGGTACCGAACTCGACGGACTGAGGCTCTGCTTCTGACCGTGCTGCAGGCTGTGAAGGAATAGCCTAATTTTTTCCACTCTCCCACTTGTCTATCTGTGAAAAGGGATGGTAATCCCTTTCATCTGTCTTACGTATTCAGGGTAAAATACATACTGCAACGTAAGCAATGATAATAGAACATTAAGCAAATGGGCCCGGGAGTATCGAAGTGACAGAGGTGGATAGACAGAAACAAAACAAATATCTCAAGAAAGAGAGTTGGCTCAGTGAAAATCCCTGCTTAGAAACACAGCTGAGGGCAGGTTTTTGGGTAGCTCCTTTCTTTTTTCCCTGGCCTGGCGGAGTCAGGGAAAGTGGGGAGAAGCTCACTCCTCTCCAAGAGCTGGAGGTGCAGCTCCTCTTGGGGGCTGTTGGTAGGGGACGCTTTGCTAGAAGGGGAAAAGCACGTAGGATACTGCTCATGTGACACCTGGAAACCCAAGGTGGCTGAGGTCTTATAAATGCCTTTGGAAATTCACTGAGTGCTTGCTAATTACCCAACAAAGGGCTAAATTTATTCTCTGATGAATGAACCGTGGTCAGCCAAGGAAGAATTTCAGAGATCATATATCTGTGGTAAAGACTAGTGAAAGAGTGGAAGAAATGGGCCAATCTGGCCCTTGTAAAGATAAACAGTGATTAGAGAAAGGAAGCAATCCAAGGAACAAGCTGAATTTGGCAAGAATACATCAGCACTGTGTTTTCCAACTCTGCAAGTGTACAGCCCCTAGGCAAGACCAACGCCAGTGGAAAGCTTCATCCAGCAAACTGCAAACACTTTATAAAAAAAAACAAAACACAAAACTGATGATAGGCTCTTTGGGAGCCTCTCTGGGAGGAATATTCTTGTCTGGCAAAGCGACTCGCATACTTCTGGCACTCAACAAACCACGGTCTAACTATGGTGCTCCTGTGGTCACCCACTGCCACACTATTTTTGTGCCTCTCTGCCTTGTCTCGCTCTGCGCGCACAGCCCCTGCGGCAGAGGAAGGCAGCTCTCCCCAGCTTGTCGACAGAAGGCAGAGGCTTAAATTTGGACTTGAGGAAGGACTCCTGATGAAATCCAGAGTCTCAAACCAAAGCCTTCTCTTGGCATTGCTCACAGGAGTCAGGGCCGCCCAGCGCCGCTGCTGTGGGAAGGCCTGGGCCGTGATTTCGTGAGGCTGGAGAGCAACCCGTACCACAGAAGCAGCATCCTGTCTCCCCAACACCCCCAGACTCATCAACGACCCTCCTCATCCTGCAACAACACGCCTCTGTCATGTTGGCCAAACAGCCAGCCCCTGCCCCCCGGCAGCCTTTGCCACCCAGCACCATGGCAGGGAGAAGTCAGCTCTTACCTTTTGGCTGGAGAAGAAAGCCAATCTTTTTGGATATCCCTCCTCCTTGGTGGGAAAAGCTTAAGTTCAGGCCATCCTATGCTTTATGGGGCCAACATCTCCAGCCTTGGCCTGCTGCAGCACTGGGAGCAGGCTCTGGGAAAAGATGCAGAAGTAACGTAGCTCAGAGACAAAGATCATAGAATCATAGAATCATCTGGGTCTGAAGGGACCTTCAAGGTCATCTATTCTGACCCCTCCGCAGTCAGCAGGGACACCCCCAACTAGACCAGGTTGCCCCAGGCCTCGTCGGGCCTCACCTTGAATATGTCCCGGGATGGGCCCCTCAAGGGGGCCACCTCCCTTGGCAACCTGTTCCAGTGCTCCACCACCCTCACAGTAAAGAACTTATTCCTAATGTCTAATCTTAATCTGCTTTTTTTTCAGTTTAAAGCCATTACCCTTTGTTCTGTCATTGACAGCCTTTGTAAACAGGCTCTCCCCAGCCTTCCTGTAGGCCCCCCTCAGGTACTGGAAGGCCGCTGTTAGGTCTCCCCGGAGCCTCCTCTTCTCCAGGCTGAACAACCCCAGCTCCCTCAGCCTGTCCTTGTAGCAGAGGTGCTCCAACCCCCTAATCATCTTTGTGGCCCTCCTCTGGACCCACTCCATCAGGTCCGTGTCCTTCTTCTATTGAGGGCTCAATGTCCAACACCAGTGAGGCTGACTCTGAAGCCTGGTGTTTATGGCATCCCTGGGTGGGAAGAAAACCCTCATTTTGCTTGAACTCTCTTCTCAGAGAACTTTTATGATGTGAAATGCACCCAACTGGGCCGTTAGGGGAGCTGAGGAAAAGCTTGTGCGAGGTTCTAGGAGTAGAGATGTCAGCACTCACTGAAAGAGTCTGGCATTGGGCAGAAATAGCACTCCAATGACAGCAAGGCAGGGATTTTGGGATGCAGGCAGGTGAGACAGCCCTACTTCCTGGTCCTGTAGGGCAGGTGAGGTTTCACAGGCACTCTAGGATGGATGAAGTAATTTGCCAAGTTTGAAACTGCTTCACTGGTATTTCCCAGATGGAGTCACACGCCGCTTAACATTTGCCGTGAACATAATGTGATTCCTGCCTTTGGATAAGCCCACACTAAATAATTGAAATCCAACAAAATCCATCAGTCCATTTCCAGTTGGAGCAGGAGAAGTGACCTCCTGGGGACTGCCCATGCCAGCAGAGAGAGCTGAAGGCCAGGGAAGCATGGGGCAGGAGTGGTGTGTACCGTCACCTCTACGAAAGCAGACCACCCCTTCAAACAGCTCAATATCTTCCCATTGAGGTTGTCAAACAAGGTGGATTTTTTTTTCCCCTTCTGCATTAGATTTCCACTGCCAACTGACCTTTTTGCTGAGCAAAAAGGTTGAGCCAGGGCTGGGCCCTCACCATAAGTGTGTTTGAAAACCATTAAATGTGTGACCACCTTATCAAATTGACCCCTTGTGTGGATCCTGAACGCCTCCTTAGACCAACAGGCAGGCCTGACTGGCACTGCTTGCCTTTTGTCATGTTTAAAGATTTTGTGCCTCTGTGCTGCTACTTGCCTTTTATAGATTTCGCTGGGAAGTCTGAAGTGGCGACTCGTAGCTCGGCGTGATTTACCCAGTTGTTTTCTGCTGTGCGAAACTGTTTCTCAGCAGAGCTGCGATTTCAGGAGGATGTTTGCACAGAAACATAATGAGGCTTGGCCGGTCCTCGGGAGCGGGAGCGATTTTGAATGGCTGCTGACCTCGCGGGGAATCTGGGCTGCGATCAGGCAGAAACCACTGAGCTGGAAACAAAAACCTAGAGAAACTAAAGTAGGCTCTCCATCTTCTCCTCCGAGTTAGTAAAGAGGTAGTTTATCCAAAAAATCTACAGCAAACAGTAGAAGACACATTCACAGCTTTTTTTTTTTTTTTTTTAAATTATTTTAAACAGTAATGCAACTTTTTAAAATGGGTCTGTGCTTTTCAAACTGTTCACTTGCAAATGAGCTGGCCCTCTCTTTGGTTCTGTCCTGATGAGTAGCTTTGAGCTTGCTCTTTCTCCTGGATGTGGGACCTGGGGGTTAGTCCCCGGCACAGGCTCTGCAAAGTTGAGGCTCTTGAAACTACAGAGAGAAAGATTTATTTGTTTGATAATCCGGTTTATTAGTTCCCGTTCTGTAAACAGCTGTATAGGGGTCACTTTCTGATTTCCACTGTTGCACGATGCATACAATTACAGGGAAAACATATGCAGGTGTTGTGTCTGAATAAGAAGTGGGACAAAGCCAGTATTTTTGTCCAATAGCACCTTTTCTGGCCTTTTTTAGCAATTAACTATCTTAGAGTGCTAAATCACGTTTTGCACTACAGATACCTAAAGGCTGGAACAAAAAGGCTGTGGGATACAGAATTGTTCCTCACAGGAATTGTTCCTCACAAGTCTCTCCTCTTGAAAATGGAGAAAATCATACTTGAAAATGGAAAATCATACTTGAAATAAATAAAAAAATTAAAAACTAAAAAAAGAGGAGTTTGCCTTTGGCCAGAGATCAATCTTGGAAAAATTTAGCCCATCAGCGAATGTTTTGGAAACATCTGAGGCTGTAAGCAGATGATCTGACCCTGATCCCACTTAGCTCACAGCTGTTTTACTCCCACTGTAAGGCCAGCGGCTGCTGTGGATTTACTCCTGATTTGCCAGTGGTGAGCTGAGATCAGGATGGGGCTGGGGGTGATAACAGCCTCTGCTCAGCGACGTCAGAGCTAGGGGTTGCTTGTGGTGAAAGAGGCAGCGAAAGATGCTGTTACAGCCCTTCTCCTGAGCAGCAGCAGCGAATGGGACTTTTTACTTGGATTACAGCATTGAAAATGACATCTCTGCTTGTCTATCTACTTCTTCTGCTCTCCAGTACTGGAGCTGGTCTTTTGAGCCAAGCGAGCATGTCTTTGTACTTGAGCTCTTGCTTGCCTTACTTGTCCCTGGGCACTTGCTAGAGCAGCTGCTGGAGGCAGGACACTGGGAGAGACACAGCTTCGGTGTCTCACCTGCTAAAACTGTTTGTATGCCTTAAATATTTATAGGCACAGTCCCTAGCACAGATATCCAACATAATCTGGTCCTCTTCTTAGTCAGCCTGTGCTGTATGGTACTTTCATGTTAAAGAATCATGGAATCATCTAGGTTGGAAGGGGCCTTTAAGATAATCTAGTCCAACCATCAACCTAACTCTGATTAAAAAAAACAGAAAAAAAACATACAAAAAAACCCCACCACATTACTAAACCATGTCACCAAGCACTATGTCAACCCGTCTTTTGAACACCTCCAGGGATGGTGCCTCAACCCCTTCCCTGGGCAGCCCATTCCAAGGCTTAATAAACCATTCTGTGTAAAAATTGTTCCTAATCTCCAACCTGAACCTCCCCTGGTGCAACTGGAGGCCATTTCCTCTTGTCCCATTGCCTGTGACTTGGGAGAAGAGACCGACCCCCCCTGGCTACACCCTCCTTTCAGGGAGTTGGAGAGAGCGAGAAGGTCTCCCCCTCAGCCTCCTTTTCTCCAGGCTGAACACCCCCAGCTCCCTCAGCCTCTCCTCATAAGACTTGTCCTCCAGATCCCTCACCAGCTCCGTTGCCCTTCTAACCTGCCTGGTATTTTGTGCACTCTGGAAAGAACTCCCTGTCAACAGCTCTGGTGCACTTGTGCTGCAATTTGGGCAGATACTGGCTCCACCTGTTATTGCGTCTTCCCCATTTATCTAGATGCATGCAGTCTTTGAGGCATCTCCTTCAGTGATAAAAAATGCTGGAAAGACTATTGTGTAACTTCAGACTGCATTCAATTTATGGGTGACTTCATGGGTGACTTCCAGCCTGTTGATGTTACTGTTATCATGCAATTAGATGTGGCTAAATATGTTTGTTAAAAACATGGCAAAAAAGTTGCCGGTAACTAAGGAACTAGGGCTATGTACCTACTGCCTCCAGTCACAAGTTAGATGCAGTACTTCACCAAAAAATATCCACCTGATAGGGGAGATTTGTTTATTTTATTATTAGTTTTGCCAATGTGCTACTCAAAGTCGGCATCAGATCTGATTTTTGGTCATCAAAAGTCAGACCAAAGTCAAAGGAAAAATACAGGCCATGATGGAAATAGAATGAAGAATGTCTGAAGATTTTGTAGCGGATCAATGTTGTCTACAATGTTGTCATCGCATATTCTTAAATCATTAACAATGAAACCCCTAGCTCTAGCAGAGTTGTCAGTACCTTACTGCTCGCGAAAAACCGCACGTTGCTAGTTGCTGGTGAATTCAGTCTTCACAATTGCTGTACAGATGCTATATGTAAGAAACATTTAGTGATGTGTCAAAGGAAGTGGTTTTTCTTCTGGTCCTTTTCCTGTTAAATCCCTTCAAAGAGTCATCCCTGGATCTTGCAGACTGTAGATCCGTGGAAGTCCCAGGGAGATCACTGCGTTTCCAGGGCGAGGTTTGGAGCATGTGCAGATCATAGAATCACAGAATCATAGAATCGTTCAGGTTGGAAAAGACCCTTGGGATCATCGAATTCGACCATCAACCCCATGCTGCAAAGTTCTTCCCTTACACCATATGCCCCAACACCACATCTAAAAGCCTATTAAACACTTTCAGGGATGGTGACTCAACCCCCTCCCTGGCCAGCCTTATTCCAGTCTCTGACCACTCTTGCTGTGAAGAATTGTCTCCTAATGGCCACTCTAAACCTACCCTGTTGCAGCTTGAAGCCATTCCTTCTTGTTCTTGATCCCTGCAGATTCATCGGAGTCAAGGAGTAGCACTCCTTTTCAATGACATCCTGGGGCCAAGACTTCCATCTATTAATTATGTGAAAGAGGACCTCCTTTAGTCAAAGCTGCCAATTTTTAATGTAATTGAATGTCACCTTATTCTCATATGACTGGGGAAGAAAAGCAGAAGCTCTTGCTCGACATCCATTTGTTTTATGCCCTTACATATTTTTGTGCCACTCAGGACTTTGTATGTCCAATAAAAGCAGGGAATGGCTGTATTTACCAGAATTTGGGCTAGAGGTACTGGGAACTAAATTAGTCTTCTGCTTTTTTGGCCGACTGAAAACCTCAAAGCTGAATGGTTGGAACTGGTGCTCCCTCAGGTAGAGGACGGGGTCTGTGGAGGTGCTGTGGCTCTCTGGGGTTTGGCTGCTGGTGATCATTGAGCAAGAAACACCTTTTTCCACACCATCTTATATCTTTTTCTGTGCTGGTCAGACTTATCAGTGAATCAGGACCACCCTTGTCCATAATATCCAGTGTATAAATTTCCTACTGTGAGGATCTTAAGAAAAAAATGTTTATAAAAATAAGAAAACATGGCCTGAGAAATCTTTCTGTTGTTGTGTGATGTTTGAAGCGTTTTTTTTTTTTTTCTGCTTTCCTTTGGGAAATAAAATGAGTGAAAATAAATATTAGGAAGTATGCAAAATAAGGTTACATTTGCAAGTAAACATGAAGCAAACATGTGCTCCTTTAGGCCAGTTTTATAAAGCTGAATCCAGCAGTTTTAATTCAGTAAATACTGATAAGCAGACACAAAAACTCTTTCAGTTTGGGCACTGAATCCAGGTGTCACCTTTTTGATGGTAGCTGGCCAATTAAACGTATTTCAGCATAAACTTACAGAGGAAGTTGACTACAAATAGGATGATTAAAACTCATCAAGTGGCCTTATGAATTCTGCTTTTTTGTTTTTAGAATAGCTCTGTCTTGTAAGATGATGAACTGACAGTCACACAGGAAAAAAAAAAAAGTCAGACAGACACTTCTTTTCTGGATAGATTAAACTCTCCAGAGGCTGGTAAAAACGAAGCAAATCAAGTACATCATCTTTCATATTCACATCAACCCATCTATTGTGGAAAACATCAGAAGTCAGCGTGTTCTCATTCAGCTGAAATATTATTTCTGTGCTATTTCTAGACTGCAGAGACAAATATCAGAGAAGAGAACACATTTAATAATCACCCAAAGGAAAGAGAAAAGCACCAAAAAGCCAGAGTGCAAAGTCCCACTGCGTGTTGGTGGATGCTGCGGTGCTCAGAGAGGACCAGTGGGAAGAGCAAGAGCTGCTTCCTGGGAGTCAGAGAGTTAGGATGTTCCACCAATACCTGACTCCTTGTCTCTCCCTCTCTCAAGTATTTTTAGTTGGTTGGTTGGGTTTTTTTTCTTTCTGTTTGTTTTGTGACAACATGTGTGTGGAGAAGGACTAGACCGAGGACTCCAGGAACTGGGTGCAAGGCTGTCATCTCAACGTGTTGCTCCTGTGCCATTTAATGAAAAGCAGACTGACCCCAGATAAACACAGGTGACAGAGGGGGTAGGTGACACCCTTTCCGTGCTGATAGGCAGGTGGTGACTGCCAATGTGTGATCCTGTGGCCAAAAGGCTTTCCCAGGACAGGCTTTTCTTTGGTGGCCACAAGCCCTTTTCTGCGACTGATTGCCAGCAGACTAGAGCCTGGTCTGTGACTATGCTCTGGGGGGGTTGGACTAGATGATCTCCAGAGGTCCCTTCCAACCCCGTGTGTTTCTGTGATTCTGTGACTAGAGCACCTGTTCAAAGCAGTGTGAGGTTGAAATGAGGTGCGAAATGCTTTCACATAGTCATTAGATCTTTACCAGTACCCAGTGATGATTTAACGGCTCCTGGGTAAACACTGGTATACTTCAAAGAATGTTTGTGCTAATTTGGCTTTGGAAATGAGAAGACAGATAAGATGCATGACCTCTGCTGAGGCGTCTTTTGATGTCCTACATTAATACTAGGTTTAATGATTGTTCATTTTTCTATCTCAAAGGGAATCCTCAGTAATGTCTTATTCTGCCCGCCGGCAGGCTCAGTTTCCCACTTGGACTGCTGGTTGTAAAGCAGCGCACATTAAGTTGAGCCACTCACTTTCTGTGATGCCCCTTTTCTTTGGTGGCCACAAGCCCTTTTCTGAAATTGGGTGCCAGCAGACTAGAGCATGGTCTGTGACGATGCTCTGGGGGGGTTGGACTAGATGATCTCCAGAGGTCCCTTCCAACCCCGTGTGTTTCTGTGATTCTGTGACTAGAGCACCTGTTCAAAGCAGTGTGAGGTTGAAATGAGGTGCGAAATGCTTTCACGTAGTCATTAGATCTTTACCAGTACCCAGTGATGATTTAACGGCTCCTGGGTAAACACTGGTATACTTCAAAGAATGTTTGTGCTAATTTGGCTTTGGAAATGAGAAGACAGATAAGATGCATGACCTCTGCTGAGGCGTCTTTTGATGTCCTACATTAATACTAGGTTTAATGATTGTTCATTTTTCTATCTCAAAGGGAATCCTCAGTAATGTCTTATTCTGCCCGCCGGCAGGCTCAGTTTCCCACTTGGACTGCTGGTTGTAAAGCAGCGCACATTAAGTTGAGCCACTCACTTTCTGTGATGTCGTGAATGGGACAGAGTAAGATGTGCAAGAGAAATCAGCTTTGTACCCACAGGTATCAGATGTGCTTGAAATGCAAGCTTTTCTTTCAAGAAGCTTAAGTTGGTTTTCCTAAGATGACGCTCCTACATCTCGTCTTTGCACATCTACGTTCATCAATGGTTTAATGATTGTTCATTTTTCTATCTCAAAGGGAATCCTCAGTAATGTCTTATTCTGCCCGCCGGCAGGCTCAGTTTCCCACTTGGACTGCTGGTTGCAAAGCAACGCACATTAAATTGAGCCACTCACTTTCTGTGATGCCGTGAATGGGACAGAGTAAGATGTGCAAGAGAAATCAGCTTTGTACCCACAGGTATCAGATGTGCTTGAAATGCAAGCTTTTCTTTCAAGAAGCTTAAGTTGGTTTTCCTAAGATGACGCTCCTACATCTCGTCTTTGCACATCTACGTTCATCAATGGTCTACTGGTGTATCTATGTTCCTGTAGAGCGAAGTACCTACACATCAGGATCCATGAATCTCAGACTATGTAGCCGTCAATGGTGGTACATCAATAAGCACTCTAGCTTTTTACGTCATTAGCATAGAGTGAAATACTGTTTGGAAAATACGCAAAGATTTCTCTTTGGGGCATGAGAGCTGGTTATTGAGGCACAGCGCAGCCACTGCAAGGCGTCCATCTCATGCATCAATGGTGAATCATTGTCTATTTTTCCTGTCACTGACTCAGCAACTCAAGAAGTGGGAGCGACCACTTGTATTTCTGATCTGCTAAACGGCAACTGGCAAAAGCCCTTCTTGTGCAACCTATTTGGCTAACGTGCTCTTGCTTATGTCAGGAAGCCAGAGGTGCAGTTGGGTGGCCCAGCGACGTGCCTCGTCAGTGGAGCCACATGGGAAGTGTCGTTATTTGCATACCGATGTGGACTTACAGGAAGGAGGACTGCAAACCTGGTGATTATATTCTGTTGCAAGAGCCCGTGCAGGTGGTCGATTATGGCTGTTGTGTTCATTTCACACCTTTTTGTGTCCGTTTTACGTAGGCTGTGCCCGTCGTCCCGTTTGATACAGCTTGCTGCAGAGGACACTGAGGTGCCATGGAAAACTGGGATGTATTTTTCTCATCAGAACTGCTCATCCTTCAGCTTTCCAGCTTCTGCGAGTGCCTGCCTGAATAAGTGGCTCTTCTTCCCATCCGAGCCCTGTCCCTTTTTTTTTTTTTTTTTCCGTTGAAGGTAAATGGCTGTGTGGGTGAGCTGTTGATTGATCATTTAATGCTCTCGCAGCCAGAATTAAGTGGGCAGGTCTTTGTGCAGCATTGAGCACCGAGAGCTGCATTTCCAAGAACACCTCAACTTTTCATCTATTCACGTTCGCACACTTGCTTAATCATGCCTGTCGTCACACTGACTCGTCAGTAGCTGATAAAGAATATAGTTTTTTCCATGTACTTTTGTACCAAAAAAACTTGGTCCCTGCTGCAGAGCAAACTGCTTGGAACAATCAAAAAACTGTCAGGAAATGTATGGCTTGGATGGCTGTTCCCCTGTTAAATAAATGTTAAGCATGTTACATAAAACCTCATTTATTATTATTATATTAACATGTTATTATATTAACATGCTTACAACTGCAACAATCTTTGGTGGTGTACTGTTCATCACGCATAGTGGCATGTATCCCTATATATGACAGTAGATTATAAGGATTGTTTTCCTTCTGGAGTTTCAAAATTCCGATTAACTAACCATTACCCATGGAAAGATTTCTAAAGAAAGGAGTAGCTACGTAAGCAAAAAAAAAGAGAGCTGTTCAATAAGACGTGTTTTGAATGTGCATGTCAGAACAGAAAAGGGATTTTAGAAATGGAAAATCTTTCATTAGGTCCATTATTGATACAATTCCACCAAGCTTTGCATTAAAGAGATGAAAGACGTAACTCTAGAAATCAAAACCGAGGAAGACTGTCGGTAAACATGGCATATATAAAGGACTTGGTGTTCTGATAAGGGGATGTCTAATTTTATTTTTTAGCCAGTAAAGGTCATAGTTCACATCTCAGTACCCCTGTGCTTGGAAATCCACCACGGGACCTCAGCGATCTGGATTCTGTGAAACATTTCCATTCTTTGCTTTGCTTGAAACATCCCACCTGGCCTCAGGGAAGTCATTTAGCTCTGCTGCACCTCAGTTCCTCTTCTGTAAAATGGAGATGGCATTTCCACCCTTCAGAAGGGCATTATAAAAAAAACCCACACCCTAAAGCCTAAAACACGCAGGCAGCCCAGGGGTAGGACCTCAGATATTATTCTGCATTATAAAACTCCGCATAAAACTTGCAAAGACGTACAAATTCATGCTCGCAAATACAAAAATGGTTGCTTTTAGAAACAAGAACCGGTCGCACTGACATTATAGTCATTGTGATTATGCTGATCCAGAGTGTTACACTGACGCCTAACCAGGATCAGGAGAAAGCCCTCCCAGTCCAGATAGGCAAACCATAGTAGAGCAAGAACACGCAAGGTGGTACCGTAGACGTATCTTGTGATTTTTTTTTTCCCTTCCTCCCTCCCTTTCCAGACTGTGCCTTGCCACGTTTCCCTGCCTCTCTCCCCGCAGGGAGGCTCTGCCCTTCCTCTCTCCCCCGTGTCCCTCATCGCTGCCCCCGCCGCGGGTCTTTGGTGGAGAACCTGCATGGCGAGTTTCAGCTCAAAACAAACATTGATGGCTGAGTTATGAACCCCCAGAGGGAGAGATGGTGAAGTGGATTAAAACAAGGCTGAGTCTTCGCCTTTTGGCTCGAAGCCACGTCAGGGCAAAAGTTAGAGAGAGTTTCAGAGCGAACTTCCATTTGTCGGTGTGGCTTGGGTTTGGACGTGGCAAAAAACCACAAGATGCCAGGAATGAAATGACGCTGGTGAAGACACCTTGGCGAGGTTTCAGGAGGAGCCTACACAGTGCCCCAGCCAGTCTGGCCTATTCAGTGATGACGAGCTTTGACAACATTTCAGGAAACGTTTCAACTTCGGAAGTGAAACCAACACCCGTGGGCAGCCCTCCGAAGCCCAGGCTGGTGGGAAGAGGAGATGCCCAGCATGGTGCCTCTGCCGGCTGGGGCAGGCTCTCCCAGAGAAATGCTTGCCATCTTCCTACGCCACACCAGCTGTGGCAGTGGCACAAGGATGTCTGGGGACAACCTATGCCTTTGCAGTGGCTGGGCTGTGTCCTTCATGAGTGGCTCTTTGCTGTCATAGAATCGTAGAATCGTTCAGGTTGGAAAAGACCCTTGGGATCATCAAGTCCAACCATCAACCCTACTCTACAAAGTTCTCCCCTACACCATATCCCCCAACACCACATCTAAACGACTCTTAAACTCATCCAAGGATGGTGACTCAACCCCCTCCCTGGGCAGCCTATTCCAGTCTCTGACCACTCTTGCTGTGAAGAATTGTTTCCTAAGGGCCACTCTAAACCTACCCTCTTGCAGCTTGAAGCCATTCCCTCTTGTTCTGTCACTAATTACCTGTGAGAAGAGACCAGCACCAACCTCTCTACAATGTCCTTTCAAGTAGTTGTAGAGAGTGATGAGGTCTCCCCTCAGCCTCCTTTTCCTCCAACTAAACAGCTCCAGCTCCTTCAATCACTCGTCGTAAGATTTATTCTCCAGGCCCTTCACCAGCTTCTTTGCCCTCCTCTGCTCCCACTCCAGCAGTGCAGGATGTCTGCAGGATGTCCCATGTCTGCAGTATGGTGTCTTCTCAGGGTTCTTGGTCCCTCTGTGCGCTGCTTTGCAGCCATCCTCTGGTGCCAAGCTAGGTCTCTTGTGGACCCTGTGGAAAACGTCTAGAAAAGTCTGTGTTCTGGTAATAAGTTTTTAGGCTTTGCCACTGTGTGCCACTGTGAGTCAGAGAGGTGGACCACAACCTTAAGTGTGGGTCCAGGGCTGCATGGAAGGTTCCTGCTCTCCTCATGTCACCCCTAGGGAAGAAGGAGTAAGTGCGTTGCTCAAAAACTTCTGTTTAAGTCATCAAGACTTATGAAGGCTGAAAACAGAAGGTTGTTTTTGTTCAAATAAGAGGCGGATCCATAAGAAGTATATACGTACAAGTCAGCGTCTGCTCTTTCTCTCCCACATCAACAGTTGTCTGAAAGTTTAATGCCATTTGCTGTTTGTGAGGTGGAAAACAGAGGAATAAAAGCATTAAGGAAGGCTTACCTGAATAATAATTAATATTTTGCTTGAGGTAAAGAAAGCTGTTTTCCGCGTATGGGAGCCACCACATTTGAAGATATTTATAGCCATTTGTGCATGTGAGGAGCTCCAGTGCTCCTCTGGAAGCTCTTGGGACAGCCTGGGACCCTCGACGGGATGTGGCCAGGCAGGTAGGAGGAGTGGCTGGAAAGGGGATGAGCCAGCAACCTGGAGAGAGAACCCAGGGAAGGAGGCTCTCTCTAAATAACAGCTTATCTGGAGATATTTATAATTTTTCTAATATTATAAGCCACAGGACAGGACGCACAGGTATCCACGCTGGGTGGGAGGGAGAGGGATGTGCTGTAACCGTCCTGCAGTGGACTGGTTTTTACTGTCCTTTGGCAGTTGTCCCACAGCACCCCAGGTTCCTACAGGTTCTGTGGTGGCTGTGGGGCAGAAATGCTCCCACTCAGAAACCAGAGTGGGATGAGTACTCAGTAGCACTTTTTGGAGACCAAGTGCTTTCTTCCAAATGAAAAAAGTCTCTTTCTGTATAAAAAGATGCTACATCTTCAAAGGGAACCATTTACATGGAGGCTTATGACTCAAGAATACTTGGGGTTTTTTCCCCTCTGACCAGGAACGCTGTCAAATGCAGGTGGTGAAGGAAATGGACAGATGGTGTCTGTTTACACTGATCTCCTCTGTCAGAGCATCGAGGTTCCTGATGGATAAACAGCTGGTCGATGACTTGAAGAGCTTTGAATAAAGCACCATGACCTCTTTCTTCATTCTTAAACTGAAAAGAAAGCCAGTGGGGAGGAAGTGGAGCTGAGATTGAAACCATTTTCCATCCATTCCCTTCCTCATACACCTGCAGAAGCTGAACTAGTTGCGATGGGGCTCAGGTGTCTTCTGCACTCTCCAAATTTCCTCCTTCTCTCTTCTTCCAATCCTTCCCTTGCTTGTTTAGGGCAACATTATGGGCACTATTTCTCACTGTTTTTTTTTATTATAATATTTGATCCACCAGAGAGGAGAAAACAGAAAAGAAAGGACACAGCACTGGTTGTTGTTGATGTTAAATGCAAGCAATCAGCTTGTTCCAGCTTTGGTTAGGCTTCTGGAAACATCTAACCGATGTTAAGTTAGAGACTGAAAAAAATCTCATGCTTACACTGGTTCTTGTAACGTGTCAACTGGTCTAGTATTTAGAATTGCAACAAGTGCTCTGCCAGATGCCTCTGGGTCAAAAAATAGCCAACCTTAATCCTACCTACAGCCATAGTCAGGCATATATTCCCTGAGAGATAAGTGCTGGTAGGCATTTCTACAAGACAAATTTGTAACTCAACAGAGCACCTGAAAACGTGCTAAGTGCAGCTCATGCCAGCCACCCAAATTACTACAGGTGAGAACTATTTGCAGGGATGATGAACACCAGGTGAGTAGAGCAAGCATGTGGCAGTACACATGTGTTGCAAGTAGAAAGACAAAGAGAAATGAACCGAAAAAGTTATCATTTAAACTTGGCTACATAGGCTTGCTTGATTTTTTGAGAAATGGCAAAAAGCAAAACTGTGTAGTACCTCAGTATGATAAGCTGTTGCTGCGTGCCTCAGGAGCGTGGCAAGGAAAGCTAGTGAGCAGCACTGCATTGGGGCTTTAAGCTTTCAAGAAGCATCATGAATAAATGCGTCCGCAGGTTCATCTAGATTTATATAACCGTATTTTCGTGTGGTATCTTCTGCAGAAAACGGAGACTGTAGAAAAGAGAAAAATAGGTGTGGATATTTTTAACAGTTCACAGACACCATGAAATTAATTGTTTCTTAGAATGGAAAAAAAACCTCCCGTTTCCACGGGATTTATATCAGAAACTAATCTGGCTCCATCAATGAGAAAAACCAAGTAATGATAGAGTAGACTGCATAAAAGGCAGAGACACTTTTATTGTCGCTATCCCATTTTGTGACG
Source organism: Calidris pugnax (assembly GCF_001431845.1). Lineage (NCBI taxonomy): Eukaryota > Metazoa > Chordata > Aves > Charadriiformes > Scolopacidae > Calidris > Calidris pugnax. The sequence goes on along the minus strand of NW_015090920.1, from coordinate 3,253,174 downwards.
GGGAGGTGCTTTGCAGTAATAGCTCACACACTTGCTTTTAAAATGTGGCAGAAGAAGAACCAACACCTGATCTGGCACGGCTTGGAATGCATGGGTAAAAAGCAGTTGCCTGACATATTTGTCACAATCTCTGCAACCTGTATTGCTTTGTTATAGAAAACAATCTCTGGAAGGAAATAGCCATAACTCCTGATTACCAGCTGGGAATTTCACAAGAAAATAGTTTTTCACTGGAAATAACATGTGGTTGTCAAAATTGAGATGTTCCTGGAAGTAGAGAGGTTAAACCCTTGCTGGAGACCCTAGGCTGAGCTCTCGTGGATGGATGCATGTTGTGATGGTCCTGCAGCCCTGGGTCCCACCAAGGGATGGCCACGCTGCTGATGGCAGGTGCTGGGGAGGACCTCCTGGGCATCCCCAGGCCCTGGTGGCACACCTGGCCACCAGAGAGGTTCTGTGTGTTTCTTCATCTGGAGGAAGAGCTGATATCTACTCTACCTCACTTTCCAAACTGTCTGATTTTCCCAGAATGATTCCCCTCCCCTGGATTTTCTTTTTAAAAACGTCATTTTCAGAATATGTATTTTTCCTACTGTTGGGAAAAACATCTTTGTCAAACTGCCCTAGATTTCTCGGAGTGTGTATTCAACATGTTTCATGGCTTTACATATATATTACAATATTAAAAAAAAAAACCCTCATTATTTTGAAAATCTCCCAATCTCAGACAGAAATATAATATTACTTTACATATAGAAGCAATGTACACATTTTCATTTAGTTAAATAACTCCGACTGTGATTAATTTGTTTCCAGAAATTGACAGCTCTGTGCTCTGAGTTCATTATTTACACATACATTCACAGCCCACCACTCACCCTAAATTCACCTGAATTTCTAAAAAAAATATAAGCATTTTTAGCAGAACACTGACCATGTCTTTCAGTGGTACAAATATTAAAATTTTTTCACATGACACAGCAACACATTAAGCTATGATTCTTTCAGCATAAAATACCGTAGTAAATGCTGTGACTATTCCAGTGTTTTCAGAAAGCTTCATTGAGCTAGCTGTTAGGAGCAAGCATTGCTCAGAGAAAACCAGCATGCATTTAATAATTCAGAAAATTATTGCATTGTATATTGAATCTCTACTTTCAAGTTTATATATTTTGAGCATATGCAGCACTCAAGATGGCTAGCTTCTTTTTCTGATGTTTGTTACCCCTTATGATACTGTGTTTTAAGTGCCTGTAGGTTCCTGTCTGTGCTTGAGTAATTTTTTTTTCAGATATAATCCCTCAAACTTGTTCCTGTGTAATCTTTCCCAAGCTATGTTATTCTTTCTTTTTTTTTTCAAATGGATTGCACAGTGATATCTGCATAATTCTGCAAACAGTTGGGTCATAATAGAAAAAGGTATTCACACCAAACTTTTTTTTTATTGTAGATGTTTCTAGGGAATCATCTGGTTTGCAAAACAGTGCACATTTAAATGTGCTGTACAAAGACATTTATCACAGCTTTATTATATTTGGCTCTTTGCGCTCAGCATTATTTCTTTCTGAAGTTGCTTAAGTGATGCTGTTATTAAGAGGACATTTAGAGGAAAATAAAACACAGGCTAAATCCACCTGTTGAATATCCCTTTATTTTCGATACAGAGCCAGCCTGAAAAGACTTTCACTGTGCCAAATGCTGTGCTGATATTTTCTGAGTATCAGTATTTGTATACTAACAGAGAAGTCTTGCCCAACACAACTCTTCCCTATTGCTAAATAAAAGCAACAGAAAGCCATGTGCAATGCTGAGTGCCCTGAGAAATTGTTCCAGGATGCAGTCAGAAAGGAAGAGGTTAATGGCAGCAAACATGGTGAAAAAAACTGGAAGAACAAGAACATGCCATGTAGGAGCATACAAGAGAGTGTCAGTTCATGCACGACTCAAAATATCCCTAGAAAGGCACAGTTGCAAAGGTTAAGATTCTCATATGATTGAAATAATTCCCATTTATGTGCTACTTGCTGACAAAAGCTGTTGACTTCTTTTCCACCATGTATGCCAAGATTTTAGAATTTGACTCTGTAAAAACCCTGAAATGAACCATTCTGAAGACATCTAATGTTCAGCTTTTAAAAGACAGTTTGGTTTGAATAGATTGTTTTGATTTGTTCTCTATCCTCTTTTCACTTTCTATTTTCTCATCTGTGGACCTTAGCCATTATAAATTTTGAAGCTACTGTGAGGGCTTAAAAAAATCAAGATATGGGTGGTTTTGTGCCTCAGATGCAGCAAGATATGATAGAGCTGAGTGATACAAGCTAGGGATTTTAATCAAAACTACAAGGAGATCTTTACAGTACCATTACTTTACTATTTAATTATTTCTGTCTTGGTAAATTTTTCTCAACACTTCCTCTTCGGGTATTGTTCGTTTCTAGATGCTGCTTTTTGATTTTCTCATTTGATCTCATCTGGTGCCGACACTAACAAGGTAAGATCTAGGAGTGGGCAGACAAAGAAAGCATCATCTTTCTTTTTTTTTGTTTTATTGAAACAAACATTTCTTAAGAAAATTACGAAGATGACACTCACTTTTCCATTTCCATTCCCGTGCCCTGTGTTATACACCTAATTACTGTCACAACAGTAACTGGCTAAGAAAGCACTGAACCTGTTCTTATTTTTGTAGCATTTCTCTTCCTTCCTCCAGTGCAGGAGGGTGTCTGGCAATATTGATAGCCCTTCGCTTCACTAGTCCTTTTTTTTTTTTCTGTAGGGACATTAAAATTGATTTTCTGCATCTCGGCATATGAAGACTCCAAAGTGTGTTACATGCCCTATTGCCCCAAAATGTGCAGTCACGGAGCAAAGGTTCCAATGACAGAGACTTTTATGGTACCAGGAGGCCTGAGCTGCTGAACTGGAGGAGCAGAGGGAGACAGGCTTATTTATAGTGATGCTGAAGAATTAGCCTGCCTTCGAACGAGCTGCCCAGGTGCTCTGATTGAAAAATCTGGTTTCCCGACAGGAAGGGAGGCAAGGGTAGAAAGGAGAGGCAACCTTTCATGAAACACCTAGTGATAAAGTGAAAAAAGGCATTGTTCCTTACAGCAGCTCCTTGCCACGGGGGTTGCTGGAGACATATTTACAGCTCCGAGGTAATAAAGGCAAGAGTTAATGCTGGAAATGGGATTGTTAAGTGAAAACATGCAAGGAGAAATTCAGATACAATACATCACCAGAAACTGAAAGAAAAAATTCTGGGTGTGAAGCAGCCAAGCTACTGACAGAGCTTTCCAGTCCCCAATTAGATCAGCTTCCTTTTCTAATAAAGGTCCCATGGGTCAACTCGAGACATAGGTGTCTAGAGTAAGCATGAGACTTTAGGCAAAAGAAGGCTGGATGGAACGAAGACAATATTTTAAAAGACTAAGAGGAAGATTATCCAGTAAACACAATCTGTCATGATGGCCTCAAAGAAAAAGTCCCCTCATCCTACTGAGCAAAAGTCTTTGAGTGTCACAACAAAAAGACTGGTCTGGTCACAGATAATCTGTCAGTGAATTTGAAATATTCTGGTTTTCTCCACAGAGGTGGAGAGTATGTCCAGTGACCTGAGGCAACCAGGGTTCTGTCTTGAGTACAACATTGTGCTTTTGCAGCACTGGGTGGCTCTGCTGGCTCTTAGGGAGAAATAAAGACCTGGAGACCGAGCCTGTTCATACTGAAATCAATGCCATGGTTCTTGTTAACATCATAAAAGCCAGGTTTGGGTGTTTGTTAGATTTATGGATTGGGCTTTATGTGGTTTTAATAATGAGCTTTACACAGAATATAGTGACTGTGATACTGCATATGATCAACTGGAGTGCCTCAAGAATGTGTTTTGGCACTCCTGTTGTTCCATCTTCAGGCAGTAGGAAAGCCAATGCCCAATTCAATCCAAAGTTAATTGGAATCTTTTTCTTGACTAAAAGGTGATTTGGAGAAGGTCTTTAATGAGCGTAGTTACCTTAGAGTTAATAGGAAAGGAACAGAGAAGTGGAGAGAAAGGGAGAGAAAGAGAGAGGGAAGAGGAGGAGAGGAGAGATGTCTTTCTGTCACTGTCTAAATTCATGATCATATGGATACCTTATGGAGCTCTGATCCTTCTCTCAAAAAGGCTAAAGCAGAACTAGAAAGAAACAGAGAAGGATAACAACAGTGATCAAAAGAAAGCATGGGATAGGTTCTGTAAGAAATAACTCAGTAGAGTAAGACCTACAGAAAAATACAGTAGAGATCTGTGGAATTAACAGTGGCAGTGGAGAAAGCGCATCAAGAACAACTGATCATCGTTCTGCATATGATAAGAATTAGAGTAAGCCAGATAAGATACGCAAGAACATTTCATATGACTTCTAATGAGCAGAGATACCTGGGGCAGAGGAAGTTGCATGGGAAAGTAACATCATAGGTTCACTCTGCTCTTATCTGTTTTGCTGACATTCCTTGTCAGATGGCAGTGGAGACAAGGGTCTGGCACAGCCAAAATATTATGGTGTTAAAGCAACACTCAATTTCTCTTGCAGCCTCAGTCAATTCAGGTAATTTTCCTTGTTTTCCTTGGACACAGTAGGGATGAAATCAAGAGCGGTCAGGCTTCTGGGGAGGATGAGGAACTGGTGGTAGGACTGGCTATTACAAATCAATTCATAGAGGATCTGTTTCTAACATATGCGACAAAGCGCACAGATTTGGAGGTCTAGTTAGATTTTCAGTTAAATAGATATGGTACCAAAGATATTTATTTCTGCCCTTGCCTATAGCAAGAGAAACAACATTTTACACAGACTCAGCTTAACCATTCAGTGGTTGCACCATCTGAGCAACAGACCTGGCTAAACACAGAAACGACAGAAGGATTTTTTTTGTTATAAGTGAGGAAGCTTAATGCAGATGAAGTGGCCATATGGAGTGAAAAAACATAACCATTAAGAAGATGGAAAGATACTATTAGAACACGGATTCCCAAAGTTTGTTTATGGAAAGCTGGCATAACAAGCCAGGCATCAAGCAGCAGGATCTGAAATAATTAACCTGTAATTCACAGGCCCTCTCCTTTCTCAGCTCCCCAATCCTTGTGGTGTCCCCTTTTCTACCACTGTTTAAAGCAGAAGGATGAGCCAAAGTTTCTTACTGATTTCCAGACAAAAGGGGGCTACTGAGGGGGGTGCAGTTAGGATGTGACACATCCAGCTGTTTGGACTCTCTCCATCCCCAAGCACTTGGCAAACACTTTTCATGTGCTGCAAGAGCCTCAAACGTAACCTGAATTCACCCAAAGGTGTGCCAGGCTGCCCTCTGGGAAGTCTGCAACTGAAGACGTACATGGCAAAAGGCATCAAGGCAGGTCTTGGTGTGGGAACATAATGCCCAAAAGTGAAAAAGTGGCTGAAACTCTGGCTGGATAAAAAAAAGAGTTGGGTAACATAACAAGAGCGATTCCTTCAAAAAAACCTAGGGTTTAAAAGAGCTTACATGAGCAATTTAGGGCTCCATTCACAGTGTAGGGAAGTGACTGGTAAGACTCCTCCACTGATCACAAGAGGTGTTGTATAACACTCCTACAGCAGGTATGCTCTGATGCAAAAGATATTCCTAGCCTGATAAGAGACTATTTTTTTCATGAATCACAGTATATAATCACAGCAGATACAGCATTGTAGGCAGTTAAAATGGGCTGATCAGTAGCTGTCAAAGGTATTTTTTGGGACCAAGAAAGAGAGAAGCTTGAATGGCACCTGCAACCTATTCATAGTCACTCCAATAACTGTGTGGACAAACAGTCGTACATTCACAGCATGGGTAACAGTCCACAGAGCCAGAAACTCAGAAACAAATGAACCTTTTGGCATGAGTTTGTAATATGAAATCACTTTAAATAGAAACACAGAAAAACATTAAGCCTTCAGGTCATTTATTTTGCACTATGCAGCGGTACTGTGTCTGCAGCCTAGAGGTGATTAACACAAAATGCTACTAGATCTCTACCTGTTACAGAGAAAACCCTTAAAAAACCTTCTTAATTATCTGTCTGTGCCAGAAAACGCAGTCAAGTTTTTCTACATTTTTAATCAGTGTTGTTACTGTTGGGTCTTCTCGTGTTTATTTTTCATGATTTAAATATAAAGATTTTGTTGAAATAATGCTTTGATACAAATAATTTACAGTAAAGAATGCGTGCCAGCGAAGCTGAGTTAATTATTTTGTCTGAATGGTTGGCAGATGAAAATGATGATAGACCTGGGACATGTCTACACTGGGCAGGAAGGTGTGGTGCAGAAATCCCAACAAACACTGAACGAGCTAGCTCCAGACCTTGAACCAAAACAGCCACGTTTGCACAAAACTACTGACGGGCAGCTTCAATAAGCTCAGGAGCAACTCTGGGAAAGCACTGCTGGATCACCAGCTTCCCAGCTGGCTGCCAGATGATGCTGTGCTGGTTGGGTGATGCTGGGACGTGAGGCTCTGGGTCTAACTTGAAGCACAGGTCAAATTAAATCGATAAAGACAAGCCATGCGGAAGAAGGTGCTCCTCCCCTAGTGGAAGCTGACTGTGATTGGGCATTCAAAATTGGCTGACTGTTTTGCTTCCTTAATTTTTTTTTTTTTTCCATATTTTTATCCTACGTGAGGAAGAAGATAAAAGCATGGCTGAGTCGCTTTAATGACCACTACACATCCTTGCTATTCCACAGTAAAAGCCATGGGAAAGCTGGTTGGACTTCATTCCTTGAATCAAATGTCAGAAATGTTGTTAAAAGGAAGGTTAGTTAATCATTTCAGATTCCATTTATCTTATCACATGCATTTACATAAAGGTAATTATTTATATGGTACACTAATTTGTTTGTATTCCCTATGGGAAAAAATCCCAGTTTAATAGGAAGGAAACCAGTGGTCACCCAGAAGTTGTAATAATACTCCAGTGCCACCTTGCGCTACAGCCTCCTCCAGGACGTGAAGATGCCCCCAGAGTGGTCCCTGCCTCCTAGGAGGAGTCAGATTGACAGGTGAGAAAAAAAAGCAAGAAAATGAGGTAGAGGACGATAAAGACAAGCCATGCGGAAGAAGGTGCTCCTCCCCTAGTGGAAGCTGACTGTGATTGGGCATTCAAAATTGGCTGACTGTTTTGCTTCCTTAATTTTTTTTTTTTTTCCATATTTTTATCCTACGTGAGGAAGAAGATAAAAGCATGGCTGAGTCGCTTTAATGACCACTACACATCCTTGCTATTCCACAGTAAAAGCCATGGGAAAGCTGGTTGGACTTCATTCCTTGAATCAAATGTCAGAAATGTTGTTAAAAGGAAGGTTAGTTAATCATTTCAGATTCCATTTATCTTATCACATGCATTTACATAAAGGTAATTATTTATATGGTACACTAATTTGTTTGTATTCCCTATGGGAAAAAATCCCAGTTTAATAGGAAGGAAACCAGTGGTCACCCAGAAGTTGTAATAATACTCCAGTGCCACCTTGCGCTACAGCCTCCTCCAGGACGTGAAGATGCCCCCAGAGTGGTCCCTGCCTCCTAGGAGGAGTCAGATTGACAGGTGAGAAAAAAAAGCAAGAAAATGACGTAGAGGGAGTGCCTTCACAAACATCCCCAATATAGACACCTGTTTCCTAAAAATGGAGTTCAACCTCATTGTAATTCCTTTGCTGCAGAGACCACAACTGAGCTGCTTCCAGTTTTTTGATGGAAGACCTAACACTTGTAAGTTGCATTGCAAACTCACCTGTCCAGCTGGAGAAGAACCAATAGAGCTCTTTGTAAGGCTATTAGTAGGTAATTACTACGTAACTAAAAAAAAAAAAAAAAGGATCACCCATGAACTTCCTTGTGTCCATGCTGCAGAGATACAATGGTCTTCATCGGGCAGGCAGGTCAAGTGAGCAGCTGCTGAGGCAGACCAAACCTGCTGAGGGTGTGATTGCTAAGAAGCTCTTATAGCTTGATAAATAATTAAACTATTGTTATTAGTAGCTATTTATGGAACAATATTGTCTACAAGGCACCACCAGTCCTTTGGTTACCAATGTTTTAGGTAGTGCGTAAGATGAAAAGACATATTTCGGCCTACCTCTCTGAAGGGCATACCTGTTGAGTTGCAGGTATAACCAGCGTGTCTAGGAAGCTTCAAGGGTATGATTAATCTTATCAATTGAGGAGTCTAAGGCTGCTTAGTCATCCATGCATTTGGCAGGAATTTATCTTCGTGACTCCTCTCGCCTCCATAGTCACCACAGGCCTTAGGCTAGGTGTCTACACGTCGAGCTTACCCCTGCAGGAGAGCAGCACCCTGATATTCTGACGTAGGGAGAAGCCCAGGTGCCTCTCTTACATGCATCAAACAGCCAAGGCTGCTTAATCACCTAATCAGCAGCCAGGTCCTAAGGCAATCCACCTCCAAATTCCTTGCTGGCAATCCACTCGTACGTACACACGTGTGGTGTGGGGTGACTAAGTCGGGTGTCTCTGGGATGGGGCTCTGGAGGTGCCCTCTGGAACGCAGCAGTGAGCAGCTGGGTTGGTGGTCACTGTAAAATTCTTTCCTTTTCTTCTTCAGCAAGACTGTCTGAACATTGTGCTTCAGGGAGGTTTTGAGGTATGCTTGGGCCTACTTGCGGTGCAGCAGGTGATGAACCCATGAGCCGGCTTGTAGCCAGGCCTGTAGCCACCAGAGCAGGCACTCAGGTGTTGGACTTCAGCTGTAGCTTCGTGACCTGCTGTGCTGTGGAGGCCAAATGCTGTAGCAGGCTCTCTTTCCACTCAGCCTCTGAGATGAACCAACGAGCACATTTCCCTAGAGAGAACACGGAAACAGGGTCTTTTCTAATGAACTGCCTCTACTGCAAGGAGCTTACCACACCTGAGTCCTGGAGCTGTTTGCTGAGATTGCCCAGTCTTAAATCTCTTGATGTTTTATAAGCATTACCTCATGACTTTTTACTGTGGTCCTCTGGTTCAAATCCAAAAATAGCAAGAAAGACCCAGAGCATGGCAACTTATGGGGATCAGCAGCCAGCCCTCCACAGTGCCCTGGTGCCTCCGGCCTTCTTGGAAGAGCAGCTTTGAGAGGAGACTGTATTTACTGTATTTACTGAAAGTAAAGAATTACTTTACTGAGAGAGTGGTCAGGCACTGGAAGGGCCTGCCCAGGGAGGTGGTGGAGTCACCATCCCTGGAGGTATTGAAGAAACGTGTAGACGTGGCACTTCATAGCATGCTCTAGTGCCTGAGATTGTTGGGTTGGGTCTGCTTGTGGTTGTTTTTTTGGGTTGTTTTTTTTTTGGGTTGGACTCAATGGTCCCTTTCAACCATGAAGAGTCTGTGATTCTGTGATATCACCCAAAGCAGTAGCCCAAGTGTCCTGAGGTACTTCAGGAAAACAGGGCAAGGCAAGGGTTACTTACTGAGGAACTTTCTTTTAATCTTAACCAAATCACCCTTGTAGCAAGGCCTGAGAGTTTCAACAGGCCGCAGAGCAGCCCAGGTGTCCTGGTAGGAAGCAGGACAGAAGGTAGCTCACACAGCAGAATGGAAGACCGGTTGCTTTCCCTCCTGATTACGTCTTTTCAACAGAGGAGCAAATCCCAACTTGCCTCTGCCACCTGGAACCCCTTAGACCAGTCCTGCCACACCGCTGGAAAGCTAGTTCAAATCCTAGGGATGCCTCCTCCTTCCGAAGGGCTCCACCAGGCACGTGGCGGCCTGGAGGGGCCTGTCCCAGCCTGGAAGAGCACTGGCAAGGAGCAGGTGTGAAACTGGCCTGGTGAGGAATTGTCAGCTCAGAAGAGTTTCTGGCTCCTGTTCAGAACTGAAAAACGGCTTGTCGGGTGGGAAGGAGGGGTCCAAAGTCCTCCTGGCTCTGGCAACATGAAGCAGGAAAGGCAGATATGACCTGGGACCTCAGCAAGGGAAGGTCGTGATGGGGCTAGCATCCCTGCTGGGGAACAGACTGGCGTTAACAAAAGGCATCCAAAGGGCTTGGCCACCCTTGCTCAGTCACAGACTTGGGTGGGAAATGATGTAGATACAGAAGTCTCTCCTCCAAGGTCTTTTCCTTGACATGCAGTTGTCGGAATGGGTGCTTATACTAGCTCTGGAGTCCTCAACGCAGGAAGGACATGGGCCTGTTGGAAAGGCGCCAGTGGAGGGCCACAAAGGTGATCAGAGGGATCAAGTGCCTCTGCTATGAAGACAGGCTGAGAGAGCTGGGGCTGTTCAGCCTGGAGAAGAGAAGGGTCCAGGGAGACCTCATAGCAGCCTTCCAATATCTGAAGGGGGCTACAGGAGAGCTGGGGAGGGACTCTTTGTCAGGGAGTGCAGTGATAGGACAAGGGGGAACGGTTTTAAATTGGAAGAGGGGAGATTTAGATGAGATCCCAGAAAGAAATTCTTTCCTGTGAGGGTGGTGAGACACTGGAAGAGGTTGCCCAGAGAAGCTGTGGCTGCCCCATCCCTGGAGGGGTTCAAGGCCAGGCTGGATGGTGCTTGGAGCAACCTGGTCTGGTGGGAGGTGTCGCTGCCTATGGGTGATCTTTAATGTCCCTTCCAACTCTAACCATTCTATGATGCTATGATTCTACAACCAAACACAAGTAGCAGCCTCCGTTAAGATAAATATTAAATATTTGCTGTATGTTTCTAGGAGCACTCTGGGGGAGAGGCAACTGGGCTGCTAGAGGATGCTCCAAATAGCCTCATAACTTGCTCAAACCCAAGTGAGGGTGCTGTGTCCCCCCCTCCCTTCACTGAACCACTGCATGGACGGCTCAGCATACAGATCACTTGGGGAAAATCAAGTAATTTTAGCACCCCCAGTCTCTCCTCCTCCCCCCCTCCCTGGTGCTGCACAAACAGGCTATAGGCTAATTGGGGGCAGGCTTGTATACAATCTCTGCAGGCAGAGGTTGGACGAGGCTCTAACGTACTGCTCATAACGAGGTACTTCGATCTCACCCCTCCCTTTTTTATTTGTTTTACAGCCCTTTGCCTCACTTTCATCTGCAGCAGACGTCCGGTGAGCTCCGGAGATCCTCCCTTCACAAATAAGTTTACAAGGAAAGGACCCGTGAAATCGGGCTGCATTTCAGGGAACTTAAAACCGTGTAAGAAAATATATGTGAAACATTATCTATAAAAAAAATTCACAGGATTCCTGGGAAGCCGTTCAGTCATGAAAGTGCTATGAATAGTATTAAAACAATCCAGTTAACAAAAAAAAAAAAAAAGCAGCTTTTTTTTAACCTTTTTTTCACTTTAACTGGAGTAATAATCATAATTTTATGTAGTCAACACTTTCCAATTTCAGTGGTAGCTTTACCATACACTACGGACTGAATATAGCCCCTTACCTTCTCTATGTACCACCAAAGATACTGATATTCAATATCAACATAACAAGGAGCTTGACTGTCCTTCAGCAAATTCCATTAAAATAAATGTCTCTCATGGGAGCCATAGACAAATCTCAGGCACTGGAAATTCATCTGTCTCAACATCCTCATCTGTCTCAACGTCCCTTCTCTACATGTACATATATACATGCATATTTATACCTTTATGCTCAAGAGATAATTTTATGAGCAAGACTAGGACATCTTCTTGAGTATCAGCAAGTCTCCAATAGGAGCATTTGCACTCGCCATATTGCTGGAACAGATTCTATATCTTCAGAAATCGTGAAAAAAAAAAAATAAAAATTAATTAAATAAGAGCCAGATCTTGTGAAAAAGACCTCATCAGCTACTTAACAGCTCTAGCAGATGCAAAGGCATTGGGCAGTTGCCTATAGCAATTTCATACACGTAGAAGTTTGGGAAAATTAAAATGAGACAGAAATGTTAACTTACTGACTT
>NW_015090920.1:3229000-3241246 GCF_001431845.1 Calidris pugnax | reverse complement strand
GGCGGGGAGGGACTGTGACTCTGAGTATCACTTCTCTTCCCAGACATCTCAAAATCACGGTGATGTGAAAGATGCGGTTAGAAGTGCCCATGTGCCTTCCTCTAAACGCCGGTGATGCGTACAGGTGCCTGACACCAGCACCAATAAACGCCCACGGGCCTGTCAGCAGCGGGGCACACGTGCGCGCCAGCTACACGGGTTCTGGGTTTCTCTTTTAGTCATACCTAACTGAGCAGCCACACGAGAGCCGCGGCCCGTGAGTCACTGTCAGACATCAGATATCACATGTGGGAGAATCGCAAACGATGACAGATACTGCTACCATTATGTAAACTTCCTGTCAGAATCGTTCTTGGATGTTCACATTCACCAGTCTCCCTCCACACACTCCGAGCTGGAGGTTTGCTTTCTATGGAGGCACTTGTTCCTGATGGTGAGATAGAGCCTGGTTTTGTTCTATTGTTTGGAGTCTCAGTTTGTTTGTTTTTTTTTTTTTTAATTTTTTTTTTTTTTTAAACCAAGCTAGGAACAGGCGACATGCTTTGCTATTGCTCTGTGTGAAGTTTTCAGTGCTAGGATTGTCAAAAGGCTCAATTATTAATTTGCACCTGCTAGTATGGAAGACTACATATGCAGAGCGCATATTCAAACTCAAAATCAGTTTGACAAGAAAATAGTTGCGGAGGGGGGGTGTGTTATTCTAAATTTCCTGGTATTCGTCTGACTTCATCATATTGCGCAATTATTATTTTTTTTTTTTCCCCTACTGAATGAACAGATCTATAATGCCCCTTGGCACTATTATTTTCTCACATTAATAAGGAGAGCATCTGTGTGTCTCGATTCGGAAGATAATCTGTACACATACAGCCTGGTAAACAGAAAAGGAAAGTGAGAAACCAGTGTTTATCTGAAAGGGCTGTGTTTTATAAGCAACGTATACTGGGAGCCTGAAACAATGCACTGGGGCGAGCTGGTGGTGGAACTGTGCCATGTGCTGAAGGATGAGATCAAGAAGCCCACCAGGATGACCATCCACCCAAGCCTCTGGATGGTCACCCATCACACACCGACCTCGACGTGCGGAGTGGGTAACCCGGAGCAAGTTTCCCAACCTGGCAGCTGATGGCTTCGCTGCCCTTTCAAAGACTTTTTTATTCCTTAAAATCGAAGCCCAAGGTGTTAGCCAACACCTTGAAAGGACACAGAGAACAGCAAAAGCAGCTTTGTTCCTCCAGACCGTCTGAACAATGTGTTAATCCTTACCTGGAGAGATCACCTCTAGAAAACAGAGGAGGTTCCAAGCCCTCTGTCGGGCGTAAGCCAGTTTTTCTGCTGTTGCAGCCAAAAAAAGGTGCCAACTGACGGCAAACTAGGTGTAGGCTCATGATGAACAGTTCTGAGCAAACCTTGGCTTTGTGCATCTCTGCCAAACCCGGGAGGTGGAAAAAAAAGCAGAGTTGCTCAAGTGAAGGTGGAAGAAAAATGCGTATGGAAAAGAGTATTATCATCAAGGCCCATGGTGCCCTTGTTGCCAAGAGGGCCAATGGGATCCTGGCTGCACAGGGAAGAGTGTGGCCAGTAGGTCAAGGGAGGTCATTCTTCCCCTCTGCTCTGCACTGGTGAGGCCACAACTGGAATCCTGTGTCCAGTTCTGGGCCCCCCAGTTCAAGAGGGACAGGGAACTACTGGAGAGAGTCCAGCGTAGGGCAATGAAGATGATTAAGGGATTGGACCACCTCCCTTACGAGGAAAGGCTCAAGGAGCTGGGACTCTTTAGCCTGGACAAGTGAAGACTGAGGGGAGACCTTATTTATGTTTATAAGTATCTAAAGGGTGAGTTGAAGGATGTTGGAGCCGGACTCTTTTCAGTGGTTTCCAGCGATAGGACAAGGGGCAACGGGCTCAAGCTGGGACATAGAAAGTTCCATTCAAACATGAGAAAAAACTTTTTTATAGTGAGAGTGACGGAGCCCTGGAAGAGGCTGCCCAGGGAGGTCATGGAGTCCCCTTCTCTGGAGATCTTCAAGACCCGCCTGGATGCCGTCCTGAGTAATGTGCTTTAGTCGTTCCTGCTTTGGCAGGGGAGTCAGACCAGATGATCGCTAGAAGGTTCCTTCCAACTCCAACAATTCCGTGATTCTGTGATTTTTATTATCAAGTGCCTGCTAAAGGATGGTGCCTCCATGCAGCTGGTGGTGCAGAAGAGGACTGGGCATTTTTGGCTGTGCATCAGCACCTGTTTGGCTGTGGGCAAGCCAGAACTGCCTTGGAAAGCCCACCAGAGAAGGAAAGCTGGGTCCCAGGGGTTGAGGAGGTTGAGGAGCTTAAACTCCTCAGTTTAACCTCAGCAAGGTTGAAGAGGGTAAACTCTTTACCCAAAGGGAACGGGAGGGGGTTAGGTATCACCTTCACTGCGTTCCTACATCCAGGGACCCAACGTGCTGCCCATGCTCCTCTCAGGAGATGTGGAAACTTGGGCTGCTGAAGTGTTCTCTCAGTTTTCTTCAGAACTTCATTTCCCTGAGGAGGCTGTTGGAGGAGAATGGTCTTTTTTTTTTTTTTCTTTTTTTTTTTTACATCTGAATGTTTTGCAACAGAAAAAAAAATCTTTTTGAAATGTTTCTGTCCCGTTTAAATAGAAGTGTTAAAGAGTCTGCTGTTAATTATCCATCCAGGATGATGGCATCTGTTATTTCTTTTTAAATACTCCATTTACTTTAACTTTATAATGAAGTGCAGTAAATGTATTTGCAGTGGTTGTTAACTCTTTGAATTACTGTTTCAAATGGTTTTTTTAATAAGAGGGTTTTTTTTAAGAGTTTTGCCACATGTCGTCCTGTTGAAGGACTGCAAAGAAAGCTAATATATAACATTTCAGGGAGGTTTAATTCTGACTCGTTACAAAATCTCTTCTGATGCTTCATAAAAAAGTAAGAACTTTAGAAATTTTGAAGGAAACAAACTATGTCATTCCTCTCAACATTTTTTTTTTTTTGAATTGCCAACATTTCATACAAATTTGCACTCCCAAATCTTTCTGTTGGAAGCTATTTACATCAGAAAGGAAGAATTGTGAAGCTGGGGGCTGAAAAACAGAATTTACACTTTTTTTTTTTTTCGATAGCATTTCACATATACTTAATGTTTCTTTTTTCTTTTTTTTTTTTTTTTTTTTTTTTTTTTTTTTTTCCCCAGGTCTTTGTAACACGCTGTGTTCCAGATCTCAGGCTGGATAGATTAAGTGGCATGTACTCTACTTGACATGTCAAATTTCTGCTACTGCTGCCTGCAATCCATGGGAGCAAATGTTGCTTGTATTTTTCGAACATATGCAACAAATTTCAACCTAGAAGTCAGCTCATGGGCATCTGGGTTGGTTTTTTTTTTTGTTGTTTTCTTGGGTTTTTTTCCTTCATTCTAGTCGTGCCAAAAGGCCTTAGAGCCAATCTAAATGTGGTTCAGCTCTGTGGTTCCTTACCCAGAGTGCTTGCAAGGGGGACTTCAGTAAAAACGAGAACTTTTCCCTCTGGGATGATCCTCCCAGGATATGCAGCTCAGTGGAGAGCTACGGAGCTTGGAGAACTCTGCATTTTCTTAGTTTTGTTTGAAGCAGGCAGGCAAAAATGGAAAATCTTACCCTTTGTCCTACGAACGCGTATTAGGTGGCAGCCCTGCAAAATGAGGGAAAACCTGGCAAAACTGGTGCACGAAGCAGGGCTGCCTTTGCCCTCCCTCGCCTGTTGCCCTTAACCTTGCTTCTCTTCACTTTTTTTTCTGTTCCCTCCTGGCAACAGCTTATGTTTCATTTTAGTTTAACAGGGTTGCTCTGAAAAACACACTTCTGAGATGCGATTCCTGTTACAAAACCTTGCCACCCCTTTAAATTGCTGCCCGAAGTTATTTCCTTCCCAAAGCCTGTTGTTACATGTAAGCTGCAATTAATCAAAGAAAACGGTCATCCTTTCTAATTCCAAACTGGTTTAAAAAGCCTTCTCATGAATTTAAAAATGCATAGTACATAAAATATCGATATGCTATAAAACGTAATGTTGCTTTTTCTTCTAAGTTGCAAATACTTCTACTTTTGACCATGATGTGCTGATAGCTTTGTTGTGATTCTCTGTAGAAGTCCAAAATATAGAGAAGTGAAAAGTTATTCTGTACAGGAAGGCAACAAACCCCAAATAAACTTTAAGTGAACTTTTCATAGAAGTGCTTAAATTGACAGTAAATAATTTTTGAAACACAAAAACTGACTGGCATCTATTACAAAATGTAGTGTTTTTGTAGCACTGTGTAGATTTGCCAAAATAAATAAATAAATAAATAAATCCACACCAAAAATTATTTTGTCTAAGTCAAAACAATATTTATGTACAGTTTCATAAATACTTCGGAGGCTGCTTCTCCACTATAAACAAGTATTCTCCCTGGAGAGACTTTAAGTAGACTAGAGACACTTACGAATGTCTTCTCTCCTCCAAGAACAAACTGAACTTACATTTATTGCAACTGGCTGACCAGTTCCTCTGAAATTTCCTCCAGGGCTGCAGAAGAACTTTGAGATGTTCTCCCAATTTTGCTGCTTATCTTCCAGACCTGGAGGCTTCATTTTTCCCCATTATTACCAGTTTTCTCCTCCCCAGACTCCTGTCACCCAAAAACTGCAAAGGATTATTTATTTAAATATTAAAGCTAATCCCTCTCAAAGTGGGATTAACTGTTGTGAAAGCCCCTGATTAGCAGCTTGGTGTCTGTGCAAGGACAGGAAAGTCTCTGATAATTAAAAAAAAAATAATCTTTATTTCCATAAGTCCGTCTCTCTTAGCTTAAAGTAATAGAATTTCTCTTTCTCCTTTAGCATGTTGAACTATCCTTTAAAGCTTTCCCCTTTTAATTCTCTCTCGCTCTTCCACTCCTCCCTAGACACAAAAAAAAAAAAGAAAAAAAAAAAAAAAAAGAAAAAAAAAAAAAAAAAGAAAAAAAAAAAAAAAAAGAAAAAAAAAAAAAAAAAGAAAAAGAAGAAGCAAAAAAAAGTCTACTTTTGCAGATATAAAAATTGCATTGCATATAATTTGAACCACTCTTACCCCCACAGCCCTCCTTGTGAGCTGCCTGCCCGTGCTCCCGCTACCCTTGGCATTGTGCCCCAAGTTAAAATACATGTTTAGTGTCTCTTGAATATTTCATGTTCCTCCCGTCTGATGGACCATGTTCTAGTGTCACAAGAAATGGACTCGATGATCTGAAGTTAGGTGGCCATTTCTCACTACGTATGGGTATTACAAGCTGGTCTGATAATATACTGAAGGATTATTCATTAATAACTACCTGGCTCTTCCCTTTTTCAGGGTAACTGTAAGATTGCTCCACTAAATGCTACAACCCACGTTTGGATTATTTTTCTTGCAATCATTATTCCATATTTATCTGCACTGAAGTATATTTTTAGCCCCTATCTTTCATCAATTAGATGTCCCTTTAGACCTGTTTCATTCTTCTCTGCCATTTGCCATATTTAGATAACTGGCATCTCCACGCTACTACTTATTCTGTCGGGGATTGTTAATGCTAGTGCTAAGGTTTTGCTGATGAACTATGGCATAAATTTTCTTGCCCGTTAATTAATACCAAGCATTATTTTTTACGGGCAGCTCAGGATGAAATAGTATTTCCGCTTCCTGCAAGATATGTCAAGGATATATGGATTTTAGAAATTAAAGACAGGCATGCATGCACTCTGCATAAAAAAAAATATATTCCCAGGAACCAATTTCCTGGTGGCAAATTATTGGCTGAATATATCAGTACAGATGGCTGTCTAAAATGCAATAATGCTAGGCATGTGTCACCATGATGTGGGAACTCATTCAGAAATGGAATACTGCAGCATTGGAATAAATAGATATGTAGCTGAAATTACAGATTGTGGAATACAGGATGGGCGCAGGCTGCTGCTGCTGCTTGGTGCTGAGGCTGTGAGTTTCCTTCCTAGGAAGCACAGCTCCCCGTAGGCATTTTGTCATTTACTTGGTGCAATTTCAGCTCTTAATTACCTATTGCAGGATGGAGAGAAGGAAAAAAAAAACCCACAAAAGTCAAATTTTGCCATAGCCACGTAGCCAGGAGCTAATGCTTGAAGTCCATCATGGTCATTAGGAGCAATAGAGGACCAAGCCAGATGGTTTTAGCTGCCTGTGGTCAGAAGATAGACTTGCTCATGGGTGTAGGGTATACACACCTGACTTGGTGCTGGTGGCACATGTCAAGGAGTCGCTGGCTACCACAGGCAGAGTTACCTTGTGATCAGAAGGAAATGGTCTCTCCTGGGATGGAGGCACGTGTCCAGCACAAGGCAGCAGGAGTTTCTGCCAGTGATGTTTTCCGTTACGAAACAAGAGGTTTTGAGACAGGTTCAGCCCAAATATTCTACATACTGAGGTGTGGTGAGACGAGGTGGTTATACGAGATTAAAGAATTGCAAAAATGATCCGGAAAAATTATTGAAATGAGGTATGCAGATGCACTTGCACAAGGAGTAAAGTAAGGAAAACTATCAGGTGGTGAGAAGCTGTTCAGAGATGTCATCTACTCCAGAAACTGGGTCTGGAGCAGGAACTCTTCTACTGATTTCTCTGCCTGTGCAATATTTCTTTTCATGTGAGCAAATTTAAAATTCAAACTAGACCATCCAGTCTGTTGAGGAATATGGGAAGTGTTAATGCAGGTCAATGTCTCCCCAAGCATTTGGTAACTATGAAGTCCACTTTGGTAAGTGGTATATTTCATTTGCATCTTTCACTTCAGAGGACAATAAAATGTGAAGTAGTTTGGATATCCTAGATTTCGAAGAAAATCCTTTCAGTTATTAGATTGAGAGGTTTTGGTTTAAAAGTATAATCCTCGCAAAGTCTAGAAGTATAGACACAAAATCACTTTAAATGCTTTAAATGGAAGAGGGAAGCAATACTTTTCTCGGGCTCCATATGTTTGTATTTTGAACACTGGTTTTAGTTTTGTGTTGGTAGCCAAAGAGATCCAGCTTTCACTCTGTATTTTTGCTTCTTAACACAGCACTTCAGGCATGTATAAATGCTACGAACCCCATAAGCAAAGAAATAACTCATGGTTCTGAAGGTCAGGAGTGAAGCAACTGTTTGAAATATTGAAAGACCTGCTTTAAGGGCCATATGACAAATTTTGAGTTTACAAGAAGCCCTCTTAGATTTTCAGTAAAAATGAATAATGGGGCACTTACAGCTTTTAGACTTTACTGCACTTCGTGCTTTCCAGTGACACCACACAATTGGCCATGATTTGCTGTAAGAAATGCAATGATTTTACTTTAATTATTTTCTGTTGAATTTTTGTGCTTTTCCCGTGCTACAATAGAATTAAAAAAAGGAAGAGAAATCAGACCTTGACAGCTGTGCCGTTCTAGTGCTTGCATAAAATTTCTTAACTTTGTCACCCTTTCAAGATGTGTAAAAGTCTATTTGTGTAAAAAGGGGTAACAATTCTAATGAACAGTAATTATTTTTCTAATTGTCTTTATCATGTGTCCTAAAAGCACAAAGCAAAAGAAGCAAGGAAGGCACATGCCATGTACTTTGCCGTAATGATGGTGTACATGGTAAAGACCTATCTTGCCTATAAACTAGATATTAAGCCTCAAAAACCTGAGGACTATGGATTTGCTTTAATTTCGTTTGAATAATGATCAAAGAGGAAATCAATGGTGGTTCTTCTGTATGTATGTATGAAACACTCTAATATCCTTGTGCTGAGTTGTCTTCCTTAATGCTGTTTAAATACAAAAGCTCCCTAAGGTACAAGGATCACACTATTGTCTCTGTAGCAGGCTAATCAGATATCTGATTTGTAGGCCTGTCAATAGACGCTGAAAACACAGATATTTGGCACAAAACTCAACTTCCAGTGACAGATTCATGCAATTCATGGGCATCTAAAGTGTTGCACTGAGAGCAGAATTTTGCCATCCAACTTTGCCTACAATGAAATTCGCTTTTTGGATTAATATAATTTTTTTGAAAGATCACAAAAGGTGTGCAGTTCACTAAATATGTTTAATTTTTTTTTTTTTTAACATTTAACCAAGTAAAAAGTTCTTCCAGAAGCTGAAACTTCTCTTATCTCTCCCCCACCCCCAGGACCTGTGAAGGTTTGTTCTCGGAATGTAAAAGGGTAATATGAAAATCTGAGAATTCATGATATATTTGGAGAATAGCAATTATAATTGCTTTTCTCACTCTCTCTTCTTGTATGGGCATACTTGTACATGCATCTGCTAAATATGGTACATATATTTCACTCAGATTAGAAACCAGGCTGACCTTCATAACCACGTGTACTTATGTTCTGCCTAAGGATAAATACATTTTTCTTAGCACTCTTGGAAGAGTATTCTGTTTAGTTAGGTAAAGACAATTCATGTTGTAAGAAATATGCGATTTTGTTTTCATATGGAAGTCATTTTCATGAGAAAAGAAGGGAGAATAATCAGTTCAAGAAATCCGCAGTTATTCTTTCATCTTAAGTATTGGAGTTACTCCGTCCTACGGATTCTTTTCTCAATTTTTCAAATTAATAATGATTTTAAGTGTTGAACAGTAGAAGATGAAATGCCACTCTCATTTCCTATGTCGTCAAAAAGATGTTACGTTAGTCTAAGTGTGGGATTTACACTGAGTTGAGAAAGGCTCTAATAAATTGGAAATGGATCAAAAACCATTTACTACTCTACTACTCTTCATCTAAATATGTTCCTGGCTGCCACCAGAAAAAATTCTTAGTTGGTCTCCTAGTTTGATTAAATTCCTTTTAGATGGTTGACGACGCTGACTGAGAAGTGGTCGAATCTCTTTTACAGAACATGGACATTTAAGGGTCATTTTCAAAACTCTGAAATGTCTCTCAAATAAAGAGTAGGACTTTCAAAGAGAGCTTTGAAAGAGCTTATACTTCAAACAGAGGCTGAACCGAGAAATTGCTAAAAATAAACAAATGGAGAAAACTAGAAACCCATGCTTGCGCATGCGTTCTTCTCCCCGGCTCGCACACATGCCCACGCAGAAGCACAAACTGCAGGCTGCGTCCTCACCTGCTAGAAACCTACACTCTTCCCAAAGCCACTGCTGCTAAGGTGATGCATCTACGATGGTGGTTTGAAAAAGCTTAATAATGCCCTCTCCATACCATAGAGTAAGACATACTGAAGGAAGAGAGGAAGGAATTTCACGTAGCTGCATCTGGTCCAAAGCAGGCTTCCTCTTCCAGCATGAAAAGATTATCATGCAGATGTAACCCTGTGTTTCCATTAGAAATGGGCATTTCAAATTGGGGAGCGTGCGATTTCCCCTGAAAGGCAAATTTGTGGATTTATTAAAAATCTTCCTTCCTTACTCTAAAGGGTTCTACGCTTTCCACTTGGCTTTCATGGGTATGTCGCCCAACTACAGGACAGGGTTGTAGGGGGATTTAGTGCAGAATGAAGGCTAATGAAACTGCTGCATGTTGACATGCCATAGACTCCTGTCCAAAATAATTCTGAAACCTTTATTACAGCACTAATCTATTTTCCTTGGGGCCACAGCTCTCTAACTGCTTTGGAAGCTCACAGCTGGGTCGAGTGACTGGTGGCTGCATCTACGCTGCTCATGGGGCTAAATTCTTCCCCACTGTTCTGGTGAATTCCTGCACATCAGGATCTATCACATCCATTCCTATTTTTGACAAATCGTTGCGGTCATTCAGGCTGGTGGGTTGTCTTAAAAATTGTTTGACTGGCACATTTTGAGATAAAGAAAGAAATCCTTCGTTAAGACTATTATTGGCGCCTTCAGAGATCTTGACCCAGGAACTAAAACACCCAAACAATTCATGATAAAAAGAACTTCCTTGTCCGAAAACATGTCTAAAAATGGTAATAGTCATCAAAGTTAAACCTTTTTTGGGGCTCGTTTGATAGCAATGACACGTTTTATTCTGTAGCCTACGCACAATGTTTTTATTTTCATAGGTGAAGACAGTGTGCACCTGTCATATCTCTAGTAATTTTGCAGTGATTATTTCTGTAGAAATCTTAATGCCACACATCAGTGACTAGTCCAATCACTTGTCTCCACTCCAGCAGAAGGTAAAATCACTCTACGGTGCCTTTTTTGACACAATTTGGCAAACCTTTCATCCTCAGGGAATTTTTTTCTTGACCTTACTTTATGCCCTGAGGTGCAGGGATTGACAGTTGTCATTTCAATGTAACAGGTATAAGTGAAAAAACTTGTGCAGTAGGAAAAGTGCTTTAAAAATGGATTTATATTTTTTTTTTGCCTCTTAATATCTATTCTTTCCAAAGCAGTGGAACACAGCTGGGGCAGATCAGACTGGTTGGTCCCCAGTTTAGTTTAGGCTCTGATTTGACCAGCTGGCCTCAGTACTCCTTGGATCCTGCTTTAGATGTGGTCCCCCATTTGCAGAAGCCCAGAGGCTGGGTAAGGACTCCAGGAGATACCATCCCTATGAAACCCCACAGGAGCTGCTCCTTGCTTGTAGGGACCACTGGAGGAGGAAAAGACCACCTTACAACTTTCATATAATATGCGTACGGTCCTCTGCTCAGGTTCAGCAAATGGAAAATCATAGTTTAATCCGTTCTCATTCCCCAGGCATTCAAACACGTACCTCCCATCTCAAAACAGAGAGCCCCGAGCAGTAAGCAATAAGCAACTTCAAGCCAAGAGGTAAGATTTTCTCCACATTATTTCTTGAAAACCTTGAGTGGTGGTGGGCAGTGCAGGATCCTTGTGAGTCGTGGCTAGAGTTCCCAGACACATTTAATTTGTGTTAGAGTTACAGATGTCATCGCAGCTGGTTATATGTGCTTGACTTATGAGCAGACCTTCTACATAACTTTGGAGAAGGTGAGGTTATCATGAAATTTTAGGGGCATTGCGTTAACTAGCACAGAGCAGAGATCAGTGGGAGAGTGACTGTGGCCTGTGATCCCAGTCCAATCTAATGGACAAGTGGAGGAAACAAATGCTTGAAGAGACCCGACATGAAATTCCAAAGTAGCTATTAGCCAGTGGGGTATCGCTGAAACAGCATAATAACAGGCTCAGTGTTTTCCAGCATGTGAAAACAGCAGCATTTCTTTCAGAAGACAGAAATAGCTGCTGCGAAACAGAAATCCCGAGGACGTAAATCCCTGAAATCGAGGTGTATCCAACCGTGCAAGACTTGCTGAGGCCCAATCAGAGTCAGAAACCACGATTTGCCAATTCATAGGCTCTTGGAGAGCCGAGTCTGTTGTACAAGCCAGCACGTTTTGGCTCGTGACTCCCTGTTGCCAGCGGGGGCTGCAGCGTGAGGTGCGAGACCTTCCTGGCTGGAATCTGCTTCTGGCCTTGGTGTGTGTCGTGATTGACCTTGGGCTGCTACATCTGCCCGTGCACGGCTGTGGGAATGCAGGCTGCAGTAAAATGAATGGGAAAATCGGACAAACCTCCATCAAGGGAAGAGCGAGAAAATGGATTTTTGGTCTCGAGGTGTATCCAACCGTGCAAGACTTGCTGAGGCCCAATCAGAGTCAGAAACTGTGATTTGCCAATTCATAGGCTCTTGGAGAGCCGAGTCTGTTGTACAAGCCAGCACGTTTTGGCTCGTGACTCCCTGTTGCCGGCGGGGGCTGCAGCGTGAGGTGCGAGACCTTCCCGGTTGGAATGTGCTTCTGGCCTTGGTGTGTGTCGTGATTGACCTCGGGCTGCTACATCTGCTGGTGCACGGCTGTGGGAATGCAGGCTGCAGGAAAATGAATGGGAAAATTGGACAAACCTCCATCAAGGGAAGAGCAAGAAAATGGATTTTAGGGAAAGGAGAGGAGAGGAGAGGAGAGGAGAGGAGAGGAGAGGGGAAAGGAAAGGAAAGGAAAGGAAAGGAAAGGAAAGGAAAGGAAAGGAAAGGAAAGGAAAGGAAAGGAAAGGAAAGGAAAGGAAAGGAAAGGAAAGGATAAAATAGAATAGAAATGATAGGATAAGATAGGATGGGATGGGATAGGATGGGATAGGATAGAATAGAATAGGATAGGATAGGATAGGATAGGATAGGATAGGATAGGATAGGATAGCATAGCATGGCATAGCATAGGATAGGATAGGATAGAATAGCATAGAATAGCATAGCATAGCATAGCATAGAATAGAATATAATAGAATAGAATAGAAA
>NW_015090920.1:3209847-3225948 GCF_001431845.1 Calidris pugnax | reverse complement strand
CCCTAGACACAAAAAAAAAAAAAGAAAAAGAAGAAGCAAAAAAAAGTCTACTTTTGCAGATATAAAAATTGCATTGCATATAATTTGAACCACTCTTACCCCCACAGCCCTCCTTGTGAGCTGCCTGCCCGTGCTCCCGCTACCCTTGGCATTGTGCCCCAAGTTAAAATACATGTTTAGTGTCTCTTGAATATTTCATGTTCCTCCCGTCTGATGGACCATGTTCTAGTGTCACAAGAAATGGACTCGATGATCTGAATTTAGGTGGCCATTTCTCACTACGTATGGGTATTACAAGCTGGTCTGATAATATACTGAAGGATTATTCGTTAATAACTACCTGGCTCTTCTCTTTTTCAGGGTAACTGGAAGATTGCTCCACTAAATGCTACAACCCACGTTTGGATTATTTTTCTTGCAATCATTATTCCATATTTATCTGCAC
This sequence comes from Calidris pugnax, assembly GCF_001431845.1. Lineage (NCBI taxonomy): Eukaryota > Metazoa > Chordata > Aves > Charadriiformes > Scolopacidae > Calidris > Calidris pugnax. The sequence continues at coordinate 3,225,503 of NW_015090920.1, read as the reverse complement.
TGAAGTATATTTTTAGCCCCTATCTTTCATCAATTAGATGTCCCTTTAGACCTGTTTCATTCTTCTCTGCCATTTGCCATATTTAGATAACTGGCATCTCCACGCTACTACTTATTCTGTCGGGGATTGTTAATGCTAGTGCTAAGGTTTTGCTGATGAACTATGGCATAAATTTTCTTGCCCGTTAATTAATACCAAGCATTATTTTTTACGGGCAGCTCAGGATGAAATAGTATTTCCGCTTCCTGCAAGATATGTCAAGGATATATGGATTTTAGAAATTAAAGACAGGCATGCATGCACTCTGCATAAAAAAAAATATATTCCCAGGAACCAATTTCCTGGTGGCAAATTATTGGCTGAATATATCAGTACAGATGGCTGTCTAAAATGCAATAATGCTAGGCATGTGTCACCATGATGTGGGAACTCATTCAGAAATGGAATACTGCAGCATTGGAATAAATAGATATGTAGCTGAAATTACAGATTGTGGAATACAGGATGGGCACAGGCTGCTGCTGCTGCTTGGTGCTGAGGCTGTGAGTTTCCTTCCTAGGAAGCACAGCTCCCCGTAGGCATTTTGTCATTTACTTGGTGCAATTTCAGCTCTTAATTACCTATTGCAGGATGGAGAGAAGGAAAAAAAAAACCCACAAAAGTCAAATTTTGCCATAGCCACGTAGCCAGGAGCTAATGCTTGAAGTCCATCATGGTCATTAGGAGCAATAGAGGACCAAGCCAGATGGTTTTAGCTGCCTGTGGTCAGAAGATAGACTTGCTCATGGGTGTAGGGTATACACACCTGACTTGGTGCTGGTGGCACATGTCAAGGAGTCGCTGGCTACCACAGGCAGAGTTACCTTGTGATCAGAAGGAAATGGTCTCTCCTGGGATGGAGGCACGTGTCCAGCACAAGGCAGCAGGAGTTTCTGCCAGTGATGTTTTCCGTTACGAAACAAGAGGTTTTGAGACAGGTTCAGCCCAAATATTCTACATACTGAGGTGTGGTGAGACGAGGTGGTTATACGAGATTAAAGAATTGCAAAAATGATCCGGAAAAATTATTGAAATGAGGTATGCAGATGCACTTGCACAAGGAGTAAAGTAAGGAAAACTATCAGGTGGTGAGAAGCTGTTCAGAGATGTCATCTACTCCAGAAACTGGGTCTGGAGCAGGAACTCTTCTACTGATTTCTCTGCCTGTGCAATATTTCTTTTCATGTGAGCAAATTTAAAATTCAAACTAGACCATCCAGTCTGTTGAGGAATATGGGAAGTGTTAATGCAGGTCAATGTCTCCCCAAGCATTTGGTAACTATGAAGTCCACTTTGGTAAGTGGTATATTTCATTTGCATCTTTCACTTCAGAGGACAATAAAATGTGAAGTAGTTTGGATATCCTAGATTTCGAAGAAAATCCTTTCAGTTATTAGATTGAGAGGTTTTGGTTTAAAAGTATAATCCTCGCAAAGTCTAGAAGTATAGACACAAAATCACTTTAAATGCTTTAAATGGAAGAGGGAAGCAATACTTTTCTCGGGCTCCATATGTTTGTATTTTGAACACTGGTTTTAGTTTTGTGTTGGTAGCCAAAGAGATCCAGCTTTCACTCTGTATTTTTGCTTCTTAACACAGCACTTCAGGCATGTATAAATGCTACGAACCCCATAAGCAAAGAAATAACTCATGGTTCTGAAGGTCAGGAGTGAAGCAACTGTTTGAAACATTGAAAGACCTGCTTTAAGGGCCATATGACAAATTTTGAGTTTACAAGAAGCCCTCTTAGATTTTCAGTAAAAATGAATAATGGGGCACTTACAGCTTTTAGACTTTACTGCACTTCGTGCTTTCCAGTGACACCACACAATTGGCCATGATTTGCTGTAAGAAATGCAATGATTTTACTTTAATTATTTTCTGTTGAATTTTTGTGCTTTTCCCGTGCTACAATAGAATTAAAAAAAGGAAGAGAAATCAGACCTTGACAGCTGTGCCGTTCTAGTGCTTGCATAAAATTTCTTAACTTTGTCACCCTTTCAAGATGTGTAAAAGTCTATTTGTGTAAAAAGGGGTAACAATTCTAATGAACAGTAATTATTTTTCTAATTGTCTTTATCATGTGTCCTAAAAGCACAAAGCAAAAGAAGCAAGGAAGGCACATGCCATGTAGATTGCCATAATGATGGTGTACATGGTAAAGACCTAGCTTGCCTATAAACTAGATATTAAGCCTCAAAAACCTGAGGACTATGGATTTGCTTTAATTTCGTTTGAATAATGATCAAAGAGGAAATCAATGGTGGTTCTTCTGTATGTATGTATGAAACACTCTAATATCCTTGTGCTGAGTTGTCTTCCTTAATGCTGTTTAAATACAAAAGCTCCCTAAGGTACAAGGATCACACTATTGTCTCTGTAGCAGGCTAATCAGATATCTGATTTGTAGGCCTGTCAATAGACGCTGAAAACACAGATATTTGGCACAAAACTCAACTTCCAGTGACAGATTCATGCAATTCATGGGCATCTAAAGTGTTGCACTGAGAGCAGAATTTTGCCATCCAACTTTGCCTACAATGAAATTCGCTTTTTGGATTAATATAATTTTTTTGAAAGATCACAAAAGGTGTGCAGTTCACTAAATATGTTTAATTTTTTTTTTTTTTAACATTTAACCAAGTAAAAAGTTCTTCCAGAAGCTGAAACTTCTCTTATCTCTCCCCCACCCCCAGGACCTGTGAAGGTTTGTTCTCGGAATGTAAAAGGGTAATATGAAAATCTGAGAATTCATGATATATTTGGAGAATAGCAATTATAATTGCTTTTCTCACTCTCTCTTCTTGTATGGGCATACTTGTACATGCATCTGCTAAATATGGTACATATATTTCACTCAGATTAGAAACCAGGCTGACCTTCATAACCACGTGTACTTATGTTCTGCCTAAGGATAAATACATTTTTCTTAGCACTCTTGGAAGAGTATTCTGTTTAGTTAGGTAAAGACAATTCATGTTGTAAGAAATATGCGATTTTGTTTTCATATGGAAGTCATTTTCATGAGAAAAGAAGGGAGAATAATCAGTTCAAGAAATCCGCAGTTATTCTTTCATCTTAAGTATTGGAGTTACTCCGTCCTACGGATTCTTTTCTCAATTTTTCAAATTAATAATGATTTTAAGTGTTGAACAGTAGAAGATGAAATGCCACTCTCATTTCCTATGTCGTCAAAAAGATGTTACGTTAGTCTAAGTGTGGGATTTACACTGAGTTGAGAAAGGCTCTAATAAATTGGAAATGGATCAAAAACCATTTACTACTCTACTACTCTTCATCTAAATATGTTCCTGGCTGCCACCAGAAAAAATTCTTAGTTGGTCTCCTAGTTTGATTAAATTCCTTTTAGATGGTTGACGACGCTGACTGAGAAGTGGTCGAATCTCTTTTACAGAACATGGACATTTAAGGGTCATTTTCAAAACTCTGAAATGTCTCTCAAATAAAGAGTAGGACTTTCAAAGAGAGCTTTGAAAGAGCTTATACTTCAAACAGAGGCTGAACCGAGAAATTGCTAAAAATAAACAAATGGAGAAAACTAGAAACCCGTGCTTGCGCATGCGTTCTTCTCCCCGGCACGCACACATGCCCACGCAGAAGCACAAACTGCAGGCTGCGTCCTCACCTGCTATAAACCTACACTCTTCCCAAAGCCACTGCTGCTAAGGTGATGCATCTACGATGGTGGTTTGAAAAAGCTTAATAATGCCCTCTCCATACCATAGAGTAAGACATACTGAAGGAAGAGAGGAAGGAATTTCACGTAGCTGCATCTGGTCCAAAGCAGGCTTCCTCTTCCAGCATGAAAAGATTATCATGCAGATGTAACCCTGTGTTTCCATTAGAAATGGGCATTTCAAATTGGGGAGCGTGCGATTTCCCCTGAAAGGCAAATTTGTGGATTTATTAAAAATCTGAACTGTATTTCCCTCCTTACTCTAAAGGGCTCTATGCTTTCCACTTGGCTTTCATGGGTATTTCGCCCAACTACAGGACAGAGCTATAGGGGGATTTAGTGCAGAATGAAGACTAATGAAACTGCTGCATGTTGACATGCCATAGACTCCTGTCCAAAATAATTCTGAAACCTTTATTACAGCACTAATCTATTTTCCTTGGGGCCACAGCTCTCTAACTGCTTTGGAAGCTCACAGCTGGGTCGAGTGACTGGTGGCTGCATCTACGCTGCTCATGGGGCTAAATTCTTCCCCACTGTTCTGGTGAATTCCTGCACATCAGGATCTATCACATCCATTCCTATTTTTGACAAATCGTTGCGGTCATTCAGGCTGGTGGGTTGTCTTAAAAATTGTTTGACTGGCACATTTTGAGATAAAGAAAGAAATCCTTCGTTAAGACTATTATTGGCGCCTTCAGAGATCTTGACCCAGGAACTAAAACACCCGAACAATTCATGATAAAAAGAACTTCCTTGTCCGAAAACATGTCTAAAAATGGTAATAGTCATCAAAGTTAAACCTTTTTTGGGGCTCGTTTGATAGCAATGACACGTTTTATTCTGTAGCCTACGCACAATGTTTTTATTTTCATAGGTGAAGACAGTGTGCACCTGTCATATCTCTAGTAATTTTGCAGTGATTATTTCTGTAGAAATCTTAATGCCACACATCAGTGACTAGTCCAATCACTTGTCTCCACTCCAGCAGAAGGTAAAATCACTCTACGGTGCCTTTTTTGACACAATTTGGCAAACCTTTCATCCTCAGGGAATTTTTTTCTTGACCTTATTTTATGCCCTGAGGTGCAGGGATTGACAGTTGTCATTTCAATGTAACAGGTATAAGTGAAAAAACTTGTGCAGTAGGAAAAGTGCTTTAAAAATGGATTTATATTTTTTTTTTGCCTCTTAATATCTATTCTTTCCAAAGCAGTGGAACACAGCTGGGGCAGATCAGACTGGTTGGTCCCCAGTTTAGTTTAGGCTCTGATTTGACCAGCTGGCCTCAGTACTCCTTGGATCCTGCTTTAGATGTGGTCCCCCATTTGCAGAAGCCCAGAGGCTGGGTAAGGACTCCAGGAGATACCATCCCTATGAAACCCCACAGGAGCTGCTCCTTGCTTGTAGGGACCACTGGAGGAGGAAAAGACCACCTTACAACTTTCATATAATATGCGTAGGGTCCTCTGCTCAGGTCCAGCAAATGGAAAACCATAGTTTAATCCATTCTCATTCCCCAGGCATTCAAACACGTACCTCCCATCTCAAAACAGAGAGCCCCGAGCAGTAAGCAATAAGCAACTTCAAGCCAAGAGGTAAGATTTTCTCCACATTATTTCTTGAAAACCTTGAGTGGTGGTGGGCAGTGCAGGATCCTTGTGAGTCGTGGCTAGAGTTCCCAGACACATTTAATTTGTGTTAGAGTTACAGATGTCATCGTAGCTGGTTATATGTGCTTGACTTATGAGCAGACCTTCTACATAACTTTGGAGAAGGTGAGGTTATCATGAAATTTTAGGGGCATTGCGTTAACTAGCACAGAGCAGAGATCAGTGGGAGAGTGACTGTGGCCTGTGATCCCAGTCCAATCTAATGGACAAGTGGAGGAAACAAATGCTTGAAGAGACCCGACATGAAATTCCAAAGTAGCTATTAGCCAGTGGGGTATCGCTGAAACAGCATAATAACAGGCTCAGTGTTTTCCAGCATGTGAAAACAGCAGCATTTCTTTCAGAAGACAGAAATAGCTGCTGCGAAACAGAAATCCCGAGGACGTAAATCCCTGAAATCGAGGTGTATCCAACCGTGCAAGACTTGCTGAGGCCCAATCAGAGTCAGAAACCACGATTTGCCAATTCATAGGCTCTTGGAGAGCCGAGTCTGTTGTACAAGCCAGCACGTTTTGGCTCGTGACTCCCTGTTGCCAGCGGGGGCTGCAGCGTGAGGTGCGAGACCTTCCTGGCTGGAATCTGCTTCTGGCCTTGGTGTGTGTCGTGATTGACCTTGGGCTGCTACATCTGCCCGTGCACGGCTGTGGGAATGCAGGCTGCAGTAAAATGAATGGGAAAATCGGACAAACCTCCATCAAGGGAAGAGCGAGAAAATGGATTTTTGGTCTAGGATAGGATAGGATAGGATAGAATAGAATAGAAGATAGAATAGAACAGGATAGGACAGGACAGGACAGGACAGGACAGGACAGGACAGGATAGGATAGGATAGGACAGAATAGAAAAGATAGGATAGAATAAAATAGGATGAATGGAATGGAATAGGATAGGATAGGATAGGATAGGATAGGATAGGATAGGATGGAGTGGAATGGAATGGAATAGGATTGGAAGGAAAGGAAAGGAAAGGAAAGGAAAGGAAGAATAGAATAGAAATTATAGGATAGGATAGGATTGGATAGGATAGGATAGGATAGGATAGCATAGCATGGCATAGCATAGGATAGGATAGGATAGAATAGCATAGAATAGCATAGCATAGCATAGCATAGAATAGAATAGAATAGAATAGAATAGAAATGATAGGATAGGATAGGATAGGATAGGATAGGATAGGATAGGATAGGATAGGAGTAGAATAGATTTCAGTTGGAAGGGACCTATAATGACCATCTAGTCCAACCGCCTGACCACTTCAGAGCTGACCAAAAGTCATGGAATATTAAGTCAAAGGTGTTTTTTCAGGGAAGCATGGGCTAGGGCAGCCTAGGCTCTGTGATGTGGGAGGCAAATAAGACTGCTGGCTAAGGCAGTGCATGTGAAGTTCCCTCTCTAGGCTTCGCTGAGGCTTTTAAGCACAGCGCTACACACACGCTTAGTTTTAGAGTTATTGAATGGTGTACGGAGACGAGGCAGGTGTACAGCATTTATTTTTAGACAGCTTCTTAGAAAAGCAGAGGAAATCTGCATGCAGCAAAATTTTACTCTGGCAGCACAACATAAAAATAATTTGCTTTCTGTATGCAAACAAATTTAAATCCTTATTTTGCAGTATTAAAAACAATGTAAAATGAACAGTTAGCACAAATAAGTCTCCTTATTGCTCAGTGGACTCTCAGCTACATGTGATAAAGAATGTAGATGCCCATATGTTTAGATGCTGCAAAGCGAGTGTTTAGCCAACTGGTCCCCAGAATAGAAGCAAAAAAATCTGAAGTTAAGCGCTTGGGCACTTCGAACAGCACTCAGGCACGTCGAAAAGGTTTGTTAAAAGCCCTCCTCACAGCTAAGCAGGGACCTGTCTGGAGCTAGGTGGTTGGAAACACCAAGCAAAGGACATGGCTTTAAATCTGTCCATCTCCTCAGTGCCCACAGAGGTAGACATGTTCCCCCGTGGTCGGAGGCCAGGGCTGGTCCTGTTTCTGAGCTGGAGGGTGGTGAGGGGAGGGTTGATGTAGACCCCAGACATCGCTGGAGGGGATGCAGCAGGAGGAGAGAGCCCTGCACTTGCTGTGGGAGCAGTGAGTCACAAGTTCAAGGCTAATGTGCTGCAGCACAAGTGGAAGCAGAAATCCCGGAGGCTTTCAGGGAAATAAAAGCTCTAGAAGTCCCTAAATGTTCTGCTACTTGAATGAGGTGCTCTGTGGTACACTGAAACTCCCACAGTATGAACAAATATTTCTCTGAACCAAGAAAGCCTACCATTGATGTGTGTCCCAAGGTCCAATTCCTCCATGAACTGGATTAAGTTCACAATATGGCTTCATCAGCGTCTAATAATGTCTTTCACCCCTACCATATCCCTGATGCCTTCACAGCCCAGTCTGAGATGGTTGAAACTACCACAGGATTGGGAAAACGTGGTCCCCACTGCTGATAGCTGCAGGGGAAGCAAATCAGGTGCTTTGGCCATGCTAGCAACAGCGAGGGACACCTCTCCCAGGGACCCTGCACCTCCAGCCTCCCAGACCTTTGTTCTGCTGCTGGTTGACTACCTCGATGCTCCCTCTGCTTTTCAGGCTTTTGGGTGCTGTGTGAGATGCTGTAGTGCTTCACTGGTGCCTGCTGGCAATCATAGAAGGGTGCAGCCATAGCACCAGTATCTTAATTGGCACCCTCCTGTGGCCCCAGTACTCCTCCATCTTACAGAAGGGAAGTCTGTGTGGTTTTGCAGGAACTTGCAGCTAATACAATGAAAATAAGGAAACCGAGAGAGAAAGATGACTACGGATCTGACTACTTGATGACTAATCTGGTCAATGTGGTAAGGCAGACATGATTTGTGGATTGAGATCAGTGGCAATCTCTGGTTATGGTAACTGAAAAATAAAGCTAAGTTGACTGTATTTTCAGAATGAGAAAGAGGAAATGTTGATGGAGGCATTCAAAAGTCACTAAATATTCCTATAGCATAAAAGTATATTAATAACATACTGGCTGCACTGCGACTGACAGCTTCAGATGATGCACATGTAGCTCCTGGACAGGACAACATCTGAGCCTTAACATATCATAACATAATAATAATAATAACCTTAACATAATTGTTTTGAACCCCACAGAACATGTATTTACAGTGTATGAAACAACAGCAGCATCTGTACCTATTCAACTTGACTCCAATAACTGTTCTCAATAACGACCCCTTGTCTTGCTGAATTACCTGTTTCTGGCAAATATGGAACAAATTGCGTTTGGAATAAAAATATGATTGAACAGTCAGTTCTATGAGTTCAAAATGTAACTCTTTCAGTGAAAAACTGGAATATTTTATGTTTACTGAAAGAAGTCCTCGGAACAGTAAGACATCTACGGAAAGTCAAGCTAGTCACAAGAATTCTTCAAGATATAATCAATTTACATTGAACTCCAAAGCCTTACTAGGCATTGCACTTCTTGCTTCCAATAGGAGGATATTTGCGAGACCATAGAGACTAGATTTTTGAAGTATCTTAGATGTCTGTTTCCCACTGATATCATAAGAAACATCTGTAAGTCTTGATTTCAAAGGCAAATCAACGTCTACCTGCTTCAACCAGTGTGGTTCTAAAATTCCTGCACATAAAAGCTGGCAGGATTGAAAAACAAACCCAAACTCCAACTGCTCTGCAAAATCCTTTTGAAACGTTCATTTTAGGTCTTTTAATAAATAAATACAGAGAAGTAGCATGCCAGAACCTAATAACCTGCAGATGTGATGGTATCAGAAGCAACCTGCTGAATCTCCAGGCTTTTGCCACGTATTTGAAAAGTGTAGACCCGACAAATTGCTACTTATTTTCTTATATTTCATGTTATGTTTTCCTCTGATTGAGAAGATTTCTTAAGAGAAATTATTACAATTGTAGACAAGCATTGAGAATTTCATGGCATTACTGTAGTTTTCATGAGGGTGCAATATGTCTTTTGGCAACCCAACTGTTGATGGTTTTTGGATTATGCAGTAAAAAAAACAAAGATCAGACTTTTGGGATAAATTTTTGGTAGAACTATGCACTCACCTTATACATTTGCCCTTTTGATGAGGCAAATATTGCTGAACCTCAGTTCTGTTTTTCCCTTCCGTTAGGCTAGTTTGTAATGCTAGGGAAGTTCAACTGATTTCAATCAAATGTATATAAGCAATTTGCATCACGTATGTCCACGCGTTGGGAAGAAAATCTTTAGCTACTGCATATTCAAGACTTTGTAAGCTGAGATAAGTTAGGGCAAGAAAGAAAATTGCAGGAATCACAAAACTATTCCAGGCACTTGGTAATTAGATTTATACTCTCAGACACGGTGGGAATGATAAGCTCCAGGCATTTTGAAGTCATTCTCTGGGGGTCAACATCCTACTACTTAGATGCATATGCATGCATGAAACAGACTAGCAATACAGTGACACACCGAAGAAAAATGTTGTGCTAGATCTTTTCTATTTAATTACATACAGAAAAGTAGTTACGTGAGCTTCTGCAGGGATTCTTTTTTTTTTTTTTTGTAAAATATTGAGAAATCAGTTTGTTTAAATGTTAAGCTGTTCATAGGAAAGTAAGACCCTGGAGGTTAGAGAAAGTGTTGTCACTCAAATCTGTTCTCCCAAAGAGCAATTACTGTAGTCATTAACGTGCCTTGCTCCAAAATCTAGTCTGACATTAAATACTGCTTGAAATGTTCAGAAGACAGTTAAAAGGTAGGGATGGATCCTTTCCTCATGTAACATGTGCTGAAAAACCTCCCTGTGCATTCAATCATCTGGCTTCACAAATCCTAATGGTGCTCTTCTGAAGCTGTTATGGAACATATTGGTTGCATATTTCATTTGTTTCTGGCAAGAATAATTAGAGGAACGCTTAATTAGGAGTGATTTTCTTCCATGAATCATGGCCAGCTGACTGAAGGGTTGATGACAGTCCATAATAACCAATAATACATATATCAGAATAACTCTGACTTGCTAGTATAACAAAATTATAGGTACTTTAGAAATACCTCAGCAGAAGGATAAATCCCCAGTCAGTATAAATCAAAGATTCACTGAAGTTGACAGGACTATTTTATTAGAAATCTCTTAAGAATCCGGGAAATTTTATTGAAATATACTTCAAAAAGCTTTCTGCTTCATCGCACTCCCTGACTCGGTTCCAAACCTGTCTAAGGTGAAACGCATCGTTCCTCCTTGTGCCACCAGCCTCCCCCCTGCACCCAACTTGTTTTGTCCACCCTTTCCCATTCCTTTGGTCCTGTTCATCTCTCCCACCCTGGGATGCGGTTCCTCCATTCACCTGGGGTGAGGTGTATCAGGACCCCACACAACAGGGAAGGAAACACCAGCTCCTTTCTTACCTGGAGCTAAATATGCCCATGGGGCAGCATGGCCAGGACAAATTCACCCTCTCCACTCCCACTGCACACTTGCTGTCACCTTGCAATGGCATCATGTGGCTGGTGGGACGCCGGCGAGCTGTCCATGAGATGACACAGAAGACCTTCAGAAGATGGGATGTATTGCCCATGGTGGGATCTGTGGGCAGCTGAACCTCTTTGGTCCCTGCAGGGGGGTGCTTGTCCACTTCGCATGACACTTGCTGGACTGATAATGGGCCCACATCTTGTCAAAACTGGTTTTGTCTGCATTTGATGCATTTGTCTGGCGACTCATGTCACATAGCTATGTCATTCAGGGGTCTTTCATAAAGCCATTTTTAATATAAGCACCAAGTAAAACATATATATATTCTGTAAACTGGAAGATTCGTGTCCTTTTGTGAAGAAAATTCAGCCCAGACTTTTCCCACTTTTTTCCAATTAACCCTATTAATTTATAGGACCAATACATAGGCGTTCATTCCCAGTCATTACCAATTGCTTTGGACCATGAAACATTTGCTTGCTCTGGGGTACCAACAAGGAAACAGTAATTAACTGAAATAGTTGCTGCTTTCCCTTGAAAGCTAAAGAATAGGATTATGCTCTTTTGATAAAGTAATAGGCTTAAATCAATTTAATTTATTTAGTATGGGAACCCTTGATAACAGGAAGACACCTCAAAGCCTTCACTATGAACTTTTCCCATTACTTCAAAACTGCAGACAATGAAGATAAATGAAATTGCAATTCAACAGTTGTAATAGAAAGGGTAAAGGATGAAATCTGCCTGGAATCAAAGACTAGAGTTGAGTGATCATTTTTAAATTAACGATAATTATAATTCTTCTGACATCTGCAGAACGCTTTGCAAGATTTAGCTCTCCTGTGAGTTAGGCAAGTGGTATTATCCCCATTTCACAGACCTTGAATACAACCCACGTCAAACCTGAACCTGCTCTCTGCCTCAGGGGCTCTTTGCCTTTTTCCACCTGGCGTGTTTAATATCAGGTCTAAGGAAAGCAGCAAGGGTGGCAAAGGCAAGGCATTGCTCTCCTTTGCAGAACCTGGCTGCCCAGGGAAGTGGTTGAGGCACCATCCCTGGAGGTGTTCGAAAGATGGGTTGACATGGTCCTCAAGAATATGGTTTAGTGATTATTTTTTTTCTTATTTCTTATTTATTTTTTGTCAGAGTTAGGTTGATGGTTGGACTAGATGACCTTTAAGGTCCTTTCCGACCTAGACGATTCTATGATTTTATGATTCTGTTAAAGACATGGAGCCCCAGTTTGTGATGCAACTTCATGGGCTTTTTGCAGGCTTGAAGCAGCGACGCATTGGGCTCAACAAGATCAGTTGTCAGAGATATGTCTTTACCAAGACTTTGGTGTCTAGAGCAGGATTTAAGTGGATTGTGAATCCTTCTGTCCAAAAAAAAACCAACCCCTCTTTTTCCAGTGTTCACCTGGAATTTGACACTTTCTCAGGAAGTGTCTGAAATGCTGAAGGGACGGGCACCTCACAAAGAAAACGGCTGTAGCTGCTGTGTTTGGAATTGCTGCTGGTGCTCTCCCTCTATCCTCTCCAAACAGTCTCACCAGCAAGTGAGACCTGTGGGTCCAGTTCCTTTTCAGCAGGAGCCCATGCTTCAGTCTGTCTCAAGCAGGCAGGACCACAGGTGGCTTTGGGTGACTCACTGGCACGTCATCTCTTGTAAAGCAGTGATTTCCAGTGTAATCCAGCCGGGTAGCACCAAGGCAGAGAGGAACTGATACTACATTACTAAGGCATTAGTGGTGAAGACCTGAGACCGACTCCATGATTTTAAAATTGTGAAATGTCAAAAAAAAAGTTACCTGTTGGTATCAGAGTCCGTAAGTCCACTGCTCTGTGGATTTCAGGTGAATAGAAACTTCTCCTTCAAGTCTCACCTGAGGTGACTGAGACCTTGGGAAAGAGTGGCCCTTTTCTCCCGTCTCAGTTTCCTTTCTGTCACTTCTCAAAGTGACATCTGCTTTGGATCCTGTAGGAGCCTGAAGTTGAGCTCATGCCTCTAGCATCCAGGCTGAGTAGCCTGCTATTCAGAAATACCGAATTCATTTTACTCTGCAATACTTTATATAATTGCTCTAGTTTATTTGTACATCTGTTTATTACCATGTCTACTTTTACATAAACGATTTCCCCCTCCTTCCTTTGGTTTGCCTACTGTCTGTTTCTGTTTCAGTCTTTCCAACCGTTGGCCAAGTACTGTCTTCTTGTACAAAGCCCTTTTATTCAGTACCCAATTCCAGCAGAATCAGGAAATTTCCCCAATACTCTCTAACAAAGTACAGTGCCTTGTTCCTTGTGCGTTCAATTGGACTAGGAGCAGTTTGCTATTTCCCAAAAGTTTTGTGAAGGCTAATGGAGAAATATTCTTCTCAAAACCTGAAAGTTGATAGGATAATACTAAATTAGAAACACCAAAATGGGTAAAAACCTAACAAACACACCAGCCTGAAGGCTGGAACAAATCCAGGGAGAGGAGCACCGTGACAAGGCTTCAGCTCAGAGCAGAAGGCTGACAAAGAGGAATACAGAGCTGCATTTAAACTTTTTTGGAAGGGTACCTCGTCCCATGAGTTGACAAAAGCGTTGCCACGTGAAGATGGGCAGGAATTATATTTACCAGGTTTTGCTTCTTGTCGGCTGCAAAAGGGACGAGTTAGGTGAACTCCATACAGTGATTTACAGCTTCTGCTTAATTTTGTTTTCTGTAGATGATGGGGAGGGAGGAGGGAGGGCTGAAAGGAAGGGCAGTGATCTAAAATACAAACAACCAGAACAATTACATAGCTTTATAAGGTTAGCCTAGTTCTGCCTTCAGACAGGAGGGAGGCAAAAGAACTTATTTATTGCCTTTGATTGCCTCTGTCTACAAATCTCAAGCACACTTAACTCCACCCTGTCTTCTGGGCAAAAAGTAACTGGCATTAGGTACATAAATTTAAAGCTTAAGTAACTCCTATGTTAAGGTAAGCCCAGAAACCACCCACTGGGGCTACTGTGCACTATTAGGAAGAGGATTTGCTCCTGTCAAACTGTAAGGTCTTGTTTTTCAGGCGTTTGGGCAAGTGGTTGTGGTGTTTTGGGGATTTTTTGTTGGTTGTTTTTGTGTTTGGGTTTTTTAAATATACTTTTTACAGTAATTGCTTTTTGCACATTCTAACCTGGGAAGAAACATGAGCTTAAAAAGGTACACCTGCCAACAAACAAGACGCTGGTGTTTCTTCAAGCTGCTGACAAAATATTGTTTTAAATTCTCTGACAGAAGATGCTTCAGCTTACCGTCTCCGAGTGAATTAATACTTTTATGGCCACCTTTCCCCCATGCCAGTAGAAATACAAATATATATAAATAAAGCTGGCTTGATTCGAAAAGCATGGTTGCTAGGTAGCCACTGTCATGATAGTGAAGGTACCAGTGAAGCACAGAGAGGTGAGTCCCTCATAATTGCAGAGATCCATTTCTCATTCGCCTTGAAAATGAGTCTTTTTTTTTTTTTTTTTTTTCAGGCACAAAGGAAGTCTTAAGGGTTGGAAAAATTTTTTTTTTTTTTTTTTTTTTTTCCTATACAGATGACAAGATCAGCAGCTCAGCAGGAAAAAGTCTGCAGAAAAACACGAGCACGAGGCTTTATTGTGTCTCCCTGTTGAGATACAAAGATTTTCAGATGCTTCCTAGAAGTGGGTGGGGAAATGGGGGAAGGAGCCCTTGCACTTTAATTATAGGCGAATGGTTAGATGTAATAACAATGAGCAGCAAACAAGCACTGCTTCTAACTGTCAGTGCTGCATGGTTACATGGATTAACTGATAGAGCAAGAATAAAAAAGTCACCAAAGCACAAATCTGATTGCTCTTCTTTCAAGAGCTGTGGGAGCAGCTGTGGTCTCGTGTGGCCCTAGTGTAAAATCCCGGCTTTGGAGGTTCTCCTTCTCTCCTCTGGACAGCAATGGTGTTAAAAAGACCCAACTGTGAAAAGAAATGCTGCTAATCAAGTCACACTTTAGCTTGAGCCCTTTCTGGGCGCTTTGGTGTAAGTGGGTGGCAGTCAAACCACAAGTGGGCTGGGAATCCTTTCTCTTTTTAAAAATCACACTAAGCTCACGGGGCTGGGAATATGTGAAATCAAAGCAAGTGTTATTTCCTTTGGTCCTCCTAAAGTCCTCCTTGGGGCAGGGGGGAGGTTTGCTGGGGCTCTGCTGAGCTGCAGAACTCGTCCTCTGGAGAGGGGAAGTATTCTGCTCGTTGCATTGAAAGGGAAGTGAGATACAAGGGAAGACTAACTGGTTTGTTCATAGGTGGACAGAAAGTTGCAACTATACCAGGAACTGAAACCAACCCCAGACTGGATCTTCTAGTACAAGCAATTATTTCTATTTATTTACAGTTCATGTGCACGTCACATTTTATGACATGTTCTTAAGAGACGGCTGCTTTTTTAAACATTTACCAACTGAAACAATAAACCATAATTGCTCTGGTAAGGAACTCCTTACTTCGCAATTTGCTTCAAAAAATACTGCCTTATCTCCTAGAGTGTGAAAGATTCAGTCAGATTTCATCCGCAGGAAAGATAAAAGCAATAGATGGATAGCAAGTACAAGGAGTCAGGGATCCCTTTGCAGAGACGTGCTGTAAACGTTACGATGTAGTCCAAGGGCAAGATGTTGATTACTCAACAGTCTGGAGCTATCAAATATTTTCTCTTTGCAATTGATGACTTACTCCAGATCCAAGACTGTTATAATATATACAAAGTGATTTCTCAGGCTCCTGAGTCGGCGGGGGGG
>NW_015090920.1:3208393-3209704 GCF_001431845.1 Calidris pugnax | reverse complement strand
CCGCTCCAGCACTTTCGCTTTATGACCTTCTTCCACTCCGCAAGAGGGTGGCGGGGGGAGAAGGCACAAACCTTGGGTTTGCCTTTGGCTTCTCCCCAGGCTGCAGCCCCTCTGTGCAAGCAGGAGAACCAGTGTCCTGAGCTGCCTCTCAGCACCCCTCATCCCCCCTGTCCTTCCAGCCCTCCCTTTGGCATCCTCTTTCCTCCCACCAGCCCTCCCTCTGTTCCTTCCCTTCCCTTCCCTTCCCTTCCCTTCCCTTCTTTTTTTAAGTTATCCTGGCAATGTGTCTCAGTCCTGATATGAAAATACAACTCCTGTGGCAGAGAAGGTGTTATGTCCACTCAGGCCATGGTATTCCAAGAAGACGTCAGACAAGCCTGACAGTGATGGCTGGGTCAGCTCTAGGACTCCAAACCACCCAGTCTCAGGTTTAGCTGATCTGCTGTTGGGCGGTGTTTTCATTTTGGGCACAGTGAGAGTAATCTCGAGGACTTGCACAACTCTACTGGGTGGGGATAGAATCACAGAATCATTCAGGTTGGAAAAGACCCTTGGGGTCATCAAGTCCAACCATCAACCCTACTCTACAAAGTTCTCCCCTACACCATATCCCCCAACACCGCATCTAAACAGCTCTTAAACACATTCAGGGATGGTGACTCAACATTCAGGGATGGTGACTCAAACCATGCCCTTGTCCACCATGGCACTCCATCCATGTTGGGGTTGACCTGCGTTTTCCTTGCTGTAAAGGAGAAAAAGAGGAGATGAGAAGCAAGGTAAGAAAGTGTGTTCACACGGACCAGCGGATGGGGCTTTTTCCCCCAGAAGGCTGGGTGTCTGGGGATCCTGAAGGGATAAACATGGTGAAGGTTTGGTTGCAGGTGCTTCCAGAAAGCTAGCTGAAAAATGTATGTGTAATGCTTTAAAGCTGGCATGGTGTGCACGCTAACAGTGGGGGATCTACTGAGCAAATGCTGAGGAACATCAGGAGAGGCCTGTGCTTCATTTCAGATGGTCTTAGCTTCTGGTGGGCTTGTAAACCCCCCCGGTTGATTGGCATGCAGGGTGTTAATGAAGTTCCTGCTCAGTTAACTGAGTGGCTTTATCAGCTTGGTGCCAATCTTTAGCTAAGACAATGGTTAACCGCTTATCTCGCTGGAAGTGTGAGGTGTGGCCTCATGGGCAGTTATTTTCCCTGGAAATAGTACCTAGAGCAAATACATTGATTATGTGGCTCCAAGCAGATGATTCAGCAAATACAGGTAAGCCTCTGGCCCTGGTGATGGCGTGAAAGAGGGGAGAGCCCAC
>NW_015090920.1:3030893-3203393 GCF_001431845.1 Calidris pugnax | reverse complement strand
TGAGAGGTGAGCTCATCTGAAAATTCAACTCCAGATGTGGGGTTGAATACTTGGAAATTTAACCCGGATCTCCTTTGAAAATCTGGTTCTGTGTTAGAACATCTGTCGCTGAAATGGTAATCAGACTATTATCCCTGTACAATTTTACCATTTACATATTTTAATGACTCTTGACTCTTTCAGGCAACTTCGAGAACATATTCTCTTCATGTGCAATGGGTACATTTTCAAAGGCAAACCCAGCTCAAACCTTAAAGCCTCTGGCTGCCCTGTAGACCACCACAAACTGAGGAGGTGCTGTTGCTTGGGCCCCCCTCTTTGTTTGTGGATGGGGACCACAGAGGCAGGAGGGAGCCAGAGGGCTCTGGCTGTGCCCAGTGGGGACACCCTGGGCTCCCAGGCTCCCAGCCAGCTGACTTACCCACCCTGCAAGGACCAGGGATCCTGCCAGAGACCCAAGGGGCCATCCAGGATCTCCAGGATCCCTCATAGGAAGATGCTGAAGCTCGATTGGGAGGCTACCTACCTTTTGAGATCCATCCAGGATCTCCAGGATCCCTCATGGGAAGATGCTGAAGCTCGTTTGGGAGGCTACCTACCTTTTGAGTGGCTGCAGAGAGAGCAGGGTAGACTAGCCTTGCTTACTCATCAAGTTTTTGTGAATCCCTCACCTCCCTGCGTGTGTCACCTGGCAGAATATCAGGCAACAAAGAGAATAAACTAGTTCCTGGAAACTCCTCCCTGTACATTTTCTGTGTATGGGGCCTTATATGCTAGGGGCAGGCTGAGCCTTGAGCTGGTAACAAGTGAGGGAAGTCATCACATTGCCTTCTGGAGATATTTAGTGCAAACAACATGCAGGATTGTCTTTTTTCATAGAATCGTCTAGGTTGGAAAAGACCCTTAAGATCATCTAGTCCAACCATCAACCTAACTCTGATAAAAAAACAGAAGAAAACCATACAAAAAGCCCACCACATTACTAAGCCATGTCTCTAAGCACTATGTCAACCCATCTTTTGAACACCTCCAGGGATGGTGCCTCAACCCCTTCCCTGGGCAGCCCATTCCAAGGCTTAATAACCCTTTCCGTGTAAAAATTTTTCCTAATATCCAACCTGAACCTCCCCTGGTGCAACTGGAGGCCATTTCCTCTTGTCCCATCGCCTGTTCCTTGGGAGAAGAGACCGACCCCCCCCTGCCTACACCCTCCTTTCAGGGAGTTGGAGAGAGCAAGATCTCCCTTAAGCCTCCTTTTCTCCAGGCTGAACACCCCCAGCTCCCTCAGCCTCTCCTCATAAGACTTGTCCTCCAGACCCCTCACCAGCTTCATTGTCCTTCTCTGGACCCGCTCCAGCACCTCAATGGTGGCCCATTTTTGTGGTAAGGGGCCCAAAACTGGACCCAGCCCTCGAGGTGGGGCCTCACCAGTGCCCAGTACAGGGGGACCATCACCTCCCCAGTCCTACTCCCCACGCTGTTCCTGACACAGGCCAGGATGCTGTTGGCCTCCTTGGCCACCTGGGCACACTGCTGGCTCCTGTTCAGCCAACAGTCTACCAACACCCCCAGGTATTTTTTGTTGTATTCTACAAACTGCTGACAAACCCAAGGGCATTTTGCTGCATGAGGAGGATTTGCATACATGCGTTTATTTGTGTAGTTGACCGTCTCTTTTGTTTGGAACCTCCCCTGGTGCAACTTGAGGCCATTTCCTCTTGTCCCATCGCCTGTTCCTTGGGAGAAGAGACCGACTCCCCCTGGGTACACCCTCCTTTCAGGGAGTTGGAGAGAGCGAGAAGGTCTCCCCTCAGCCTCCCCTTCTCCAGGCTGAACACCCCCAGCTCCCCCAGCCTCTCCTCATAAGACTTATTCTCCAGACCCCTCACCAGCTTCATTGTCCTTCTCTGGACCCGCTCCAGCACCTCAATGGTGGCCCATTTTTGTGGTAAGGGGCCCAAAACTGGACCCAGCCCTCGAGGTGGGGCCTCACCAGTGCCCAGTACAGGGGGACCATCACCTCCCCAGTCCTACTCCCCACGCTGTTCCTGACACAGGCCAGGATGCTGTTGGCCTCCTTGGCCACCTGGGCACACTGCTGGCTCATGTTCAGCCCACAGTCGACCAACACCCCCAGGTATTTTTTGTTGTATTCTGCAAACTGCTGACAAACCCAAGGGCATTTTGCTGCATGAGGAGGATTTGCATACATGCGTTTATTTGTGTTGTTGACCGTCTCTTTTGTTTGCAAGAAGCAAAATTTGCATATACAAGTCATTCATTAAATGCTCACCTTTATCCACAACCACCATGCACATTGTAGCATCACAGGGATGAGGGATGTACAACATCACTTTTATTACTGGCCAGATCAGACATGGGGATGTCCAGTTCTCAGACAGGCCAGCTTGTGCTTGCTGAGTTGACGGTTCAGAAAGGAAAGGGAAAGAAAATTACACCTGGAAGTAAATGAAATGTAAACATTAGGCAGTCTAGCGCCATTTTTACGGTCACTCTTAACCACACTTTAGAGGAAATGGTACGTCTTGTTTCTGCTTAGCTATAAAATAAAAACAAAATGTGAACATATGCCAATTCTATAAGCTTCCTATCACCCTGCTTAGTCGCTGTATTAACACTTCTTTAAGCATGCCATTTCATTCAATTTAAGGCTTCTTCCAGAGTTTATGCTCAAACCAACAACAAAATTCACATAATTGTGTGCTTGTGGCTAAGAAGGCCAATGGCATCCTGGGGGGCATCAGGAAGAGTGTGACCAGCAGGTGGAGGGAGGTCATCCTGCCCCTCTGCTCTGCCCTGGGGAGGCCCCATCTGGAGCACTGGGTCCAATTCTGGGCTCCCCAGTTCCAGAAGGACAGGCAACTGCTGGAGAGGGGACAGCAGAGGGCTACAGAGATGATGAGGGGCCTGGAGCACCACCCTTATGAGGAGAGGCTGAGGGACTTGGGTCTTTTTAGTCTGGAGAAGAGAAGGCTGAGGAGGGATCTGATCAATGCTTATAAATACTTGAAGTAGGGTGTCAAGAGAACGTGGCTGGTCTTTTTTTCAGTAGTGCCCAGGGACAGGACAAGAGGAAATGGGCACAAAGTTGAACATAAGAAGTTCCACCTAAAGATGAGGAGGAACTTCTTTGCTGTGAGGGTGGCAGAGCCCTGGCAGAGGCTGCCCAGGGAGGTGGTGGAGTCTCCTTCTCTCTCCAAACCCACCTCAATATGTTCCTGTGCAACCTGCTCTGGGTGGACCTGCTCTGGCAGGGGGTTGGACTAGATGATCTCCAGAGGTGCCTTCCAACCCTGTATCATTCTGTGATTCTGTGTGATTCTGAGATTCTCTTACTTTGTCTCATGTGCTCACATACACCTACCTGCATTTGACTCTGACGTGCTGATCAGGTGCACAAATCTTCATTTTAGCACTTGGGCAAAGCCCGCCTGCCTCCAGTGGGAGCCATAAAACATCTCCTTGTGCCAATGGGTCTCCAGGTTGAGAGGCAGAGCATATGTGGTGCATATGAGGTGGCATCTCTTTGTCAGTTCTGCTGCTGGTTGCTGTTGCTCTGACCTAGCCATAACACCAGTCCTTGTTCCAGCTTCCATTTCCTTGCTTGAGATGAACTCTTCACCGTAGGTGTCTCCTGAGCGGTGAGCCATCCTCAGTCTGGTGTTCCCAGAAAAATTCTGTTTTTAAATGTTGTAACCGTTCTGGAGAGGCACAGGGCTGCAGCCTGTCCTCCCCCATGGTGTGGTGGACCCCTTGACTCCAACTCAGTGCTGTCTTCACGCACTCTGCAACTTCTGCTATAGCATGGCTTCACACTCGCTTGCCCAGAGCTTAACCCCTGTCTGCTGAAGTACTCTGAAAAATACCCCAAGAGAGCAGGGGTATTTAAATATGACCTGTCCCTTCAGCATTTCCTTGTGGCTAAATGAGCAATGACACCCATCCTGATCTGGCTTCTGTAAATGGCATTTGTAGACACCACAGCCTTGTTGCCTCACTTGGGCGTTTGGAATTGTGGTAGATGGTATCACAAGGTACCTGGTGTCAGGGTGGAGTTAGAGCAACAAATCTCCTCCGTGACCATTGTTTCCTCCTATGTACCACGGCATATTTAAAAATGACTTGTGAATGTGCTAGAACTTACTATAAACAGGTTTATCTGTGTGCTTATTCAGCTTTCAATTGAATACAAAAAAAAAAAAAAAGATAAAAACAACAGTATAGTTGTACGGTGTAACAGAAGAGGATGCAAGTTGATAATTGAAATGCAGCTCTATATAGGGAGTGAAAAAGTGAAAGACATTTACAGACAACCTTCGTAATGTATTAATAGTGAGAGGCTCATTAATTTCAAGTCATCACAGGTCCAAATAGCTTAAGGCTAATATCCAGATCTGTGCTGCTTTCTCTGAAGTGGTGTTATTATTCAACGATGGCTATTATTAGCAAACAAGCCAACCCTGATATTAGTCACAGAATCATTGTATGGCTACTTCATTAGGAAAACGTTGCCAGGTGTACTGCCTGCAATAATAAAGACTTGTGCCATTTCTCCTTTGAGAGGGGGGGGAAGCCCTACCATTCACACTTCCTTCTGGTGTGGCACGACCCGCCAGTTTGCCTGCTGTTTCCACCTGAGCAGCATTCACCATGTGGTTTGAATAATGTGGCTTGCCTAGCTCTGCTGACAGTATGCCAGGAAATATTGGGAAAAAAACTGATGCTTTTTGATAGCGTTTTATAGCGAGACCTGGCCAACACGGATAGAGGGGCTGAAGCAATATTTTGAAGTTAATGAGAGCGCAAGAGAAAAGAGTTACAGTTCAATTGCATTTTACAGGAGGAGGCATGCAGTTTGCTGGGTGGTCATTAGGTTCCCCCTGGGCCCTGCTAATACAAGATTTGCACAAATTATAATATTTCTGTAAACTCGAACGTCTAGTTGTTGATGGGGGGTTCAGACTTCAGAAAATAAATCAACATGAAGCTGAAGCCGTTAAGGAAGCCATCAGCATGCCACTGATTTTAAAGTAGTGCAGATGAGCGTAGAGATTTTGGGGTGAAAACTTGGGTGTAAACATGTGAGGCAGGACTCACATTTCACCAAAAACTTGAAATTTCAGTACATGGGGAAACAGCAGTAACAGGTGCAGTAGAATCAGAGAGTAGAGAGAGAAGGATGGGACACAAAAAGGATGTGACCAGCAAAGTGTTGGAGGCAAGACTCCATGCAGACACACATTGATCAAAAGAAAATTATCCATACTTTTTCTGGATGCAAATTTAGAGACAATTAAGATAGAAGGTGAAGTAGCAAAAACTAAGGAACTGCTTTTTGAGGAAAAAAAAAGAACCAAAGAAGTGAGTATACTGGAGTGGAGAATGAGGACAAAAAGAGATCACTTGCAATGGAAGATAGAGCTGATATTGGAGCTGGCTGACAACTTTTCAGTCAGCCATTTTTGAAAAAAAAATAATGTATTTTTCTAATTATATATTACCCTGTGCACATTTTCCTAGAAATGTTTATTTTAATAGCACTTCCTTAATTAAAAACATGCTCTGTCTTCTCCCAGCCAAAATGAAACACATTTTTTAGCAACTAATTACTCCTTTGAGGTGTAGGAACTGGGAAAGTCCATGAGGAGCGTGGCATGAGGGAAAATACCTTTGTTGAAATGCTTTTTTTCCTACATTGTTGATTATCCCTTGAAAAAAAAAAGAAAGTTAATGGAAATATTTTCTTCAGTGAAGAAGTCAAAAGCTATTTTGAAATTTTAGGCTGTTTTTGGACTTAAGGAAAATTTTTAAGCAAAAAAAAAATTATTCAATGTCTTCAAAGGCAGCATTTGTTATGTGTCAATCACACAGGTGAAGACAGAGGTGCCTCCAGAGTTATATATTTGCCCTGCCACATACATGTGACTTCGTATATTATGTGCAGAGTGAGTACGAACCATTTTATATCCATTTTTTATAGCTCTGAGTACACGGACTAGAGGAAAAGCAGAGGAGAATCAGACTGCAGAGTTATTCATCGTTGTCATTTAGGTTAGTAAGCCAGTACTGATGCGTATACCCTGTTGCTAAAGCCATGTAATGGCAAAATGATTTCTGTTTGGCCGGGGAGGGAGAACACCACAATAACTTATTTATCTGCTCTGCACATGAGCAGGAAGCACAGCCTCACTATCTGGGGCCGTAAATGGTTCTCAGACTTCAGCAAATTTGGCACCCTGTTACGGGGCTTCAGTGACTCTTGCTGCTCAACAGCTACACAAATAGCCCCAATGCAAACACGTTACCTAATCGGGTATCTGTGTACCCAGAGATATCGCAGCCCACAAATATATACTCTGATAAAGGAGAGTTCATGGTCCAGACACTCATTCTTATAGAAACGCGTTAAATACGGTTGAAAATGAAGAAAAGGAGCACGTGGCCACGCAGCGCGTCAGCAAATTGCTGTCAACAAACGTGGCCTTGAGTATGCAAAGATGCGTGGACGTGCCTTTCTTCCAAAACAAGGTGTCTGCCCACGCTTTAAAAGGGCAATAGCCCAAAGAGGGAAAGAAAAAAAAAAGAAAAAAAAAGAAGATATCCAAAGGTATCCCACAAACAGCTTTTTACACCAGTGAAATGTTTGGGCTGATGTAGAAGTGCAGCAAAAATGATGAGGCCATGTATGTTCTGGAGGGAAAAGCCAAAGAAAGAAAGAAAAGACTCCAGAGGAGCGAATGAAAATTTTATGGGAGATCCGATACTGAGAGCCACAGAGCAACTTCTGCTATTTTTCAAAGCTCTGTTTATGACACTTTCTGCTAAATTAATGGCAAGCCCTTCTTTATTAATCTTTTCCTATCTTCACCTGATATTTAAACAGAAATGAAGGCCTATATTATGCTGTTCTTCCAACAAATAAACGTTTACCCTAGCAGGAATGCACGGTCTCAGTACCTACTTTTGAATAACAAAATTTCCATTCATCCTTAGACATCAATATTATTCACATTAGGTTATGAAGGTGTCTCCTACAGATAAGCAGACTTATCTTATTAAAAAGTATTAAAAAGGTGGAAGTTAAATACAGACATAAACAAAGAGGATGCCTGCATTCAAGCACTCATTAAAAAGGTGAATCTTTTAAGAAGTGTGGATCATGGGCATTTTATTGATACTCAAGAAACACAGAGATTATAAGAGAAACAGAAAAACCATTCATATTGCATCCATCAGCACATGCAGTGTTGCAGCCATAATCAGGATTTGGGTAGTTCTGTGGTTCCTGAATAATACAACCATGGTACAAACAGCCTTCACCCAAATGCTGCATGTCAGAAAAAGGCCACTGGCAAAGGAATCTGAAATAACTATTTCACCAGCACCAGCCTGCAACTGGTGGCTGAAACAGTGTGGTCACTGCCCCATTTTCCCTTTCTCAGCTTCTCGTGAATATACAGAAATCTATAGAGCTATCCCTGCTTTATTGGACAACATAAAATAAGCCTGAATACTATTATTTTTTCCTTTCATGCACCCAGAAAAATCCTTTCCCAGTTCATTGTAACTCATGTTTCTTCCCTCTTGAGCAGCAGTGAGCTGAAGAGACCAAGACACTGGATTTGTTTCTTTGTTTCTGGTTGGCTTTTCTCTGGACCCAGTAAATCCATTTAAGCCTTTTCTGGGCTCAAAGGCTTCTTTGGCTTTTCTGTCTGGGCTTCTGACTCCAAGACTTTTTGCCTCAGGGCCCCTGCCAAGGGTTTTCCACATTGCACAACCTTTCACTGCCTCTTCTTTGCAACCGAAGGCATTGTCATTTTTGGGGGAGTGACACCAATTTACAGCCTCGCCCAACTTGGCGTGAATGGAGGCAAGGAGAGGGTGTAGGTCGGCCACCTCCAACCTGCAACCGTTCCTGGGACTCTCCATTTGCAGAAGCTGCCAGCAGCTATGAGTACCAGGGGGGCACCACAATCTCCTGGAAGGACATTGAGCATCTCCCAGCAAGATGTTGAGCATCTCCTGTCAAGTTGTTGAGCATCTCTTGGCAAGGTGTTGAGCATCTCCTGGCAAGCTCTGGCAAGACGTTGAACATCTCTTGAATGATGTGACAGCTTTCACTGCTGAGGCCCGGCTGGCTCATGGTGGTCCTCTTGACCTCCCGTGCACAGGTCTGCTGTCTCAGAAGGAGACCATTGCAAAGTGGGCCAATTCAGGGCCTAAACGTTGGCCAATCTTTCCCATGCTGCTGATAGAAAAGTCATTCTGACTCAATCATACATCTGAGCAGGCATCGCACTATGGATGCAGCTTGTGGCAGTGTGGGACCGTACCCTTAAAAGGCTCAGCAGATAAAAGGCACAGCTGCAGTTCTTCCCTGCTTTCCTGATTATTCCAACAATGAAGATTCTGTGATTCTCTGTGATTTGGCTGCTTCCTTCTGAAGTCCTTGGTCCAAGTGAAGAAATAGTCCTCTGATCATACCGCTGGTGCTCTTCTGTTTTGGTTTTTCTTTAGGATTCAGACTGCTTTTATCTTTTGAAATGAAGGGTCGAATGTTGAATGGAAAATTGAAAGCATTTTATTTAAATTTAATAATTCCCAAATGTTACATTTTTAGAATTTAGTGGCCCGAGGATAAATTAGATGATTGCGAGCCTTGTTGACGTGTATGCGGGCTGATCTAATCAGCCCATGGCATTAGATGAGTTGTAATGGAAAGAGAGAATCAATGTTAAATAGGTTCTACATTAATATACATTATCTTCTCTAAATATTTATTTTTCATAAAGTATTTGTGATGCTATTGGGAATTTTTTAGATACAGAAGATTAAATATACTGGAGGCTAAAGTACTCTGTTAATGCACAAATTAAGGGCTTGATCCTGGAGGACTTAGTCTTGCTAGCTTCAGTGGGGACTCTTCCTATGAATAAGAAATGCATGAGAGTAAGCACAGAGCCTTAATACACCATTATGAGAATACAGGCACCTTCTATTTCCTAATCTGTTCCTGTTACACGGTAAAACAATATCACCATACCCGTACAGAACAGCTATTTTAACACAACCCATTTTTGCATGCATCTGTTTTATTTTTCTAAACTACATGTGTGTTTTAGATTTGCCCGGTGACTACATACTCACACAAATGCTTAGTAACCAGCCAAATGTCCGTTCTATTTACATTTTTGATACTGTGCAAAATGCCTTTCAGCTGGTTGATTTTTACTAGACAGTGTTATTTTGAAAGAGCATTGTTGGATTCTGGCTCGGTGCATGGAAATATTCCTGTGACAAACAATCTTTTCAGTCAACTCCACTAACCCTGCCAAACTTGGCAAGTTAAGGGTGAGCCAGGCTCCAGCTCCACGTCCCAAAGGTGATGCACGGAGCACCAGGGTACAGCAACCTTGTCTCATGGGTCATGGGGAGCTTCACCACTGTGGTTCTTCTAGGCTGAATGAGGCATTGAGTGGTGTTAGGCAGGGGCTGGTTGATGAGAGAGGAGCAGAGGTGCAGAGCCATGCATATCCTGGAAAAGATGCCTTTCTTATTCCTGCTCCAGGTCTTCCTTTCCCTCTCCTGTGGGGGACAAAAAAATCTCTGCAGAGTGGAGACTAGAGTGCTTCAAGTACACCTGGTCAAAATGCCTATAAATCTCCAGTTTGTATTTTTACAGCATAACTCTGGTTATTTTCCCCCATTTGCAGAAAAAAACAGATTTTAAAAGAATTATATTGGACAGCTTGGTCCAAGTCCAAATGCAGCAGTGTCCAAGGCTGAGCTGCCTTCATGGCAATTTTCTGATGAGTAGAATATGTGTTAATAAGTAGATAACTAGCAAAGTGATGTCATACATGGCCACTCACAGAAGCTGCTCTTATGTCTGAGTCCATAGGATACTGGTGTCCCCTTTGCAAGACTCTCTGCTCTAAAATACCTGTATTTACTTTGTATTTATTGCTGGGAGATGGCCTCTTGGTAAGTCATTGGTGCAGCAAGGCTCGTTCGTATTGAAGGAGCTATGAAAGCATCAAGTGATGTAGATGGGCATACCTGAAGTGGGGAAGGAGAGAGACATACCTTACTTGGGGTTTTTTTTGTGATCCTATCTCAGATAGACAGGATTTATTATAAGAGAGCACTTTGTTCTGTTATTCTAATTGCAAGTCAATGGGAACTTCATGGTTAACTTCCCTACAGAAGGAAGAAGCTTCATGTAACATATAGCTTCATCCCAAATCAGTCTGTGGTCTTTCAGTTGAAAAAACCACCTTCATTTTCAGGTGAAGTCTTCACCTAAAATCAGTTGGAAGTTTCTGGAAAGTAGAAGGAAGATACTACTTTTCTGTGTTCACACATGAGGAACCTTAAAGTTGATACAAGAATAAATGTAATTAGGCACAGTCAAATTCTGAAAGTATCATTAAGATGATCTTTAAAGCTGAGCTAAACTCCAATCAAGTTCCATACTGATATTAAAACTTTAGTTAGTAACTTTCGAAACACAATATGCCAGAGTGGAGGTGCCTACCTATGCAAGGGCAGTGTTACAAGGCTGCAGGCAGATGATCAGTTCTGACTAATAACTCTTCACTGTCTGCACAGGAAGGTGGAGAGGGCAGCATCCATTTACATTTTCATTGATGAAGGTCTTGCCTACTGCCAAATGACATTCTTTAGACTTGCTGGATAATTACGTTTATGTCTAATACCTACTAGATTAGATAATAGTATCATTTTTGTATAACTAATTAAGGTTTAACAAGTGTCTATGATTTTTAGAAGTTCTTATGTGTATTTTACTCATTTACCCTTTTCAGCTGTCAGGGTCATATGCAAAGACACGATGTAAATAATTAATCATAAGATTCTATTAATCTATTATTCATTCACTTAAGTGGGGCTTTAATGTAGCAATTTCCTTTGTTGTGTTTATGGGAGGGGACCTCTCTTAGGTCTTATTGCAAACAGTCAAAAATATTTGAAGGGCTCCCCGTAAAATATTTCTCAGACATGCCACTAGTTCTTGGCTCTGCTGCTGGGGGGAAGCGAGTGCATGTAATAGCCAAAGTAAGCAATTCATTTCATATCCTCTTCTAAAAGGAGTAAGATTGTGTCAGCCCTTTTTGAGGAGCCCTTTTGAAATCCTTCACAATATTACACAGATGTTGTTTCCATACTTAATTCCTGTAAGCAGCAAGGAACTTAAAGAATTAAGAAAAAGGTCTTAATATATTTTCCAGATTCTATACTGATTTTTATTTTTTTTTTCTAAAAGCCTTACTCACAGCCAAATTCTTTGGTAGATTTTTTGAATATGCAAATCAGATGTTAAATTAAGTAAATTACGTGAATGTACTTTTATGCAAGTTATATACGGTACCTGTGTTCAGGACAAGTCAGCATGTCAACCAAAGGGCATATGTGGGTTGCACATCATTTTAGCATCCTTAGCTTCAGTGGTGCTAATCCTGCTTTCTCTTGGCACAAATGTTATTCAGAAAGGTATGTCCAGTGAGCTGGCATATTTGAAGGTGAACAGTGATTTAGCCCTTTAAGTGCCCGGAAAAATCCCTCGGTTCCTCTTGAAACAAAGGTAAAGTGACCTTTATTAGCAGCGTGCTGTATTTTCTAAGCACAGTTAACCACCTCACCTTTTTTGGCATGCGCATAAATGAATTGACTTGCCTCTTGGATGGCATTCAAAAAATGACCAACGTCCACTACTGTTATTTTTTTAAACTAAACCAAAGATCAGGGCAACGTGCCATCCATGAGCCTCCAGCTTTGCCCTGGGCTTGGTCGGGGAACTGGTGATTTGGTGGAAATAAGTTCAGCTTCCTCTGAAGACTGAACTCAGCCCGAGTTGAAGTCCCTTCTCACCCAGCCTGGATTTGGACCAGGGCAGAGGTGCAGGAAAAAAAAAAAAAAGATGAAGTGATCAATCATATTTTCAGCATGAATATCACTCGCCTGCTTCTGGCAATCCTTTCATGCTAACACAGCCCTGCTGGCAGCTGTTGAGTTGCTCTTTGTGGTTTCATCCCCATAAAAACGTTATCAAGATGGAGTTTTGGCTGCAGTCTTTCACAATACCTCCTCCAACTCCTGTCTCCTGGGATGTGGGAGAACAGAACCCCAAACAAACATTAGAAAAACGAGGAAATGCTTGGTTTCATATCTCCCTGCAAACTGTGGGGTCAGGGAGAGGGGCAGCAAGGTACTGTGCTGCTCAGGTTCTCGTCTTCATTCGCTGTCTCAGCTCTCTCCATCTAGGGGTAAAAGCCACATGTTTCAGTCTCAGGCTTTCTGAGAGTAGTTTATTAGCTGCAGGATCCTTTGGAAAAGTCATCAGGATCCTGGCTGTGCAGCTTGGAGACCAGGGGAAGCAGCTTTCTGTCTCCAGCATGGCCAGGGAGTCAGCAGAGAGCTGCTCAGAAACCAGGGTACAGCCAGGCCAAGAAATTAACGCATCTCTTTTTTTCTTTTTATTTATTTATTTTATTTTTTCCCTATAGGGAAGGGAAGGCAAGAAGGGGAAAGAGATGAATCGTCTGCTTGAGTTCTGTTTTGCAACCAACACTAGTTAGCTCCACTAAAATAAGCTAAAACCTGAGGGCATTTGGGGGAAAAGTCCCACCCCAAGGTCTTTCTCTTTCTGTCCTTGCTTCAAGCACATGCAAATTTGCAGGAGAAACCATCCTAATCTTTCCTTTCTTTCTGCAGCCTGGTTAAAGTTGGGGTAAAATGCTTCCCATGGAATAATGTACATTGAATACCACTAGGAGGTAGCCTGGAAATATTCCTACGAGAGAGCTCTGCTGTTTAGTTATCTTGTTGGCATTTTCTGGACACAAGGTAAAGACAAGACTGCGGTGAGCTTAACAACTGCAAAATAAAATGATGAGGCTCTGTGTGTGATGTTTCTTCTCCAGCTTATTGCCAGGGAGATAACTAAGGGCTTTATGAATATTTTTAGACAAACAGGCACGATGCTGCAGGAAGGCAATCTCATTTGGTGACCACACCGGGGATCGTGAGAGGGCTCCAGGACTTCAGCAGAAGCGAGGACCAAGGTGGCAGTCAGGAAAGCTGGCTCTCAGCCTCCTGGTCAGAGCAGGGCATACCTCCACTGCCAAGGTTTTAGCAATTTTCAAGGTTTTGCAAATTTCAAGCTCAACATGAGACAGCAGTGCACACTGGCAGCCCAGAAAGCAAACCGCATCATGGCCTACAGCAAAAGAAGCATGGCCAGAAGGGCAAGGGAGGTGATTCTGCCCCTCTACTCTGTGCTCGTGAGACCCCACCTGGAGCAAGGTGTCCAGCTCTGGAGTCCTCAACATAGAAAGGACATGGACCTGTTGGAATGGGTCCAGCAGAGGGCCACGAAGATGCTCAGAGGGATGGAGCACCTCTGCTGTGAACATAGGCTGAGAGAGCTGGGCTTGTTCAACCTGGAAGAGAGAAGGCTCCAGAGAGACCTCAGAGCAGCCTTCCAATATCTGAAGGGAGCTACAGGAGAGCTGGGGAGGGACTCTTTGTCAGGGAGTGCAGTGACAGGACAAGGGGGAACGGTTTTAAATTGGGAGAGGGGAGATTTAAATGAAATACCAGAAAGAAATTCTTTGCTGTGAGGGTGGTGAGACACTGGAACAGGTTGCCCAGAGAAGCTTGTGGCTGCCCCATCCCTGGAGGGGTTCAAGGCCAGGCTGGATGGGGCTTGGAGCAACCTGGTCTGGTGGGAGGTGTCCCTGCCCATGACAGGGAGGTTGGGACACGATGATCTTTAAGGTCCTTTCCAACTCTAACCATTCTATGATTCTAATTTCAGACCCTGCTTCCAAAAGCCAGTCCAGTGGTTGGGGCAGGACTGCAGGCAGTCACTTCCTGGTACCACAGGAAAATCAAATCGGGGGGAAATCAAATTTCCATCTTGTTTTTGCTACAGAGGGGTGACAGAAAAATGGTACGAATCTGTTAAAGTGTTTGCGTCTAATACCGGTAACGCTGGAAAAGCTCAGACAAACCATTCTTCAAGCAGAGGCAAACAAATCTCCAGATAGCAACTGGAAGAAGAGCAAGCCCACAAGTGTTCTTCCTGGCAGGCACATCCATGTTGACCCACCACAGGAGGCAAATAAGGATGTGGTACGTTCTTATATCTGTCAGAGAGGTGCATTCTGGCATTCTGGTTCTAAGTAGTGCTTATATTTTTAAGCACTTCACACTTCTGACGTTTCACAGTCACTTGTACACAGATCTCTGGTGATGGTTTTTGGGGAAACATATCAGAGAAACCTGGAGAAAATTTTGGAGAAACCTATCTGCATTATGATCATGCTCCTACAAGGTGCTTTGGCTTTAACTGCAGGAGGAGCAGGACTT
Source organism: Calidris pugnax (assembly GCF_001431845.1). Classification (NCBI taxonomy): domain Eukaryota; kingdom Metazoa; phylum Chordata; class Aves; order Charadriiformes; family Scolopacidae; genus Calidris; species Calidris pugnax. The sequence goes on along the minus strand of NW_015090920.1, from coordinate 3,188,981 downwards.
CGGTGCTGGTTTGTGTTTGGCTGATGTTTGTCCATTTTAAAATGAAAGCTGTTGTGGCTTTTTCACGCTTTGTGAACGGGAAAACATTTCTATTGTAGCTGTGTGGATTCAGAGAAAAAGTAGTTAAATCCATTTTCAGATTCCACTATTAGTCGCAGTATAAAAAGTGAAACTGGACAGAAGTCCAACTGTGTTATTTCGGAGTAAAATTACAGTAAGTCATATGAGAATCAAGTTTGATGGAGTATAAGTGACTGTTTACCACCCTTGTTTACTGCATTAGCAACACATGAGTCACACCTGTAGTGATTATTCTACTTCTTACATTGATCAGCCCTTCTTCCTTTAACATTTCTTGGAAAAAAACACCAGAAGCTTAGTTCCAATTCTGTGATGTGAGGCACAGCTGAAAACTTTAAACTGTGCTTGGTGTCACAGAGGATCATATCTATGATTCTGTCTCAAAGGGAGGAGCTCTACCACCCCAAATTATTTTGGTTTTGTGCCTGTTCCTCCTTTAGATAATGCGTTTCAAAACCGAGAGTAATAGTACTCCTACATTATCTGAGGGTGTTTCAGGTTTGTTATTTGGTGTTACGGCTTTGTGTCTCAGTCAAGTAGCCTATTGTCCTGGGTTGAGAGACACAGGACTAACTTTTCTTCTAATGCTGGGGAAAATTGCACTTCTAGAAGACTCTAGCGTCTGAATTTGTGAAAATATTTACTTTATAGCCAGCCAGGCTATGGCTTCAAGGGATTCAAGGTCTTAGTGTTTTTGAGCCTTGCCAGGCGCAGGGACAGGGAGGAGCAAGGCCTGGGCGTTTGACCCAGGCTGGCCAATAGGATTATTTCATACCATGAACGTCACATTCAATATAAATTAGAAAAATTTGCTGCGTAGTGGGCTCTCCCTTGATGGTGGCGGGTCCAGAGGACTCCTTGCCCCGGTGCCAGAGCCCTGAGGCCTTCCCTTCCTCCTGAAGCCATTGCTGGCAGTGTCCGCCATTTGCTGTCCCTGCTGGGAGTGCACAGCTTCCTGCTGAGAGAATGGGCTGAGTATAATTCCTGTATCTTATATCAGTATCGGGATTAATACTGGTTCTTTAGTATTATTGTTAACTATTTAGTCTTAGTCTATTAAATCTATTTATATTTCAACCCTTGTGTTTTCCTTGTGTTCCCCGATTCCCCTTTCTGGGTGGGGAGGGATCATCAGGTGATAGAATAATTGTCTAAATGACAACAGATTGTTATGGGTTTTCTCAAACCATAACACCTATATTTTGACTGGCATAGAGGAGAAAGTGTGCTTAGGAGTCTGGAGCTGTTATACACCTACAGCAGTGATCCGTTGCCACGAAAGCTCATACATCTCGCTAACCCAAAAATACAGTGTAAGTGTGGAATCCAGGAACCTGGGCCATGGGGCACATCCAGTTAGTTAGGAATTTCTTCAGGTGTTGCTGTTGCAAAAGTGAATGGCACATCACTGGAAATTAACCCTTGGAAGTACATTAACTCAGAATCATGGGTTCAAGAATTAATTATTTTCTTCACGTGAATAAAAATATCCACTGATTTATGACAATGGATGAAGTGAATGAAGATTAAATATGATGCTTTGCACCAAAATCTTACTACTAATGTACAGAAATATAGGACAGGTCTTTGGTTCAATTGTTAGAATGCAAAATAAAGAAAAAATTCACACAAGTTTTGGTGACAAGATTTTAGAAAGGAAATGCTTAATTACAGATACACAGAAATTTGTACTGATATTTTGTTATACTTTCTGAACAAGCCGCAACTTCTGTGCAAGCTGACAGTTAGCACATACTGCAAACGAATTGGCATAATAAGAATACTTAATACTTAAGAAACCTAAGCGGCCGTGGATCAGGTCCTCTTACCAGGGAAGATGGATTCTCATTATAACAGACCGTGTTACGACAGTCACCACTTTCAAAGATAGGTAACACTACTGATGTAATGTGGGATGCAACCTCGCTGCAGCTGGAACCTACTTTTGTGAAGAAAGCCCATGCAAACCATTAAGAAGGAGACAATCCAATTCTGTAGCTTATTCGTTCGTAAGTGGAGTCTAAAGTACGTAAAGCTGATTTTTCATACGCATTAGGAACTTTTTTTCTTTCATGTGATTACGTTCATGAAAATATTTAGTCTGAAATATATATACAGGCATATCTAATATTTTAGGAATCTTTTGGATCATCTCACATGATTTTGGCTGTTTGCAGCTGAACTGAAATTGCCAGAAATCTGTCCGAGCTTGATGCGGCTTGGAAAGAAACTGACCCTTTACTAAAGTCAGCAATTCAGACACAAATAACTTTTTTCTCTGCTCTATGATTTTTTTTTCTTTGACAAAATAGGAATTGGAAAGCCTTAGAGAAGTGTGAGCTAAAAACAAAAAGAAGAAATAGACATTTCACTTAACTCCCGACCTAAACGCTGCAGAATTTAATCAAGTTTGATGTTCTTGCTATCAGGTGATTAAATCATTTTACAGATTAGTGTGCTTGAGATGTGTATACATGTACATAAAGTTAAGCCATGGCATGTGTGAGAAGAAACTTACAGAAAAAAATTTATTTCTGTTAAACTTTGCAACAATTTTATGCGAGGACATGCATTTTTGTCTGCTGCATGTTCTAATTTTTTCTAGTAAATATGTTTATGGGTTATAAAACAACTAGTCTATATTAACTATAGAGAATCCAGTCTGTTTATGATAGAATTGCCAGGCGAATGATATGTTTCAGCTCCACTTTAAATCAGCTTGATGGAGCAGTAATTGCTTGCATCGGTTAAGAACTTGGATTTATATATTTTATGGCATATTAAGATGGTGACTGCAGCTGTGCAACTTAAAATGAAATCTTCCATCATACAAAATCTGCCTGGTCTTTTCTGTGCTTACCGTTATCTAAACCTGAACCATCATTACCAAGGATTTCATGTCATTCAAGTCCCATGTGAGCAAATCTTGGCTCAAATTGATTTCATATTCCATATATCTCATGTATTCATATTTCATATTTACCATTTAGCTTTGAAAGCCCTCAGAACTAGAAGCTACATGGCTTGTCAGGCAAGGCAAATCAGTGGTAGACATTTCTTCAGCTATAAGGAACAGAGGGAGTCGTTCTGCTCGTCTCAGAATTTTTCCAACCAACCACAAAAAAGGGTTGGTTTTTTTTAGAGGCGGATCCTTTGTGCTGCTAATGGTGGATAGCGTACCCCGTGTTGTCTCCCAGGTGGTGCTTTGCTCTATCAGGGGCACAGCATGTTGCCCCAGCAGTTGGAAATGGGCTTTCTTGCTGCTCTCTCCCAAAAAATTGTGCTCTGGAGCAGAGAGGGATGCTCGATGCAGCTCTTGTAGCTGAAAAAACGTGGTTCTAGGTTAGGCAGGCTGGCTGGGAGGCTGCCCCTCAGCTGAGACATCCCTTCTTCTCCATACTCCTTTCATAACTGTATCTAAACCCTAATCAGAATACAGCTCAGCCCATATCTCACAATATCCTGCTTTCTGATTTCCCTCCGTTGTACGCCAGCTCCATAGCAGGAGAATGCACTGCTTTCTGACCCGATCTGACCAAAATTTAAAATCATGTATGTGGCTGCAAGCTTTCAACAACTCAAATTCAACCCAAGTTAGTTTTGATCTTGCAGATCGCATACATTCCTCTGTTGAATGAAGGAGAATACCTGTTCGGAATAAATTTCTAGTGCCGGCGCCTATATTTCCAAATTAAAAATGCATTTCCCATATATATTCTCAATACTTGCTTAAAATTTGCTGTTTCTACAAACGTTCTTGCCAGTAAATGCAATAGCTAGAACATGCACAGTAAGCAAACACAAAGAGGGCATTGAAACAGTTGAAGAGAATATGTTTATAAACTGAAATGAATATTCATTGGAAACTTTTTTAACAGTACTCACCAGTTCTATATTGGAATACTGTGTAAAGTTTACACTCCATATAAAGAGTTACACTGTTCCCTTGTGAAATCCGTCTTCTCCACTACCTCCATATTGGATATTTGCATTTTTAGAAATACCATCTGCCAAACCCCACACAGACTGCAAGTGATTTCCTGGTTATATATTTTGGATATTCTGTGGTTAGAAAACTATGGAGCCATATTACATGTCCTATCCTCCAGAACATCTGTGAGACTGAAACCACATGAATGTAAGCAAGTCAGCATGATAAAAATGATGGAGAATTTCAGCTATATTGTAAAGGCATACTTGTAAATTTTTTTCCATTTTAAAAATTCATCTCTGTATATGTGTTACTTTCTTCTTGTCTGTACAAATAGCCTTTAAATATTATTTTCTTCCATTGGATCAAACCAGCTTCAAAACTCTTCTCCCATGACAATCTGAGCTATTTTCCCTCTCCATTCCAGCCCTTATTCATTAGCCAAAAATTGGTTTGACTATCACTTCCTCTGTTTTTTCTCTTCTCCAGGTGCAAATAAGAAACAGAAGGCATAGAGGTGATTGAAACTCAGCTTTTGGTAGACCTGGTTTACTATGGAAGACAATCCTCCATGGCAGTTAAACACACTCTCTTTAACCAGAACATTTGTTTTAATGTGAACTGGACCAGCAGCTGAATGGTGTCTGCAGGGAGCTAGTGGGACATCCATGATGCTTCAGGTTTGGGAAAAGCTGAGACTAACTTTTATGTCAAGCTACTTCTTCCGTGAAAAATGGGAGTCTTGGACCTAGTTTCAGTTCTGTCGTGGCATTGCTGAGGATTCTTGACAAGTACCTTACTTGTAAAGCATTTTATGCTTTGACTTCCTCATTTATGAGACTTGGATAATATTTAACAGTCTTGCAAAATTGCTGGACTCACTCATCTCTTATTTCTCAGGCACTTTTGGAGAAACAGTTGTTATGTTGCAGTGGGCCACGTTCACTATTTTGAAGCTAACAAATCAGTAAGGCAACTGAGAAAAATATAAGTGCATGCAAGGAACCCCATCCTGCTGCATAATTCAGAGCAAAATCACTATAAAAATCAAATGGATATATATCTGCTTTAAGACTGAAGGAGTAATCCAAGGAGAGTATCAAAATGTCTAAACAGTAAGTATGGGTTTGGTTCCCTCTTTTGCCTCTGGGAACGTTTTAGAAAAATGCCATCGAGAGGGAGATCAGAGAGACTTTACAGAAGGCTGTTATAATTCAGTATAACAAAAAATCTGCACCTACAAACATGAATGTTAGTCATTTTACTAATGTGATGAGTCTCTCTGGAATTTATGGCGTTTTTACTGGGCCCTTAAGCTATAATTTTGTTATGACTAGTTTGTGTGATCAAGCCTCTGACCACAGATTTGATCATAAAGATTACCATTGTGGTCTCTCTTTGCTTCATTAAAACATTTCCAGAGAAGTTGTCTCATTTAGGGCTTTTTTTGTATTTCATTATCATATGTATATATTGATAAGTGTATGAGAGAGAGTAAGAGTCAGGGTTTTTCACTTATATATGTGTAATGTTTATATACATAATTATGTACTATCTTTTTAACTATTGTATTCTTAATTTCTGTGGGAAAATGACAATGTATTGTAGAAATAGTTTAACTGTAAAAGGAAAAGTAATGTTCTACATAACTGGATCTCCACTAAATGTATTTAGCATTTAAAAGATGTTTAATACAAACTGCATTTATGCACATTTTACATTCATATGTGCTTGTTTGTGTATACATACATTTATATATATAAAGGCTTGCAATGGAAGTACTATAGCAAAGAAAGTGAAGCCTAGTTTAGGTAAGAAAGGAAGTATCTGTATTTTGATAGATACTTCAAAAACATTGTTTCTATTAGTTTGCTACCCTTATCAAATGGAAGTGTGTGAAATATGGCCACACTGAAGTCCATGGCAAAGCTCCCACTGTCTTCAAAGGGGTCTGGATTTCACCCGGTGTATTTTCTCAAAGAGAGCTGCCAGTAACATCTGCCAGCTGGAGATCCAGTTAGATGTGGGCTAAGACAAAAGAAATGCATATCAGCATTTCATTGCATGACAAAAGACGGAGGCTTTGAAAGTCTGCTGTGGTAGATTAGCCCATAAAATGCACTTTTTCCTTTAAAATAAAATAGGAGGAGAACTTGACTGCATTGTTTTGGTGCATCTTTATAGACATAACCACATAAGGCACAACTGTGAAGTGAATGTCCCTCATCCGAGCTACCAGGTTTCAGGCTGTTTGTGATCTCATTCCACTTGGAATCTCAATCCTAGCACTTCTGGAGATTGTGTGCATAACTTTTTTTTTTGTCCTCCCCCTTGACTTTTCCAGGGTACTGTCCCATTTGCTACCTGAATCCTTGCTCAATAAGGAGGTTTGTTGTCCATATAACCTCTTGAAAATCACTCGATGTGCTTGTAGAAAATGAGCATTCTCTAGGAGACATCTGTCTCCTGGTCACATTGGATCTGCTGTTATTTCTTCATCGTTATTCATGAAAAAAAAAAAAGAAGAAAATAACATATAACCTTCAGTTGGAGAGTACTGGCAATGCAGCAGATGTGTTCTATCTAGAAAGGGCAACCTGGGACACTCAGGTTGAAGGTTTGGATTTTGTGAGATCCCTCCCGTGTGCTCAAGGGCAATAATGATGATGGCTTCTGTGTATTTTCACTTTAGTCTCTTTAAAATTCTACACATGGGTAGGAATAGCTTTAAAATATTATTTTTCTGATTAACTGGCTGCACATGGGCAGGAAAAATTGGAAAGTGCAAAGTCTGTATTCCTATGGGCCATGAATTAAAAATGAAAACCACAGGTGGTTTGGGTTTTCTCCTTCTAAATGAAAACATGATGACTGAGGCTTAGCCAAAACCAAAATATGGCTGCCCATGGTCCTTTTTCAATAAAAGTCCCCCAGATTTGTTATACATTCCACTGAAAATCTTCATTGTTAGTGTGTTAGAGACCATGAATGTCCTGTCCAGAAAGGAGTTTCTCATTTGTCTGTTTTTAAACTTTTTTTTTTAAATATTCCTACCATTTTGCAAACACAGTACTTTCTTTTTGAATAGGATATAATCAGATTGCTTTCTGTTTTACACTCTGATATTTCTTTAAGAGAGAAATCTTTGCTTTGGCTTCTAATAAACATTATATTATGATAGCCTAAGAACCCAGAAGTCATGCAGCTAAAGCATTACAAAGATAAGAATTCAGTCTTTTATCTTCTCTTTATAATATCAAAAGATGTTTTGCTTAGTTCATTGTGTCAAACATTTAATAAGATTAATCATTTTCTGACCTTGGAAACTCAAACATTTCAGTACATTGAAAAAATGATCAGGCATATAAATGGAAAATATTTAGATTGTTTGTGGTGTCCAAGAAGATATAGATCTCTGCAACAACAAATACCCAAGCTATTTCTCATCATTATGAATAGTAAACTGTAGGCTTTAGAGGGTCAGAAAAAGGCGAGTGTTGACTTATTAAATCATGTTGCAGTGTTAAAAATGTAATCAAGAATTAACTAAGTAATGATCCTGCCTAAGCTAGTTTAAAAAAAAAAATTGCTATGGATTTGTAACACTTCTCTGCAGGAAAAAGGCTTTGTGTATATTCCCTTCTCCCTTTTCTTATTTTTTACTTATTTATTTTATGAATGCATTATTTAAAAACACCTAGGATCAGAATTATAGAAGATTTCTGAAGTTTCTTTTTCAAGTTTTCTGAAAATCTGTTGTGTCTAAAAATTGCCCAAGAAAGTAATTGACAACCAAATAATAAATGAATAAGGAGCCTGGAAGATAGAAACTGATAAGTTTACAAACTGACTGCCTCTCTTAGGTTTCTGCAGTAATAAAAACTGAATAACAAAAATATAAGTGTCGTATTTCAGAGAAGTGCCAAACATCCCTCAGTCCAGCGAAGACAAGATTTGCAAGTGCTCATACTGCTTACCCACTGGCCATGAATGTAGGGCTCTAACATTAGACACACAGACTCAGGGTTTTTCATTATAAAGTTGTTTATAATAATTTTTATAATGTCTGTTAGAAAGCAGGCATTTTCCTAGAAGTTTATATTAAGTGTAAATTTAATCTGGAGAATTGAAAATACTTTGGACCCCTGTATCCATTTGGAAGTTTGAGGTTCTCCTAAAGCTTTCTCTACTGATTGCATGTCCCTGCTGATTACACTGTTGGTTTTTTTTTCCAAGAATTATAATTACTGCTACTCTTAGGTACTGATAAGTCAATCAGTCTAAGAAAACCTTGGATAGATCACAAAATATATAAAGGAACTTCTGCACGCCATGATTTCTAACCTTTTAAAGCAATTTCTGTGTCTTGGGGGTCAGTGTCAGGGCTGCCACGCAATCAGTTGCCAAAAAATATTCATGTAACTTTGACTGAAATTCCTTGCTCTGTACAGAGCCAGCTCAAAAACACAGTTTTGTTCCAGTGCCCAACAGCAAATTTTTAAAAAAAAATCAGTATCTGCCATTTTGTAGAAAGCTGAAGATGTGATTTTTATACGCAGGTGCTGCTTCTGGGCTTCATATTATTTTTTATATCTTCTCATAGCAACGCATAAAAGGTGATGCTCTTCTGCAGGTGCTTTGCTTGCACTGAAAGCTCTGAGCTCAGCCATCAGTGAGGAAGTTTCAAGACTTGCAGATACAAAGAAAACATCTTCCCTGTGGCTGAAACAATGATAAAATTATTTTATCCTCTTTTTTTCATTTACAGGGTTGAAGATCAATAAGGTCTAACAATTTTTAGCCTTCAAGTCTCCTCCGCTTTTTAAAAATTCAAGGAACTTTCAGCTAGGGAAGTCAGGAAACTGACTTTGCTTTCTAATAAATAATTAAAAAAAAAAAGGAGTCAAAACACCTTGGTGTTTTTTAGATTTTAGTTTAAACAGTAATAATTTGGAAGGAAATGTCTCTGAAAAAAGAATCAGCAGATTTGGGTGGATTAATGATAAACTTTCCTGTCAGAGTAAGGAGCAATATTTTCAAAATACTGAGTTGAGTTCTTTTTATTTGTTTCTGGTAGTTGAGTTTTTAGGTATTAAAATTGACATCAACAGTTTCTCCCTAATACAAGGACAAAAAGCCCTGTTTTCAAAAAGTAGAACTCGGAGTTTCAGAAGCCAAAACTTTAGAAACCATCAAATAAAGAGAACTCATTGAAATCATGGGAAGTGGCAACACTGTATACTTTGATTTAAAAAAATCCTGTCACTTATAAATGCAATGAAATTTTCGAGAGGAATGCCTACATTTGAAAGTTCTGTAACTTTTTGCCTAGTGTCTGGGAGAGAATAAGAAAATATTTTTATGTATAGGATTTGATTGACCGGGTGTGTTGATAGATGATGTTGTTGCAGGTTTATATAAGTATATGTAGATTGTATAATTTTGTGTTTTAACTATACTGTGTATCTACTAACATATGTATTTTTATGTAGTGAGTAATACCGTAGCATATGTTCATGTTTTAGTACTTTGGAGATAGTTCAACTGAAAAGGAAATGGTATTTTATTTTTTTTTTTATCTCCTGGATGTTTATTTTGACCTTTACATGTACGTCTGTGAATTTGAGGGCATAAAGTTAAGTTAGGTGGGCAGTAAGAGTTGTGTGACTGATGAACGTTGCATTGGAATTGCAAACACTAAGTGTCTCGTTTCCGAACGGGTGTGTTGATAGATGATGTTGTTGCAGGTTTATATAAGTATATGTAGATTGTATAATTTTGTGTTTTAACTATACTGTGTATCTACTAACATATGTATTTTTATGTAGTGAGTAATACCGTAGCATATGTTCATGTTTTAGTACTTTGGAGATAGTTCAACTGAAAAGGAAATGGTATTTTATTTTTTTTTTTATCTCCTGGATGTTTATTTTGACCTTTACATGTACGTCTGTGAATTTGAGGGCATAAAGTTAAGTTAGGTGGGCAGTAAGAGTTGTGTGACTGATGAACGTTGCATTGGAATTGCAAACACTAAGTGTCTCGTTTCCGAATCTTACACTGATTAGGTCTTAGTTTCCAGTGTGCTGGTGTTAAAGGCGATTATACTCCGTAGTATATGTTGATGTTAGCTGGACTTACCTAAAACCTGCCGTGCACACACTTCTGTACCACCTTTGGCTGCAGAGCAGGCTTGTGGACTTGCTCCTGGGGCAGGATCAGAAGTGACACCTTCTCAGAAGCACCCCGCAAGGACTGCACGAGGTGTACCAACATCGTCAAAGTTACATCATATCCTTGTGAAATATGCCTATTATTCGGTATATTGGCATAGGAATGCTGACCTGGAAGAGTGCATCTTAATTAGTTATTCTAATAATTTGCATTTGGTGCTCTGAAGTAAGGCCCAATAGGAGAAAACTGATGTATGTTCCTATTAAGTGCGCAACGGCTGCAGACACTTTACTGTGTGCTATAAACTAATGCAGAAGTGGTATTTTAGTCACTTAGTGAAAGTTCTGGGACTTTCTCCAGTTTACCTGTCATGAATAAGAGGCCAATGCATTTGGTGCTCTGAAGTAAGGCCCAATAGGGGAAAACTGGTGTATCTTCCTATTAAGTGCGCAGACACTTTACTGTGCGCTATAAATTAATGCAGAAGTGGTGTTTTAGTTACTTAGTGAAAATCCTGGGACTTTTTCCAGTTTACCTGGCATGAATAAGAGGCCAATAAGTTTTCAACTCTTTTGTCCATTCTAAGGCACCAGACAAGAGGCCTGGCCTCCTACATCTGTTTGCGATCAGAACTTCGAAGACCCACAGCTCCAGGAGCTTGCCATCCCTGTTTTCTCAATAGGGGAAACATCACAGGTCAACTGGGGTATCACATCAGTAAACCTCTTTTCCTGGGAATTTTTGATGGTAGTAATTAAGGATAAAGGAAGACCTTCCTTGAGAACAAAGAAATTTGCTTACCGAAAGGCAAATTAGAAAGTTAAAATGAAGGCAACCTATGTCCCTCTTAATAAAACCTCAATTTTTCTTTGCAGCCAGTGGTGACTTCCACTGTTGGGATACCTCCATCTTGGAAATGGAGGAAGAACCTGCTTGCTGTGCTTTCTCTGGCTGCTGTCAACTCCCTCCCTTGTTTATCTCCAGCACCTCAAAGCTCGTAGTTACGCTTCCACTCAAATCAGTATGACTTTTACATCTCTTGTTCTGATCGTAAATGACATTGCTAATATTCTCTGGATGGCAAAAGTAATTATTAAAATCACTTTCTTGATTTTTCTAGCATGAAGGGAATATACAGGGAAATGTCTTGGAGTGCACAAGGGAGAAAGCGTTTATCACAAGGAAACAGAAGACTAGCTGTTCCTTCAACATGCAGATCAATCTGTTTAATCAGTCGCTATACAGTGGGAGCTGTGATACAGATTAATCAATTAATTGCTGCCCATGTTCCTATCTGACATGGATATTTCTATCCAACTTCCATAGCTGCGTACCCTAGAATAACTGAGATTGACAGTATCAGGGGGACTGCTCTCTTCCTGCGGAAATCCTCTTTTCACACACACTGGGAGCTGTGATTTAACAAGTGCATCAAAGTTGCTTTTGGCCTTTAATTTGCCATATTCCTACCACATATTAGGGCAGGATTAAAACTCTTCCTTCCTTTCTATAATTAAAATGAAGCTCTTTGGCTATTTTTCACCCAGTTTTGTAAGATTTTCCTGCTTAACACTGTTGTGATTGATAGGAAAGAAGTTACTGATAAATTACAACATACCCAGATCTACAGTACCAATATTTTCTGGCACAGCTGTAACAGCCTATGCCAGGAGGTCTAAACTGATGTACCTGTGTCTACAAATCCCTGCCACTGCTGGATTTGTTACAGAAAAGCTGTTCTTCAACTGCTAGAGAATATATTGTTCTGGGTGGGTAGTAAGAAACTGTTTCAGCAAAAATTAGTTTTACTAATATAAGCAGTATCCACCTGCTTAGATTCATACAGCAATATGAATCTATATTCTCCTATTCTAGACCTGGCCTTAGGGAAACATAGAAAGCAGGTGAGAACTTAAAAAGTAGTTTTCATGACACAGTGGAAAATAATAAAGTGAATAGCTGTTTGCAGTAATCCTTATTTAATATTTTTCTCCAGATATAATCTATGACTTAAAACTACATAGCACTATAAGAAGTGCAACTTTTTTCTTTTGTTGAAGTGCAACTTCTGCTTTATGATCTGGAAGCTGTGCAGATCATTCCTTGCCAATATACAGAAAGCAACAAACTGGGAGGAAAAAACCAAATGCAGACTGACTTTCTTCTGACATTATGCTCAAAATGGTACTGTACTATAAGGTTCTGCCCCTAAGAACAAATCCAGTATTAGCAGAAATCAACAGAATTTATATTGTTGGTTAATTCTTTCCTTCTTCAAACCAATTCATCATTTATAATTTTGTCACTAAGAAAGCAGCAGCAGCAGTGGGATAAGCACAAGTTAGAGATGACCCCAGTGATACCTGTGCAGTGCCAGTATTTGCTAAAACACTGTCCTCATAGCAAACCTGTGAAGGGTGAGAGAAGACTGTTAGCCAGCACTATGATACACAGTGTTGTAAGAGAGAACATCAAATGCATCACTAAAGCTTTCAGAGGTTTGCTGCATTTCAGACGTCTCTTTCTTTAACTCCCTGTCTTCCCTAACACATGCATGTTTTGCACATGAATCTTATTGATCTGGCCTGAAGGCTGGAAAGAAGTGATGCACTCTGCCTCAGAGCCGAATTGACAGTCGTAGAGAAATTAACAGTGTCTCTGCACACTACCAGAGGGGAATATATATCTTTTCATGCCTAAATGCACAGTAGATGCCGCCATAAAAACTTGGAATAGCAATATGGGAAAGTCATTCTATGGAGGAACGCTACATCATAAATGTTGAAAACATTCTTACTGGAAGACGGCAAAACCTTAATGAGAAAGCTTGCTGTCTCTCAGGAGATGCTGGACAAGGAACTAGGATCACTACCAGTGAATATCCCTGACAGGGCTTGCTCATGTGGTTCTTGGAGCTGGTGATCCCTATTTCTGTCCCCATACCAAGAGGAGGGATATGTGGGTGCATCATAGACAAAGGATTATCAGTGCCTTCTCATTATGGCCATGACAAGATCATCTGGGAAGGAGAGCCTATCGTCATGTTGTCTTGCACACCGTCCACAGTTTTGAGGTAGGGAAGAAAAAATACCAAATTTTTTTTCCTTTCCTTAAGAAGTCATGGGGGTTGCTCTCAGCACCACCGAGCTAGATAAGGTCTTTCACAAAGGAAAAATAAGGAAAGGGAAGAGGGGGAAAAAAGGTAAAGGGTCTTAACCTGAAGCATTAGTGGTGTGAGGGCCAGCCTTGCACAGCCTCCATTTGCCGAGGAGACCAGCCTCCAGAGCACTGGGGGAAGGAATTGCGGCAAAAACAATGGGCAAGGAGCTCTTTTTGAGGGCTTTTTGAGGTGGGCAGAGCGGCTGGTCTGTGCTGGAAAGCCTGTAGTTGGTGTGGGGCTGCTGAGCGGCCTGGGCGGGCCCACCACCCCCAGCAGCAGGTTTAAACGAGGCGTAATCACCCTAACGGTCACTCGCTGAGGAGACCAGCCTCTGGAGCAGGTAAGTCTGCACTGGGGAAGGGAATTGCAGCAAAAAAGGTTGGGCAAGAGGCTCTTTTTGAGGGTTTTTTGAAGCGGGGCAGAGCGGCTGGGCTGTGCCGGGAACCGGTAGCTGGAGGGCGGGCTGCTGAGGCGGCCTGGGCCAAGTCAGCAACCCCAGCAGCAAATCTAAACGAGGCGTAACCGCTCCAGGACCGCTCCCACCCTTTTCACCCCCATAAAAGAGGCTTTTCATGAGCACAGCCTAGTCGCTGGGTGCTGAGCAAGCAAGCAGCCAGTGGGTGTAACCCAGGGTGCCACCCGGGAGCACCACCACAAGGTGCTGGGAAAGGGCACGAAAGGAGGAGCTGAAGCTCTGTCATCTCCTGACAGATGCTGCTGGCGTCACCCCCTTGGAAAGAGCTTAGCTGTGGTCACCACCCAGAGGAAGGTCAAGCTCTCATCCTCAACCAGAATGGATGTGGGAGCACAGACAGAGCTCCCATAGAAGCATACGTCTGTCCAGGCCATAGGGTGCAGGGAATCCCAGGACCTTTTGTTGACGATGGGTGGCAGCTACGAGATCTGTTGTATGAGATATGAGCAGGTGAATGATCTCCTCAGCCTGGTGGCAGAGCTGAGAGGGGATGTTGAAAGGTTGAGGTGTTACTGGGAAGGGAAGCAGCCAGGGACTTGGAGCCCCTATATCCAGCCCCAGCCAGGCTACAGGTAGAAGCCTAAATGATAAGAATGAATGGAGGCAGGTTCATGGTTGGGGCAGCAGAACTCCCCCCTTGCCCTCCTCGCCCTGTGCTGCACCTCTGAAGAACAGATACAAGGTACTGATTGAGGAAAGCCAGTCGAGTGAGGATGTAGATGATGGGCAGCCTTCATTACAGATGCCTCCTCAACTAATAAAGAGTACACCCCGCATCACTACCACAACCACAAGGAGAAAACAAAGGGTTATAGTCATTGGTGACCCCTTCCTAAGGGAGACGGAGGAACCAGTATGCTGTGTGGACCCTCCTCAGAGGAAAGTCTGCGTTCTTCCTGGAGCCCAAGTTAAGGAAGTTATCAGGAAACTTCCTGGCTTAGTAAGTCCATCAGACTATTATCCATTACTGTTTTTTCATGTAGGCACAGAGAAATCTATGACTCACAGGCCAAGATCCACAAAAAGAGACTTCAGGCAGTTGAGAGGGCTGGTAAGGGAGTCTGGGGCACAGGTTATTTTTTCATAACTCCTTCCCATTGTGGGCAATGACGCTGGGAGGAACAGACGGATACAGTCAATTAATATGTGGCTTCAGGGCTGGTGTCACTGCCATAACTTTGGGTTCTTTGATAATAGATTCACCTATATAGCACTGGGTCTGCTAACAGCGAATGGGAGGCACCGCTCTCAAAGGGGAGCTAGATGTGAGGAGAGAGGGGGTGAGGGGAGCTAGATGTGATGGAGAGATCTAGATGTGAGGAGAGATGTGAGGGGTCTGGAGAGTAAGTCCTATGAGGAGAGGCTGAGAGAGCTGGGGGTGTTCAGCCTGGAGAAAGAGAGGCTGAGAGGAGACCTTGCTCTCTACAACTCCCTGAAAGGAGAGTGTAGAGAGGCGGGGATTGGTCTCTTCTCCCAAGTCACAGGAGATAGGACAAGAGGAAATGGCCTCAAGTTGCACCAGGGGAGGTTCAGATTAGATTTTGGAAAAAACATTTACATGGAAAGGGCTATTAAGCCTTGGTGTGGTGTGCCCAGGGAAGAGGTTGAGGCACCATCCCTGGAGGTTTTCAAAAGACGGGTTGCCATAGTGCTTAGAGACATAGTTTAGTAATGTATTTGGGTTTTTTTTTTGTATGGTTTTCTTTTTTTTTTTAATCACAGTTAGGTTGATGGTTGGACTAGATGATCTTAAAACCTAGACAATTCGATCATTCTAGAAATAAGATCCCTATGTGTTCCCTCTGTAGAAGTAAACTTTACTAGATGTAACTAAGAAACCACAACAACATTCAAAGGTAATACCAAAGCTCATAATGAATTGCTTTGAAACAGAAGTAACCTTGATGGTATTAGAAACAGGCAAGGTTTGCTCTTCTCTGTGGGGTGTGGCAGAAATGGCAGAGCTGTGTGATCTCCCAATTCCCAGTAAAAAAAAAAGAAAAGTAAGTTTTTATAACCAGTCACCTAGCATCAGGACTTTGAACTGTTTGCTTCTGCGACTAACGACCTTCCCAAGGTGAAAATCTGTTGTGAGAAAGACGTGCTAGCTGGGCAATAGAGCTCCTTGCTGCTGGGACTGAGAGCTGGGAACATGGCCTGAGACGTCAATGGTGCTGCCTGCAGCCCAGTTGCTGGGGGAGTTGTGGTGGTGTAGCACTTCCCCCTCTTGCTATGGGAGTCCTTTTCAAAAGCTTCTGTGGTGGCTGAGACAATTCTAAAGTCCTGGATGAGCTCAGTGTACAACCCACTCTTGAGGGCTATGTTCCCAGTCAGTTTCAGAGGTGAATTTGTTTCAAAGTGGTTAAGGAGGTCAGTTAATGGAATTATCTGTTTTAACATAGATGGTCTTGGACCCACAGAATCACATGGGTTGGAAGGGATCTCTGGAGATCATCTGGTCCAACACCCTGCCAAAGCAGGTCCACCCAGAGCAGGTCCCACAGGAACGTGTCCAGGTGGGTTTGAATGTCTCCAGAGAAGGAGACTCCACCACCTCCCTGGGCAGCCTCTGCCAGGGCTCTGCCACCCTCACAGCAAAGAAGTTCCTCCTCATGTTTAGGTGGAACATCTTATATTAGTTTGTGCCCATTTCCTCTTGTCCTGTCCCTGGGCACCACTGTCAAAAGACCAGTCCCATCCTCTTGACACCCTACTTTTAGTACTTATAGGCGTTGATCAGATCCCCCCTCAGTCTTTTCTTCTCTAGACTCAAAAGACCCAAGTCCCTCAGCCTCTCCTTGTAAGGGAGATGCTCCAGGCCCGTCATCATCTTTGTAGCCTCTGCTGTCCCCTCTCCAGCAGTTTCCTGTCCTTCTTGAACTGGGGAGCCCAGAACTGGACCCAGTGCTCCAGATGGGGCCTCCCCAGGGCAGAGCAGAGGGGCAGGATGACCTCCCTCCACCTGCTGGTTACACTCTCCCTGATGCAACCCAGGATCCATTGGCATTCTTGTCCACAAGGGCACATTGTTGGCTCATGGGCATCCTGTTGTCCACCAGAACTCCTAGGTCTTTCTCCTCAGAGGTGCTGTCCAGCAAGTCAGCCCCCAACCTGTCCTGGTGTAGACTCCAGACTCCTCTGAGCTGGAAACCTCATTGTGCAAGTGGTCTCTTTACTCAGTGGTGGATTTTTGATCTAACATTCCTAAACTTTCTCCTCCCAGCAACATGACTCTCAGGAAGGAGGCTGCACTTGCTGGGCCACAGGATTCAGAGATGCAAAGGGAGCAGGAATCTGTAACACTGACCTCCTGAACACTGCGCCTGAACAAAGAGCTACTTCTGCCGCTTCCTGAGGAAAACAATCAGTCCAGTAGATGCTAGGTGGAAACTCCAGCACGGGGAAAAAAGTAAGAAAATTCTGTTTTTCATATCAGTATCTCTAATCTTGTGTAGTTAGAGTGTATGGCAGCAGAAGTCAAGCTTCCATAAAAGGAGCAACATATTAGATATAGCATTTTATGAAAGAAAATATTTTTAAGTAAAGCATAAGATCCTCCATATTGGCTAAAAGCAAAGGTCAATCTAACGTCCAGTTGTGTAGGGATGCTGGTACACGCAGAGGCTGGTATAAGTGATAATTTCCACACTATGGTTTGCAATTTGCTTGAACTGGTCCCTTCAGCTTTTTTGGATGAGTACCATTTTCCATAATAGAGCACTTTTCAGTTTTTCAAGATTTTTAAAAAACCTGCTACAGACCTAGTCTGAGTCCTTCATTTCTCCCAGAGTTCAGCCTCCATTTGAGAGCCTGTGTGACTGCCGCTGCAGAGACAAGTGGCAAATAATTCATGTAATATTTCTGAGAGTTTTATTGTCACCCAGAACTTCTCTTCTCTTAGATCTGGGATTCACCCCACTGACTTTCTGACAGACTTCCTGCTCCTGAAACATTTGAAAAAGGTTTTATTATTAACTTTTATTCCTTTAGTGAGTTCCTTTAATAAGTTGCTCCTCAATAAATTGGCATGCCTTCCTGAGGTTTAACATTTAACTTGTGAGGATTTATGCGCTTCTCCCTTTTTGGACGTGATTTGTCGTTTCTGAAGGGTATTTTTTTACCTATAGCCACCTTTCCTCTGTTTTCTGAGCTCTCTTCTGAGCTGTCTCGCGAGCTGTAGAGTTTGACAGCAGGTATAACTTCTGAGTGTCTCGACTCGGTGTCATTAAATGCGTCTCTTGATTGCAAGCATTTTACTCTTTTTTTGCTCCTCCTTTCACTGACCTTTTATCTACCTCCTTCATTTTATGTAATGTCCAAATATTGGATGTGGGGGTGTTTCTTACCTGCCATGACAGTGCTGAATTCTAATATAGTGCAGTCATTATTCCATATATTGCAGTGTAGGTTGTTGGTGGTCACACCTTCAACATGATCCTGTGCACTACTACTCAAGGCATAAATTAGGAAAGGCTGCTGCTGGTGTGGGATATCTTGCAAGTATGTCCAAAAAGCAGCAACACAGGGTTTCTAAGAGTCACATGGGCATTGGGTATCTGCCTTTATTTGCTTCTGTGCAAAATGATGCCTGTGATTAGATTGCCACCTGGGGTGACTGGCCCTCCTACCAGTTGAGGTGACATCTCTGAAGGTGGCTTCTTCTGACCTTCCCACTCCCATGTGCAGCTTTGTGTCTGAGGAAGCAGTGGTGACCTCACTGCTTTGTGTAGGTTGAAGACCTGGGGAGGTTTGCCAGCCTGCCATGGGGGCAGTTTGTACCTCCTGTGCACGTAGGGCTGACCACTGCCTGAAGACAATATTCATCAGTGACAAGGCAGCGTGGCTTGGGCTGAAGTCAGGCCATTCCTTGTTTCTTCAGTGCTGCTGAGCTGCATCTTCACCAGGCAATCACTGCCCCTCACCCCCACCCAAAGTCCTTCTCATTTTACGTGTCATTCAGAAAACTGAAAAACAGCCAAACATGATCTTTTTTTTTTATAAAATGGCGGTGATAAAAAAGTGTTCCAGGTTGGGATTTCATATGCCAAGTTTCATTGTGGAGTGAGTTTTTATGGCTGAGTTATAAACTTCCTAAAATATGGTTTTATAATGGAAATGCTGACACAACCTTTATACACACTCGGCCATAACTCTAGATGATGTAAAATACCTTATATAGAAAGCCAAGATAAGTGGATTTTTTGCTATAAAGAGCAAGCACAAGATTAAAAGTACACCTTTTAGCTAAGTATTTTCATTCTTTGTTTTAATTTTGACCAAAGAACAAACCATATATCTGGAAGGGCAGGTTTTTAAAGTCATACTTCATGTTTGTATAAGACTAAATTATGTTTTTAATCTTTCTAGCAACCTAAAGTAATTCTTCCAGGAAGATCACTGTTTCCCAAGGCAAAAGTCAGGCTTATGCCTGCTACTGATAAATAGGCATTTTCAAAGGAATTTTATTAAAAAATCTGGAGAATATCACAGCAAACATAAAATAACATTTTCAAATAATAGATATAGCGCTCAGAGGAAAGTGTGTTAGAGGTAACGGACTGGATATAATTGAAACTGACCTCATAAAATCTACAATGTATTTTTGTGATGCTGCTTTTCCAGGTCATTTCAGGATAACTGAGTATCCAGGAAGTAATGCTACTCATCACCAAAAAACCACTCAGAGTTTAAGTCAGTTATACTATAGAACCGTAGAACAGTTTGGGTTGAAAGGGACCTTAAAGATCATCTGGTTCCAACCCTCCTGCCATAAGCAAAGAATGCAAAACTCTGGATATTTACTTAATGATTATGTGTAATATCAGAATCTCTTCAATTTGAAAATCACCCTACTAACAACAGAAAAGATTAGCAGAGGCTACTCCAGTGATTTTCTGTACTTCACACTTATTTAAAATGGCATTTTTTTCTAAAAACAGATTCCAATTTCATATTTTAGTTTATTTGCTTCTCTATGTTTTCTTTCATTTAAATTAGAGGGATAGGAAAGTGGAAAGAAAAATTTCTCAACTTGGTACCTTGTGATAGATGAGTTAAAATTTCAGACCCTGGATTGCACTGTACTTCTGCATGTACCATAGTCTGATTTTTTTTTACTGCTTGAGAACATACTGAGAAATGTTTTTACTTAACAATACTACTTTTTAAATATACAAAATATTTTAACAGTGACCTACACATCAATTTAATGGGTCAGAATTGTGCCTCTGACCTTTCCAAAGCTTCAGCTTTTCTTCTCCACTTGTGAGAAGAATCAGTTGTGAATATTCACTGTCCTTAACGTTCCTGACACCAGGGTTTTTTTGCCATCAGCTGGGTGGAAGTGCATATCTTCTGCATAACAGAAGAAGACCAGCTGCTGATCAAGCCTTCACCTTCCACTTGCTGGGAGGTTTGCAGAACAGTTTAGGTGATGCCTCCAAGTGCCTCTGCTGAAATAAAAAGGAGAACTTCAAACTTGAAGCAGCTGAGCATTCGTTTGCCTTGCCCTGAGCAGGTCCTCCCCAACTGCAATGCCTCCAAAAACCTAGACAAGGCTACAGAGAGGAATAAATGGAGGCACAGAGAAGTAATGTCATGTCTCTCACCCCAGACTCTGCAGGAAATCTGCAGTGGGGCCAAGAATAGGACAGAGGTGCTCCACTTCTGTATCTCAGCCACAAAACCATTTCTCTCTTCCTCACAATTAAGGTAACAAACAGTGTCACTGCTAGAGGGGCTAGCAGAGAAAGTGTCGCACGATGCTAAACAGCTGCTCTGTTGCAGGCTGGAGATCAAATATTTCTCCACAAATGTTCAACGAATCTCTGAGAATTGAATTGAGGGCTGCATATGTTGATTACAACCACGATTATTTTCTTAAAGGAAGATACTTAAAGGAAAATGTTTACTCAAATTAAAACAAAATATTTTCTTCTTTACACGAAGTTCCATTTCTTCATTTTTGAGGCAAACAGATGCTAATACAGAAAGAAATACATTTTTTTTCCTTGGTGTCACTTTATGAAAATTTCATTTTCCTTAGTATTCATTTTAAAATGTTAATTTGCCATCTCTTTGATTTTGAGTTAGTCATAAAACATCCTCACAAGAGACAAAAGTTCCTCTACAGCAGGGTGCCACTGCCGTAGCAGAGCCCATGCCCAGGGCTGGCTCTGCTGCAGGGAGCAGATGCACCATCAGCTGTGGTCCCCCTGGCAGCATGTCCCTCCAACCTTTTAGTGTCCACAGCCTTCTCTAGAAATCACATAAGAAAAGGGCAACAGAGAGGCAAAAAGCCACTGTACCCCATTGTTAGTAGGATGAGTGTGGGCACACTGAGAAACAGCAACAACGGGCAGGAACCTCAAAGCATGCAAGGTGTCTGCTGGCGATGTCAGTCTTGAAATCTTTAGCCAAAAAGGTGAGCAGATCTTTGGCAAAGAGAAAAGAAAGGTGAAGGATTTGAGGCACCACATCAGCACTCACTGGCTGCCGTGCCAGCTCTCTTACAGGGCTGGGGAGATGGAGACTGGGGGCGAGTTGGAGTTTGGGAATGTGGCTTCTACCTGCAAGGGGCATCAGAGTGGAAACTCTAAGATTCGGTGCAAGGTCAGGAAAACTGAGGATAAATTTTTTATTCTGCTGAAGAGGGAGAGAGAGCTGGCAGGTTGCTCCTCCTGAAAAGTCCAGGTGTGAAGTGGGAGCTGCTGCCAAAGTGTTTACAAAGAGCACCTATGATAAGGAGTAATAATGGAAAAACCAGCAGAAAATCCTTTGTAGGCTGCACCCCTTCTGAAGAAAGTAAGAACTCAGGTTCACATGAAAACTGAAACATTTGCTTATACTTTGAGATTCTAAAAAAATGTACAGTTGGCTGACACTACATATGCAGGGAAGTGTTATCCAAAAAAGTTACAGAAAGAGATGAATCTATTAAAAGAGAAAAGCTCTGGGTTATGTGATAATGGTGCATGTTTCACAGAAGACAGACTATAGATATTTCTGACAAAACTAGATTATTTTTCTACCCATGAACATGCCTTCATTTGTTGAACCAACGGACCAGAGGATTATAGCTACCTGTTAAACACAGCCTCATGCTTTGCTCCTGTGAGGCTGTGTGCTCCACTGAAGCTTGCAGTGATGAATATGCTGTCGCACTGGCAAGATACTAAAACTGTGTAACTCCTCACTTTACAAAAGAAACTTGCCTCTCTCTATCACTCACAGAAGCTAAGGAGAAAGGGTTTCACTAAAACTATGGCCTTCAGTTCTAAATATTTCAGTTTCTTCTGGGATAGATATGGGCCACATCTAAATAAAGTGGCAGAGGTACGTGCCACATAGAGCAGAAATGATGGTGGGAAACAGTAGTTTCCCTTTTCCATCTTCATATTTTGTCATTTTTCATGGCACAATACAATGATTCATATTGCAGCCGGTGAAATCAGCTTCAGACGGATTTGAAACCTGATGGTGTCTGTCTCTGAAATACAACAAGCTGCTTTAGCTTTAAATAGAACAATAATTTTTATTAATTTTATTGATGTTTCTCTTTTTAAAAATCAGAAAAGCAACTCTGACAATGTCAAAAATTGTGCAAAAGTCTCTTCTACTTTTGCAGATATGAAAAACATTATGTGAAGGTCCTTCTAGAAAACAGCACGGAAAGGTTTTGAACTCTTGAGTTGCATTAGATTTAAGGCGAGTTACTTGAGACAAACAGCTATGTATGGCCTTCATATGAACTGCATAACTGTAGCAGCCAAATATTTAATCACCTTTAATGTGGTTAATATGTATAATTATTAAAGTTAATTTACTTAAATGACTGACAGTTTTTGTCAGTCCAGAAGATTCTGAATGAATTCTGATGAGAGTAGTCAGGGATAGACTGTATAGACTTCCATTGTTATTTACCCCATTTGTTAGAAGAGAAGCAGATTTAGGGACAGTAAATGGCCACAGACAGTGCAATCAATCTCTGGCCAATGGTATTTTAGCCTCTTGGTGACCATATCATCGGCATATTTTCTTTCTGCATTACACAAAACCACAGGGGATTTGTTGTTATCCATCAGTTAAATTGTCCTTAAAACCATTAAAAACATACATATATATTTATAGAAAAACAAACCGAAGATTTTGTTCAGTAATGGGATAAAATGTGAATTTTACAGTCTTTAGTGCCGTGCAAAACACAGCTAGGATTTGGGGCAGATTCTTGGACGAGTGTATTCCAGGAATGCAGGAGAAGTGAAGAGTGTTCAGTAGCTCCCGGGAACAGACTTGATCCTAAAGTCACTGTGTATGCGTCGCTCTTGTTCCAATCTGTGGGAGTTTTGCATGAGTTAAGTGTCAGTCACTCTGACATTTAGCCCAGCTGGTTGAATGATAATGCCATGACGATATGGTGCATTTTAATCTGAATTTTCTTCTCCCTGCCGTATCCCATCTCTCGCTTTGCTACCTTAGCTAGTTTTTTGTGAATGCTAAAGGCATCATTTAGTATTGTCTGGTTTAGAAAACAGCCTTAGAAGGAGTTTCCTCGTAATGAACAATTGATAGGTGGGTAACAGCAGGGGTGGAGGGGAAGTCAGCTGGAAAAGGAGTCAGGAATTTCTGAACAGAGCTTTACCGCTAAAGTACATGCGAGTACACCCCGCCTTTGCATGATTCAGCTCCCTGATTGTAAAAACAAGGGCCAGGACAGTGGGCTTTACCTTTGCGGCACGCTCAGAAGAGCACGCAGGTTCTACCATAATACCCAGAAAAAATCACTAATAGCAGTAACTACAAGCTGAAGAGAGTTTTTGCTGTAAAATGTTACGTGACAAATCCATACCCTTTTCTTTTTGTGAAGCGAACGTTAACAGCTTGCAATTCACAAGTGTATTTACTATAAAATTTATAATTTTCTTCATTACTTATGCTTTGTACTTTCTTCCTGGCAGGGCATCTCGGTTTCTCAGTTGATTTGAGATACTTTGTTTTATTTGGACTCCACAGATCCTACAGTATTGCAGCTCACTGATGGGGTGAATGTAACCCATATGATGAAATACCTGATAATGCTCGGTGCAAAATTCATCTTCAGCAAATGCTAACTTCTGTTTCCTTCAAACTTTCTCCATCTGAATATTCACCCACAACAGTAAACACTGGGAATTAACTAAAAAGACCTCAATTCTTCTTTCCCAGAAAATAGTTTCAGGATCTTTCCCCTGTCTTTACCAGTGCTGATTGATTGAAATTTCTTGCTTTCACCTTCATGCACTGGTTCCCCCTCTTACTCTATATTTCACCTATATATACCTATTATATATACCTATTTTCTTTGGCTTCTGTTTAGTGTAGCACTTATCTTGGAGCACACAAGAAGTCCTATTTGTCTGTAGTGGGATTATTTATGTATCCAAACACTTTGTTTAGCCAGATTTTTTGCTTCCACAACGCTACTCTGCATTAGAGAGGTGGGATTGGCATGGGGAAAGTTTGCCATGCGCTAAATTTTTGCGTGCCAAAACCTTGCAATTTGGTTTTAGTTTTAGTCTGTTTATTACTTTTGCCACATAAGAACTTAAAAGAAAAAAAGATGTAGTTCTAGAAACAAACTTTCAGGTGACCCAGAGGATTATTCAGGAACCTAACATAGTCACCTGTTGTTGTTTTATACACTCTCAGTGTCTGAAGTGTCTATTTAAGAGTGGGCAGATGTGACAAAAGACCCATAGGTGACCCATTCAATAAAGTATCTCGCTGGGCATCTAAAATGGCATTAAACAGAGGTGCTTAGGCACTTGCATTCCACCCCAGAGCTGTGGTTTAGCTCTCTAAGTTCATTTTTGTAAGAGAGATGATGTTCAATTGGAAGATATACTTAGCATATTTAATTATTAGGATCAGAAAATATGAGCAACCCTGGCAGAATTATAAAGATAATCACAAAACTCAAGGCAAAAATAAATATAATTTTTTTGTAAATTTTTTTAAATATGCCTGTTCTTTGGGCACAAATTCATGATTTTTCACTACAAATCAGTGAGGGAAAGCTATTCCCTTTGTAAATCGCAGCTTGACCACCATTTTTTGAAAATTAAAAACTTTGAAATGAAACAGTTTGCTGTCATATGCTCAAGGGTATCTAAAAAATGAAGATCTAACCTCCTTAGTGTGTTCATCAGCTTGTGTTTGTATGTGATTTAGTACAGGCTTAAAAGACCTACTACCTTCTTGGTTTGTAGGAGTTATGCATCATACGAAGGCTGTCTTGGGTCTCTAAATCAATCTACTCTTCAATAGTCCCTGGTGCATTTTAGTGTTCAAGCTGAATATCTCTTTTGCAAAGCAGCACTGACACATGAATTTATACTCTAGGATCAGATGTCATGGCAAAAATGTTGGTGTGCAAGCTCTGACAGTCAGTATAACAAATCCGAAACAATCTTTATTTTTCCTAAAATAGAGAACATTCTGCTCTTATATTTGAATCCAGTGCCTTAACCTTGTGACTACAGCAAAGTAGCATGTGACCAGCAAGTAAGAAAGAATAAGTAATGTGACTTTCCACCCCTGAAGCAATTTCTTAGTAAAATGAGATACTTCAAGCAGATCTCTGTGAAAGCAGGAAAGCTTGTTAAAAACAAGGTCATCCAAAGCTCTATACTAGAACTGTTCACTTCCACAGAGCCCACCACAAAAATTAATATATCAAAATTCAGAAAGTCAAGGAAAGCATGTTATTTTACTACTTACACATATGTATACACATATATATATACATATATACAAACATACATGTCATATAAGAACATATTTGTTTTTTGCAGTCACATATGCAGCACATATCCCTCCTTATCAGATGACTGCTATTTGAGAAGCACTGGGAAGGAGACCTATATTCAGAAAGTGCAGCACAACTCAGGGTTGACCTGTTCAACAAGCTTCTTTTCAGACATCTTTTGGGGAGCTATCTATTATTATTCAAGTATTAAAAAAGATGGAATACAATGATGGAACAGGATACTGATATTGATTAAACAAATCCTCAGAGGCTGCACAAAGTGAGAAATAAAAGTGACTGCTGCAGTAAGCCACCTGTACCAAACTTTTTCCAATCCTTTATTTTCCCAGCAGTCTTATAAAACATTGTCCCATTCTCAGTGTAAAACTTGCTTTACATATATCTCATCACCAAAAAGATAAGCCGTAAAAGGTTTAACACTTGTGTTTTAAAATAGAGAACTGAATTAGCTAGCTAATTTCTGCTGCTTCACAGAAGACCTCCCAGTCTATCTCGCTCTGTCCTGTTTCATGCACCCAAGCGGGACAATAATCTGTCAGATGGAAAAAAAAGTGCCATCCAGAATATTTATCTGCACTGGCTGTTCAGGCCTCTTCAGAGGAGAACTCCTGCTGATACATGGCAATTATATTTTAAACAAAGGTATTCTGCAGACCACAGATTCCTGTAAATCTCCATTATAATTCACACAAACAAAACAGAGATGGAGGGTTATACAGATGGCTAGGTACTGCAGCGACTTTCTTCAGCATATAAATGGTCTCATACAGTTTGAGAAGGCCAATTAGGAGCTGAAGTCTCAATTCAAGACACAGTTTTTCTCCACTATCACTTAAACTCTATTAAATATAAATACTTCATTCTCATTAGTGGCTGAAAGAAGGTTTTATTTTCCAAGAAAACAACTCAGAAGTCTCTGAAATCTCAAAATTATGTGGTGTTATCTCCAGCAGACATTGCAAAGTTGTTGTTGTTTTTTTTTTTTTTTTTCCCCCCCCCCAGAAAACAATCCTTGAAAGAACTCTGAGCTGTAAGCGGAGGAATGCATTTAATACTCTGGTATTCATCACACACGTGGTGCTAAGTTCTTTGTTTACAGTATAATAATCAGTGCTCTGCAACCCAGTGTGGAAGTTCAGCTGTGACTCAGTTCCCCCAATCAATGCTGTCAGATGACTGATGACCCAACCCGACTAATTAAAAAACTAGCCGGAGTTTATAATTCTCGGACACATCCTGTCCCACCCAAAAGGCTATCCTGCCCTGCTCAATACAAGGAAGGTAAGCAGATAGGATTAGCAAAATATGCAGCACGGAAGTAGAGGAGTGTCTTTGGTTCCTGGTCGGGCTTCTGCTTTTGGTTTGCCGCAAAGTCCTGTTAAGATGGAGAGAGTGCAAAGGTGCAAATTTCTTTTTCCTCCTTCTGCCTCCAGCCACCGGGGCTTATTTAACGAGGAGCTGCCACCCCATTTTAGAAGAGGTCACTGCTGTGGATTGCAGGCCACCTACATCCCAAAAGGATGACTAGCAGGCAAAGAGATCTTATTCCAGAGTGATGTACCTGGCTGGTATCTTGCGAGGTTAGGATTTCAGGCAAAGCCCTTTCATTGCTGGTTAGTTATGGGCTGCTGCACAAGGAGTATGCTGTCTTTAGGTTAATCCCTGCTCATGCTGTGGGCTGTTTTGATTCCTTTTCTAATCAAACTCAGTTTCTAGAAATTCAAACTCAAACTAGTTCAAGAGATGTGCGTATTCATGGCATGGCATTTGACCCACAAATAGGAACTAAAGAGAAATTTATGAGAGGACTTATGGTGAGCTTCCTTCCCTTTCACAGATGAGGAATTTAAGAGTCATGTACTCCAGACTTCTGAAGGCACTGTAGGTGTAAGGCTGCCAGAAGTAATTACATTGTCCTGTCTGTCCATCGTGGTGGTGATGAACCATTTAGTAGTGGGAAGTATCTACAGAACTGGAACAGGTCCCCTTGACCATGGCAGCTTTCAGCTGCTCCTACCAAAAAGTGCATTTCAAATCTTAGGTGAAAACTTGCAAGTCTGTTAGCAGGTTGAAGATAAGCACGTGATCCTTGAGAGCCTCACTGAGCATGTCAGGTCTGGAAAACCATATCAAAGCTGGGCAGGGCTGTGACACACGAGGGAGTTGGAGAACCACATGCGGACAGTTTTTGCAAAGCCTGGCATCTCCAACTGCTTGGAAAGAGATCTGGGATCCAGGGATGCTTCATCCAGGATAAACCACTTCAGGTGCAAAAAGCCTTTCCCTTTGCAGGGGAAGGCTTCCTAACACTGAAGCATGTTATGGTGATCAAAGACACGGCAACTGTGTAAAGTGTTTCTCTGCCATCCCACCCACTTCTCCCTGACCCATGCTAGGCACCTCCTAAGAGCTGTCAGAAGGGCAGTGTGCAACAAACACTTCTCTTCCTCTGTGCTCCTCTGCACTGTTTCTTTCCTAGGAGATGGACCAGGAGGGGCTATCAGAATTAACACTTCCCTTCTTGCCAGTGTGGCTAAAAAAGTAAAGGAATTTTTTTATTCAGAGCTTGTTCTTTCTCTGTATCAAACAGATATGATGGGCCTACTCCAAGATGAATGGCAAGAGAGTATAATTTGCATCCTGAGAGGTAGAAGAAAGCTGAAATTTGATTCGTTAGGGATTTATTCTGACTTCTTGTCACTAAATTTATAAGGTTTCTGCCTTTTCCTTCTATAGCTACTTCAAAGTTCCCCCTTGCAGGGTAATGAGTTACATACCCAAGTTAGTCAGAATGCTATATCCTACTGTAGGTATTTACATTTGCAATTTACATGAACGTGATGAAGCTTATATGTGTTGAAAGTGCCAGCATAACTCTGAGATGTGAAAGTTTAAAACCTTAAAATACCGTGATGAAGATTTTTACACCTAATTTTTTATTTTAGGTATCTCAGCCTTTGCATCCCCATTTAGGCACATCATGTAATAGGCCAGTTTTCAGGGGACTTGTTATTAGAAATACTGATTATTTTTTTTTATGTTTCAAAAAATGGTCACATAAGATTATTAGCTGGATTAGAAAGCACGGGTAGGACTTAAAGCAAGTTTATTCCATGAAATAAGGCATGGGGTCGAGTTCAACAGCTAACTGGTGAAGTGGTAGGAACACTTTATGAAATGGACTTCTCATCATCTTGAAATGGAAGAGGAAAGCTTTTCAAATAAAGGGAGAAAAGCTCCTAGCTGCGTTCAGGTTTAACACGTATGAGCTAGGAATCCATCTGATATGCATAATACAGGATAGGGAAATGATTTTCTGCTCATTCCCTGCTCTGAGTGACTTTGCTATCAACACAAACAACTGAATGATGCTCCCCTGGAAAGAAAAAATCAAGACTAACATAGAAATAAATTATGAAGAAGGAAATATGAACATTTTACTGTATTTTATTTTTCCAAAAGGCTATCCTGCCCTGCTCAATACAAGGAAGGTTAAGCAGATAGGATTAGCAAAATATGCAGCACGGAAGTAGAGGAGTGTCTTTGGTTCCTGGTCGGGCTTCTGCTTTTGGTTTGCCGCAAAGTCCTGTTAAGATGGAGAGAGTGCAAAGGTGCAAATTTCTTTTTCCTCCTTCTGCCTCCAGCCACCGGGGCTTATTTAACGAGGAGCTGCCACCCCATTTTAGAAGAGCTCACTGCTGTGGATTGCAGGCCACCTACATCCCAAAAGGATGACTAGCAGGCAAAGAGATCTTATTCCAGAGTGATGTACCTGGCTGGTATCTTGCGAGGTTAGGATTTCAGGCAAAGCCCTTTCATTGCTGGTTAGTTATGGGCTGCTGCACAAGGAGTATGCTGTCTTTAGGTTAATCCCTGCTCATGCTGTGGGCTGTTTTGATTCCTTTTCTAATCAAACTCAGTTTCTAGAAATTCAAACTCAAACTAGTTCAAGAGATGTGCGTATTCATGGCATGGCATTTGACCCACAAATAGGAACTAAAGAGAAATTTATGAGAGGACTTATGGTGAGCTTCCTTCCCTTTCACAGATGAGGAATTTAAGAGTCATGTACTCCAGACTTCTGAAGGCACTGTAGGTGTAAGGCTGCCAGAAGTAATTACATTGTCCTGTCTGTCCATCGTGGTGGTGATGAACCATTTAGTAGTGGGAAGTATCTACAGAACTGGAACAGGTCCCCTTGACCATGGCAGCTTTCAGCTGCTCCTACCAAAAAGTGCATTTCAAATCTTAGGTGAAAACTTGCAAGTCTGTTAGCAGGTTGAAGATAAGCACGTGATCCTTGAGAGCCTTACTGAGCATGTCAGGTCTGGAAAACCATACCAAAGCTGGGCAGGGCTGTGACACATGAGGGAGTTGGAGAACCACATGTGGACAGTTTTTGCAAAGCCTGGGATCCTCAACTGCTTGGAAAGAGATCTGGGATCCAGGGATGCTTCATCCAGGATAAACCACTTCAGGTGCAAAAAGCCTTTCCCTTTGCAGGGGAAGGCTTCCTAACACTGAAGCATGTTATGGTGATCAAAGACACGGCAACTGTGTAAAGTGTTTCTCTGCCATCCCACCCACTTCTCCCTGACCCATGCTAGGCACCTCCTAAGAGCTGTCAGAAGGGCAGTGTGCAACAAACACTTCTCTTCCTCTGTGCTCCTCTGCACTGTTTCTTTCCTAGGAGATGGACCAGGAGGGGCTATCAGAATTAACACTTCCCTTCTTGCCAGTGTGGCTAAAAAAGTAAAGGAATTTTTTTATTCAGAGCTTGTTCTTTCTCTGTATCAAACAGATATGATGGGCCTACTCCAAGATGAATGGCAAGAGAGTATAATTTGCATCCTGAGAGGTAGAAGAAAGCTGAAATTTGATTCGTTAGGGATTTATTCGGACTTCTTGTCACTAAATCTATAAGTTTTCTGCCTTTTCCTTCCATAGCTACTTCAAAGTTCCCCCTTGCAGGGTAATTAGTTACATACCCAAGTTAGTCAGAATGCTATATCCTACTGTAGGTATTTACATTTGCAATTTACATGAACGCGATGAAGCTTATATGTGTTGAAAGTGCCAGCATAACTCTGAGATGTGAAAGTTTAAAACCTTAAAATACCGTGATGAAGATTTTTACACCTAATTTTTTATTTTAGGTATCTCAGCCTTTGCATCCCCATTTAGGCACATCATGTAATAGGCCAGTTTTCAGGGGACTTGTTATTAGAAATACTGATTATTTTTTTTTATGTTTCAAAAAATGGTCACATAAGATTATTAGCTGGATTAGAAAGCACGGGTAGGACTTAAAGCAAGTTTATTCCATGAAATAAGGCATGGGGTCGAGTTCAACAGCTAACTGGTGAAGTGGTAGGAACACTTTATGAAATGGACTTCTCATCATCTTGAAATGGAAGAGGAAAGCTTTTCAAATAAAGGGAGAAAAGCTTCTAGCTGCGTTCAGGTTTAACACGTATGAGCTAGGAATCCATCTGATATGCATAATACAGGATAGGGAAATGATTTTCTGCTCATTCCCTGCTCTGAGTTACTTTGCTATCAACACAAACAACTGAATGATGCTCCCCTGGAAAGAAAAAATCAAGACTAACATAGAAATAAATTATGAACAAGGAAATATGAACATTTTACTGTATTTTATTTTTTAAAAAAGTTTCCTTGTTGAAATAATGTGACAAATTTTGCAAGACAGTACAAGAAAATTAAGAAAAGAGCAACGATTTAATTTCTAATGATGTAACAACTTCCTCATGTGCTTATCACAGCTCCTAATGTCAACACGACAATTCTTCTCTTTCTCTCTTTTAGTCATATTTGTGTCAGCTCCAGATGACAACATTCCATCCTTAATGGTGAATCATAAATAGTCCTACATTCTTCACTGCAAAAATTTAATCATTATTAACCATTATTAGCCACTGGCATTCCTGTGAACGTAATAAGTGTTTTTCATTAGAATTCTGCTACAATTTTGCTATGCATGAATGTAATTCATTCATATTTTAGAACTATGGTGATAGCTTTGAAAGGGTAGATAATAAAGGTTGTTTCTATCCTCTTAGATTATGCTGACCCTTAAATGAAAAATAAGGACTTAATCATACACAAGCAGAGTTTTGCCAAAATAAGTGGAATCAAACTCCTTGTTATAATGAATCAAAAACTTTGATTAGCAATGGGCAAGTCTGCTTCAAGAAATGCCTGACAAGATGGTTGATCACAAAAATGAGTTCATGGACCATCTCAGAATAACGTAGAACTAAATACAGAGTGAGAGATCATCTTATTTTGGTGTTTGGT
Organism: Calidris pugnax; assembly: GCF_001431845.1. NCBI lineage: Eukaryota > Metazoa > Chordata > Aves > Charadriiformes > Scolopacidae > Calidris > Calidris pugnax. Next base: position 3,157,033 of record NW_015090920.1, on the reverse strand, counting down.
GGCTTAACATAGTATGAAGACTTGTTTAAGTCCCATTTGACATGGCCATAAACATTATAGAGCCTCCTCCAGCACTCTTTCTATGGACTGGTGGCACATCCCACCGTCTGCTTGAAGCTTGCCTATCTGCTGATGGAAGCAGTCAGTCGGGTGAAGAAAGGATTGAGGGATTATGGGGCAGTGAGCTGGTGAAAGCTCATAGATGGGGAAAGCCAGGAATAGGCTGCTTGCCACAGCCACTGTAGGCAAGATTCACTGCACAAGCCAAAAATTGTTAGTGTTGAATAACAACCAGCTTGACCTTCTTCGGGATCTCATGGACAGAAATTCAGAGGTTTTGCTCAAGCATTCAGTTGGAGTAGTTGCAAATCCTGCTTTTTAATTCCAGAGTTGTTGGGAGCAGTGCTAGGGATGATCTATGAGGGATATCATTCATTACCAGTGATCTAATCTGAACTGAGGGACAAAGCATCCCCCAGTGCTAGTATGTCCTAGTTTCAGAGGCTGGTATGAACAACACTTCCAACTCCTCCATAAGTCAAGAGGTATGAGTTTCTTCTGTGACAAGCCAAAAGACAATATGTCTTATTATATGAGCAGAAACTTCAAATTGTGGCAACTTTTTCTCTCCATATTTGATTTTTCAAATGCTGCCGGATATGGTCCATAGAAAGTATGTGTGCCACAGAGCAGAACTTCCATAGGTCCCACTTCCATCAACCATCCACACAAAGCAATTGCCCATAACTCTCAACAATTTTTATGCTGTATTTTGAGATATTGTTGCTTCCATTACCTGTGTCCATAATGTATCCAAAACTCTTTTTTAGAAAAAAAAAAAAAAAATAAAAAGAGCAGAACTTCCATAGGTCCCACTTCCATCAACCATCCACACAAAGCAATTGCCCATAACTCTCAACAATTTTTATGCTGTATTTTGAGATATTGTTGCTTCCATTACCTGTGTCCATAATGTGTTGAAAACTCTTTTTTAGAAAAAAAAAAAAAAAATAAAAATCCAGGACTTCTATCTTAGACATCCCAATACTTTCCTCTTTAAAAATATATGTGTGGTCAATGAACTGGTGCAGCAGCCATGAGAAAAGAATAGATGCGTACCCTGCCCTGGCCCATTACCCTCTTATTCATTTCAATACGCTGCTTGATTTGTGGCTTTTGCTCCTTGCTCAGCTGTTTATTTTATGGTAGCGCTCATTGCAATTCCTGTCATTGCTTCCTCCTTATTTTTCCATTTTGCCTGATGTAGCCTGGCATGTTGGACAAGCATAAGTGGGCCCAAGTCAGCCTTGGCATCTGCGAGCACAGCTCGACTGGCATCAGAGGCAGGGGACTAATAACAGGATGGACTCGGTGCTATGGATGCACTGCACGTCTCAACACAAACCAACGACTTTGTTATCTCCTTTATTAGTTTTACACGCAGCTGCTGCCTTTAAACCCAACCGTAAAGTTGTGCTTAGTTCTTATAAAAGTGAAAACTTCCTGGAGTTTGTTCCACATGGCTCCACTGCCAGCCTTGCTTCAGATTTCCACTCGTGGTGGCGGCTGCCTCTCTTGGGTCCCATCCTCTACAGTCTTACTACAGGACTTGGAAAGGTGAGGCAGTTTGACCTGTGCTATGTTATTTATCTGTAACCCCTCTGCAAAAAAGGACTCTGAACTCTTCTTCCTTCCACTCTCCCCGCCATTTTTTCCCCTTCTCCCCACAGTCTTAGGAATTGGCAGAAGTAGAAATCCTAGGTACTCCCAAGGCATGTGGTGTTTATTTTTGGGGGTTTGGTTTTGTTTTGGCTTATTTACAAAACATATTACAGCCTCTGTTAAAAGTAGACTGTTCTTCTAACTGAAAAGATGCCCAATGTGATTTTCTACTCATTTTGAATTCTCAAGAAAAATGAAACAAAATACTACAAGAAATGGCTGCTGTCACCTAGAATGAATAAACATTTCAGACACTGAGTGCAACTTTATGCATTTGAAATGTAGACTTATAGAAGCCTTTCAGTACTGAATGGTTTAGAGAAAATGCCTAGGTAACACTTCTCAGGAGTACCAAATATGTCTATTTGCTGTGTCTTGATTTGGGACAGATACAAAGGAAAAATGGTTGTAAGACTTCTGCCAGCGGAATAGCAGATAAATCTCCCTTTATTTTAAGAATCTTTAAATACTGAATTTATCAGGGTCATCACACAAAAATTGGGAGCTTGCCAGGTGCAGGGGGTGTGATTTTCTTGCTTCTGTAAACTCAACTAAACAGCAACCAGAAGAATAAGTTCAATTGAATGAATAAATTATGGAAATAGATACATAGCATCTCACATTGGCTTGTGACATTAAAATATGAAAGCAGGCATAGAAGGGTCAAAAACATAAAGAAAAAGCTGCAGATTTTACAAGAGGTGTGGACAGAGAAGAGAGAATAAGGAAATTGTGCAGACTTTTATCGTAATTACTTATGACTTTCTCTTGGGATTGCATGTCTCTGTAGTCTTCCCCTACCTTGGCTGACTCTGCCTATAAAGCATTTTATGAGACATGTTAAGTATTTTATGTAAAAAATAAGTTGTATTGCATTGCACTGTAGGTCAAGGCAGGAAGGACACATTGCCAGAATAGCTAGTTAATCTCTTCCATCTTTCCCATGCTGTCATTAATGCTTATCTGTTCCCGTAGGTATTGCAAAGTCATCTGTTTTCTCCAGTGGCATAGTACAATAATAAAATCTTTTGATTTGACATGCTAGTTGTTTGTGATGCTGGGTTTTTTTCATGTTCATTTTGACATCAGATTTGTACTTTCTTGTCTGTAATTTTTTTATCATTTTCTCTAGCTTTTTTTTTTTCTTTTTTCCCCCTGGGAATTCAGGATTTTAACTTCACATTTCTGTCATCTCCCCGTGTCAGAGTGGTTTGATGTTGATGCATACACAGTAACTGCACTTGGTTTAGTTCATAATGTTTAGAGATCCTATGAATTAATTGGCTGAGTGTCTTTATGGGCTTTCATCCTATTTATTATTCTACCTATTGCAATCAAAATCTGTCCAGGGCTTCCTTGCTCATCTTGTGCTGAAGGGGGAACCCACCACAAGATCCCGTGTCCTGCTCTGATGTGAGAAGTAAGCTTTCTCAATTCATAAGGAGTCCTTGACCAGCTCTGTCAACTTCTTAAACAAGCACAGGCTATGTCTTGTAGATTTATCCAAAATTATTTTGGGCAAACAAAATAGCTAAGGTCATTAGCAGCCACTCCATGCTAGCATAACTTTCAAATGCCCCTCCTTTCAGGATGTCTACAATTTCTGTTTCAGAAGAAGTCTATGTCTTGCATTCCATTGCTTTTGAAAAATCCTGCAACTTTTTATGTTCCCTTAGGACTTCTTTTTCTTTTCTTCTCTTCTGGGTCCTTGTGAGATGTTATAATTTGCCTTGGGGGATCAATAAATCAAGAAATATGACCTGCACCATGTCTAAAATTGCTTGGTTATTTTTGATAGCTATTCCTCAGCAATTCAGGACTGTATGTGGTACTAATGCTTCTTTATTGATACGCATGTAACTGAAGAAGTCCTAAAGAATCAAAGGGTGAGGAGGCAAATCTTGGGCAAAGCTCTTCTGAGGGAGCTAGAAGCAATCAGCCTCATAGTGACGGGGGCCACTAGAAGCTGCTCTCCCGAGGTCTGTCGCTGCCAAGGAGTCCAAAGATACAAAGAAGCTTCTTCTTGAATGTTTGAATAAAAAAAAACAACGAACACATAGAAATTATTTCCTTCCCCATTTACTTTCTGAACTTGAAAGTTGAGACCAAGGCTTAGGGTGACCCGGCCACCAGGAACCAGTTATATGAACCCTCCAGACTACTGATTAATGTATATATTTACAGATTATATATGCATTTTGCCACTCCAGAGATGAACAGGAGCTACGGAGATGTTGGTAAAGGAAGATGCCACCGGTGTGTGAGATTAATATAGCGATAAATTCATGAGAAAGTAATTTGATCTTAAAATTCAAGTCTGAGCTTTAATAGCTCCAGTAATTCTTAGCAAACAGAGCAAATTAAGGTAAAGGAAAACTAATTTCATATTAGAGAATAAATGTCTGTAGGAGGGAACTTTTGCCCCTGTCTTGTTTGTTGACTTGCAGAGTGATTGAAATGGAGTATTTCAGTACGGCTTAGTAAAATCAATAATTTTAAAGTACAAGAGAACTTACTTTCACTTCCTCAGGACTTTGATCCTTTAACTCACTGTAAATAAATAAACAATGATGTCAACGTGGATTTCACTGTCAGCACGCAGTGAATATTTTTCCAGTTGGTACAATGGCATCTGAATACCAATTCTTTAGAATATTGCAGAAGGTGATTTTACCTGAATGGCAGGGAGGAATATTTCTATATTTTTTTCTTCTTCCCAAATGAATCTATCTGTGGCCTCTGTTTTTCCATTAGTGTCGAAGACACATAGCAGAATTTATCATTTCTCCTATTTCTGATTACATTTTTGGTTGTTGTGGTTTAATATGTCATAAAAAAAGCAGACACAGGACTGCTTTTTTTGCTGGAATGATTGTGAGAAATTATGTCAGAGCCCACTGCACATCAAAAGAGCATCAAAATGAGTTTTACTCCTTTCGTTAGGCTTTTATACAGTAGTTTTTTCTGAAGTGACTCAATGCATAAATGGAGGAGACACTGCCTGGGGTGCCAGGAAAATAAGAACTTATGCCATAACTTCTCCAAATGACACAAAAGTATGCAATGATCAAGTCTACCAGAACAGTGCTGGATTTGTTTAATACACAGTATAATGTCCTATTTGTTCAATATAGACCTATGTTTTCAGGCTGCTATGGGGGAGGGAAGGGGGAAACAACCCCTCCAAAAGTCAGCACGAACATCTGAGAAGATGCTCATGCCTGTGTGGTGTAACATCTGAGAAGATGCTCATGCCTGTGTGGCGTTTGTAAAAGCTGAGTGAGCTTGTGGTAGATGGTGACAGAGACCTGCAAGGCGAACATCACTAGCTCATTTCCCTCCCTCCTTTCCTGCATTGTTTTTGGCCAGTGACTAAGATTCATTTTTGATCTCACTTTTTTTTCCCCCAAGAGCCTTAGTGGCATTTAAAACACACATGGCTCATTAACTCTTCAGCTTGTAGGAGACGGAAACCAGGCTGAGCTGCATTCTGTTGTTTGTGGTGGTCATGCTAAATTTGTGTACTCAAATCACAGTTCTAAGGGACTACTAGAAACTCCTTCTGCAGCAGCCATAGCAGTAACCCTCTAGGCTTGCCAGTTTTGTCTTATTTTATGATCTTTTTTTTTATGAAAGTGACACATAATGATTTAATGACCAATAATGTTAAACTGCAAAGTAGTGAGCTTAGACAAAAGACTGCAGTAATATTTTCATACATTCAGAACTGTTTTGGTCTTTTAATTCGGGTCCTAATACATCTTTTTCCAGTATATCTTATGTGTACACCTTTTTTACTGTCTTTTAATGATGTCAACCCAATAGCACTAGGTTGGGTTTCATTCATGTTAATGAAAATAACTTACTTCTATGTAGTATATTACATCATTTGCGTGACATCCTTGAGGTATTTTAGTTTAAGTTTAAATCTCATGTCTTTTTCATCTCCAGTATAATTTTTATTGCTATTCTTTATGTATCTTGCCATTTTAAGACAAGTCCTTTATGCAAACGAACAAGTAGCATAGCTACTCATAGCATAGAGGGTAACTACATTTTTCAATGCAACAGTTTTTCAAGTAAGAAACAACACTGTTGTTTTCAGGAGTCACTTATTAATCTCAAGAAGAAATAGGTTCAGATCTACTGTTTATATCAATAATGATTTTGATTTTCTGTAAAAAAACCTACTGGTCAAATTGCAAGTAAAACTGTGTCCCATTTCTGTGAGCCATTATTATAATTACGTTCAAAACCTGCATTTGTTAGCCTGCTTCCTTCATGCAGCTATGTTCAGCTCTGGATGTGAAATTAAGTTGTACAGTTGTTCACTGCAGAGGGTTTCTCTGTACTTGAACACTTGAGGACTGCACTCAAAATATGGAAGAAAAAAGGCATCATTGAGCCCCAGAGGCTGGAAGAATAATTGCAGAAGGCTACTAATTGACCCTTATGGAACAATGAGTAGATATTCATATAGATGGTCTGTATTTAAAGAAAAAAGACATTTAAAATAACTGGAAATCCAGTTAGTTGTCATATGTTATGAATTCTCTCCTTGGCTGCCGTTATACCCACGGGTTCATGATGACGAATCAGGGCAGGCAAAGTCTGCCTAATCTTTGACTCCAGGACTGTATTCAACCTTGAACAATTCCATGACTGTCAGTTGTATTTAAAATTTGTTTTCTTAAATACTGATAAATTTGATACAATTAGACAACAACAAATCCTTCCCGTTAACTACTTAGCTCTGTTCCTATTCCTGCTCATGTGCTTTGGAAATGGCTGCCCGGTACTGCTACTTAGCTCTGTTCCTATTCCTGCTCATGCGCTTTGGAAATGGCTGCCAGGTACTGAGCACTGAACACAAGCAGCCTGAGCCACACTCAGGAATAATGCTAGAATAGTCTTATATAGCATTTGGATTGCCAATGAAATGCAGTCTCCAAGGAGAATGTCTTCACATCACAAAAGCATCCTGTGCTTTAACTTCCTTCTACTTGACTTACGGTTTCAACCCTGTAAACTTAGCAGGAGTGGTATTATAGGTAAGGCAGAGGTGCTGTAGGAGAGCTGGGTATTTAAAGCTTGCACAGACCTACCCACAGCTCCTCCTTGGCCCCTGATGGTGGTGTTAACCTCTTCCTTTTTAAAGCATTAAGTTAAAAGAAGTTTCAAGTATTTACAGTGGATCAAGAGCTTTGTTGAAGGTGAAGGAAAAAGGCAAGTTAAGGCATGGGGATTAAATTTTGGAAGGGCTTAAGTATGTTCTTTAAATGAGCTCATGTCGATTCTTTCTGTACTTTCTATGCAGCTCCTCTTACTGCTTTATGACTTCCTCTGTGTATGGTATATGCAAATGTAGTTTTATGATCAAATGCAGGTTCTTTTCTCCCAGACATCCTCCCTCTTTTCAGTCTGAATCCTGTGTTTCACACTGGGGCTTCTTGAAGCCAGAAGCAGTCTTGCATGCAATCTTACATATACGTAAATCCGACAAGGACTGAATACTTAGTACTTTAGATGAAAAATGCACATCAAATCTATTAAGAATGTAGTGGACTCTGTAAGTTCTGTTATGGACCCCTAAGATGAGAGTAAGCTTCTATCATTGGTAGCTTTGCTTGTCCCTTTTAATATATTTGGGTATTGCAGTGAACTATTGTACTGTAAATAAGGCTGCTACAGTAGTGTAAACAGAGCAGTAAAAGTGCATCATTTGATGAGTCAGTTTGTTTCAAGCAACAGACTAGGCACAAAGTTGTAGAGCACATTTCAGAATTATAGCAGGTCAAGAAAAAAACTGCAAAGTAAGAAAATTAAATCAGAGGATGATATTTGCTGCTTGATCAAGAGGAACTTTTTTTAAGGGCTGACACCTGTCCCTTCTGCAAATCCCTGGATGGCCTCTTTTTCTCTAGCTCACAGAAAGTACCTTGGATACACTGCAGTCTCTGCAGCCCATTTGATTTATTCCTGCCTTGAATTGCGATTTTCTTCATGTGTTAATACTTTGCTCCAGTTCTTCTTTGTATTGCAGCATGTGGCCATTCTTACTCCCCTCCCCCAGTCCCATTTCCCTTGTTATATATCTGTTTCATTTTCTTAGTTAAGTTGAATGTGAACTTGGGGTCAAGAACAGACAAGTCATGTGATGGGACTAGAGGTATAACTGCATTTTCCAGTTTTTTTCCACTGCATCGTCTGGGGGTTTGGTAGCACAATCTCACATACTGTGCAAAAAACCCAAAAGTTCACAGTTCAGCTGTCAGTTATAAAATAGGTTCATGAATTAATGTCCTTAAGAAAGCCTGGGTTAGAAAGCTACCTGATGTGATCCCTCTTTTAGGTGTACTTGTCAAGGTATGAACCCTCCTTTTAAAAATCATATTGAATGCAATCCCTCCATAAAATCTATCTTCTGGAGGGCTAGGAGCCCTATAATGTGCCCATCTTGGCAGATTACTCCAACAAAGGCTCGTTGTCTTCTAGCCAGTTTTCCACAATTTTTAGAAATACTCTGTCATGCCCTTGATGTATGGAGTAAGGCTGATCTTCATACTTGTTCAAAGATGTGACAAACGCAGACAAACCAAACCACAGACCTGCCATATTAATGAAGTACTGTGCAAAGCTGTCCAGTATTAGTTTCTTGAATGCCTCTCAATATTAAGGCTTTTTTTGGGGCTAGCATGCTATTATGCTGCCATTGTACCTTTAATAAATAATGGGTCACTTTATTGTTGAGCTTCAAAGAGCAAAGCATATTTAGAATGCAAGAACAGTAATTAAAGGCTTGCAATAAAGTACTGGAGCATTTACCTAAATGACAGAATTATTGTTGACAACCTGAACAGCAATGACATTTAAGTTTTCCTGAGACATTTCTCATTCAAATTATGTCACTAGTTCTGAGGCTTCTTTTGTAAGTCTTCCTGGCGTGTATCTCTATAGCGATTATCCCTCCTTGTCAATATAGCCAGTCATTTCTTCTCCACATCAGTTTTGACTGAGTTCTTTCAGTTTTCCCACACAGCTATCTGTGTGTAAACCTGTGCGAGTGATTGATATGGATTCGTGCTTTTACTTTTTTTTTTTTTTTTTTTCTGGTGCCTTGTCTGCATACTGTGCGTCTTTCAGTTTTCCCACACAGCTATCTGTGTGTAAACCTGTGCGAGTGATTGATATGGATTCGTGCTTTTATTCTGACTTTTCAATTTATTGTTTGTTTGGTTTTTTTTTTTTCCTGGTGCAACTACCAAAGCTTTGTCTGCATACTGTGCAAACCTAGTCAAACCTTGGAGTTAAAAAACTGGAGACTGAGTTTAAGACATTGTTGTCATGTATTTTGAAAGGCAATACATCTCTGGGGCATGCCGAGGTAGACTCTCTCTCAGGTATCCCCACTGCTGAAATCCGCATGACCTTGGCCAGAGTAAATTCTTTGCTAAAGCAGGAGTGGGAGGAGCAGCCTTCCGAAAACAAAATATTGTACCATAAATTTCTTTGACAACGTTGCACAATTCAGCAAGGCTTCACGGCGTCTCTCCAGCATGGAGGGCATTGCTGAAGAATGAGCGATACAAGTCGCACGAGGAGGCAAAGGAAGGTGAGGACAAAAGTGAGTCTTTGTTCAGGCAGGTTACCTGGGGGGGGGAAGGAAAATACAGTACATGATGTACCGTGTGATACATCAGTCATGCAAGCTATTTCTGGAAGGTTTTACTTACTGGAGAGCGGTTGTTCATTTAGGGAGGAATTCCTCCCTGGGTAGAGTGCTTGGAAAAGGCCGGCGGACCTCTGAGTCTCACTGAAGCCATATTCTGGCACATTAAGACACACAGCCTCATACAATCCCCCTGTACACTGACGAATATTACCTTTGCTGAATTGCCAGTTTAACTTTCATCAGGCACCAGGCTCTCCTTGGGCTTGTGCAAAGCAAATCACTCAGGCCTTTCCCCCCCCAAACTCTGCCTGTGCCAAAAGTGAGGGATTTTTGTCCTCTTGGGTCATTCTGCAGAGCTGACATTTCTCCGACCCTGCTGGGCAGTACACTGGTGTGGCTGGGGAAGCTCCAGGTGTCCTGGTTTTGACCAGATTGGCTAATTGAAATGAGAGATGACCCCTCCCTCCCCCCTCTAAGAAAAAGAGAAGAGAGGAAGAGATAAAAGAGATTTATGAGTTTGGAAGAAACTAAACTACTTGAATGAAAATGTTAATAAATAATGAAATAATAAATAATAATAAGAAAAGGGGAAGAAAATGAGGAAAAAAAAGGATACAGTATATACAAAACCGTATCATGCTCCCAGGATGATGTTCTCATCACCAGCAGGCACAGGGAAAAGTCCCAGACTGGGCTTGGTGATGGACAGGAGCTGGATTCCGGGTTTGGAGTCAGGAATGCTTGGATCGGGATCAAAGGCAGACGAAGAGACAGGGTCCTTCCTCAGACATCAGCCATTGAAGGAAGAGGGTTGACCCTTTGATCCCTCAGCTTTTATACTGATGGCAGATGGGATGGAATACCCTGTTGATCACTTTTGGGTCACCTCTCCTGTCCTCTCCTCCCTACAGGTGGGAACCCTCTTTGCTTTTCCGCTTCCAACCCTCCAATGGGGCAAATAATGAATTTACCTGACCTTGGTTGTTATAGCAATGAGTATAAACAGGGGCCTCTCACCTTGGTATAATCAGGTCTTATCCCTGTGAGAGTGAACAGTTTCTGAACAATACGCTGTTAATTTCGGACTTTAGCTAGTTAGAAGAGGCTCAGATAAAAAAAGTAAAATTACTGAACAGAAAATCAGTTCTGTTTTACCTCAAAGCAGGACAGCAGGGAAGGGTATGGTAGAGGAGATGTGCAGGGTTTTAAATTTCTCCTGATAGGCAGGAAACACCCTCTACGTCGGAGTGACTTCCGTGACAGAGGGTGAGTGACAGAACAGACCTGGATCACCAATTCTCTCACCCCGTAGCTGCTGCTCTTGGTTTTATTGCTGCTCAGTTCCCAAGCCGCAGGTCAGACGTACCGCTTGACTTGGCCTGGTCAAATTAATTTTTATGACTGGAATATCGATTCAGCTATTAACCGTGAACACTCCAAGAGAAAATGCTATTTATGCTTTACCTGCCTTAGCCTGTACAACCAGTTTGTACCATCCCTTCAAATGCCTTTGGAATATTTCCCTAAGCGGCTATATCCTCTGGCTTACATTCACCAAGCCTTATACTTACTGTTTAGCCAGAAATCTTGATGGCTAAATTTGACACAGCTCCTGTACAAACCAGTACAGAGATATTTCTGTTTTCAGGGTCTCTTGAAAGGTAAAGAAATGAATGTGCTGACTTCTGGAAACCTACCATCTCTGACCAGATTGGGGATATCTAAGCAAATATAATTGTCGCTCTGCAACTAGAGCTCCCTTTTCCTCTCTTCTCCTTTGGGCATGATGAGAGGATGACAGTGGCTCTTTGTTCAGAGGATGAAAGCTAATGCTGGGTGTGGCTTTATGATCTGGATTTTTAAGCAGCCTTTGTTTTATCGGGCTCCAGTGAAGTTACAATCATTTACATTAGCGGCAGATCTGGATTTTCTGCCTCAATTCCATCGTCTCTCCACGTTACACAGGTTGCACTCTGTTCTTCTGCATCAACTTTAAACGATGCATCAACATAGGAAAGTTAAATTACCACGTAAGTAACTTGCCCTGCTGAAGTCAGGGCTTGAACTGAATTCCTGATGCACTGATGGAAATATACAGGGCCTGGTACAAGTAATGCACCAGATTCATTTGCTAATGTACCTAGTTGCCCTGAAATCTTCACTGGAAGATACTAATTCTCCAATTCATGAGACCCATCAGGCAGTTCATCAGACCCATTGTCTTAATGAGGGCTTCAGCAAGTTGAGGCTGGGGTTGCTGAGCTAAGAAGTGATCAGCTAGAATCCCCCACCCACCCTTGCTCAGTTACGATGGTAATGGAGATTTTCCAGCCTTTTTTAATTAGCATTCCCTTACTCTAGTGTTCACCAAGCATTGTCTTAACACTCTGGCCCGTGCCTACAAGGGCTAGCATTTCCATGCAGGCTGGTTTTTTAACCTTGCTTAGGGCAGGATTAAAAGAGCTGCTGCTGCAGCCTTGTTTAGCTAAACCTCATTCTCTTTTATTGTAAATGAATGGAGATTCAAGGCTGTTGAGTCTGAGCCAGTAGGGCCAGCCTGCCTTGATGGACAGCTTTCACAGAAGTGGGCTTCTGACTGTGTTCACCGTGGGGGCTACTGGGCAACCATTAAGTTAAGGAGGACACAAGTACACAGTAGTCTTTTAACAGAACTATGTTAGCATTGGTTTAGCATTATCTCTGGCCAAAGTCTGTTAAGGCCCATTTTTTAAATATAGTTGCATAAAAACTTCAGAAAATTCAGAGCCTTCCAGGAGAGCAAGATGTACTCAACTTGCCCCCAGGTCAGCCCTTTTCTCCTAATCTCATCTCTCCCACTGTCCCTGAGAGGAACAAGTCCTTCTTCAATGATCCTTAGGTGTTTGAAGGTTACATCTCCCCTCCAACTTTCCACTCCCAGAAGCCTCTTGGAGAATTAATATTTCAGCAGCAGCAATTTAAAGTTGTGCAGCTCATGCGCCTTCTCTTGGCAGGATTGTTCACACTGCTGTTATTGCTGAAAGAAAATGTGGAAAGAGCCTGATCGTCGCTCATAAGACCTTGTGGCTACTTTAACCGATTGTGCTTGGCCTGTTACACCCTACAAGAGTGACTGCTGAGTGTTGTGAGAAAGCCTGGAGAGGTGACTCAGCTGAATGACCTCCTGGGCCGGTCCAAAGCTTGTAGTTGAAGCTCCTCAGAGCCTCTCTAATTAAGGATGCATTGGTTGGGAAAGAATGTGAGCAGGCTAGAGGAGGAATGAGAGACCTCAGACTGATGTCTTGGAGAAGGACTCTTTGTCAGGAAGTGTAGTGACAGGACAAGAGGCAATGGTTTTAAATTGGAAGAGAAGAGATTTAGATTATGTAACCGGAAGAAATCCTTTCCTGTGAGGGTGGTGAGGCACTGGAACAGGTTGCCCAGAGAAGTTTTGGATGCCCGATCCCTGGAAGTGTTCAAGGCCAGGCTGGATGGGGCTTTTAGCAACCTGGTCTGGTGGGAGGTGTCCCTGCCCAGGGCAGGGGGGTGGAACTGGATGATCTTTAAGGTCCCTTCCAACTCTAACCATTCTATGGTTCTATGATTCTATGTCACTCTGCATGTGCAAAGATGTATGGGGGCTCTACCCTGAGCCCCCAACGGCAGTTCACATGCAATGGCTGAGGGAGACCTCAAACCCAGCTGCCCAGCAGCTCACCAGAGGCTGCAGCTACCCCAAAACTTCACTTTTTGGAGTTGCATCCTACTCATCTCTTCAGAGCAAAAGCCTGTGTGTACCGTACTCTAAATTCAGTGATGCCTTTGGTTCAGTTTTGGAAATGTCTGTCCCTTCCTTATTTTGGAAAAATGATTAAAAAATCACTGCATAAAAGACCTCTGGAAATGTTTAAAAAAAATCTGCTCAAAACCAGAAGCTTTTCTAACTGTCTCCCTAAACTGTTTAATTGCCTTGGTCTCATATAGAGAAATAAGAGGAGTTGAGTACAGGAAAGGCCTATTTGGGACTTTGTAGGTTAGTGTTACCTGTCAATCTGCTGGCAATCAAGTTGCTTCCTTCAGCCAAACAGTGCATCTCATCTGGTTCTAGAGAAATTACATCAGTGAGACATTAGTGCTGTCTCACTGTAGGCAAGTGGGTGAAAAAGGATCTTCGTGTGCAGCAGATGCTGTGAGGAGACTCGTGCGTCGGGGTATTAAGAGTATGAGTAGCACAACATCCTGTTCACATCTCAGATCCCAGTTTCAAGGATATCAAGTGTGTTTCCAGCCTCTTTGGCGGGAGGGGGCAAGAGGCAGAAGTCCTCTGATTAATGTGGTGACTCAGCGCAAGGACATTAAACTTAGAAAAACATCTAAAACATGCCCTAGGACATGGCAGAGGACCTTGAGCCAGGCTGCTCTAGGAACATGAGCTCACCTAAGCGCACCATCCCCTTCCTGGAGATAGAAGCTTTTGTCGATTATTGAGAAATATCAGTGCAACTTTACCTTCAATGTTTATTTGCACCACATGCTGGCAGAGTGCTTATACCAGAGTGATCCTCTGATCCACTCAGAGGCTAAAAGGCTGGCATTTATAAAAATGGACAAAACCCCACAATTGCCCATGGACTCTCCCCTGCATGAGAATGTGACCATGGACAATGAGCTCAAGGTAACACCAGGATGTCTTCAAGCTCTGAGGTTTGGTTCTGCCTCTCATTGTGCATAGTGCAAGAAAAAGACCTGCTGTCTCTTCATTTCACAATGATCAATCCGGTATTTTCTATTGCAAGGAGAAAGAGTGTTTTTCAAACTCTCTTACCACTTCTTCAATCTTTTTTCATAACTTGTCATCATTATTTTTTTGACAGAACCTTTGCCGTATGATGGGAGGTTTGGGTTTTTTAGACAAAACCAGGAATGTCCTCAGGGCTGTATGGAAGTTGACCTGTTTATTGACTCATTTTATTGTCTCCTGCTTGGTCCCAATTAAAAAAAAAAAAGAGAGCAAAGGTCAGTTGGAGAAGCTGCGTGTTAGCTAGGCAGAATTATTTTTCTGTAACCTTTGAGAGTTTGTGACAGTCAGCAAAAGCAAATTAAACAGTAAAAATACTGATAAAGTAGTCTTCCTTTTCTTTTTGTGTTTCACTAATTTGAGGATGTATACAAATTATGTTAATCAATATCAACAAAAAATTGATTTTGTTTTGCAATTAATCTTTGTATTGATTTCTGTTTTTTCTTTTTAAATAAATGCCAGCCTTTTTCATTTCTACTTAGAATTCAATTAATAAGAAGTAAAGAAAGGAAACCCCATGAGCACTTCTGTCTCCCTGTACATGTAACAATTTCAAATTAAGCTAAGATCATTTCCCATAAGTTCCATAAACATAAATTTCCATAAGGGAGTTTGATAGGTAAGCATTTCACTATGTGCAGGATCACTCAGGCTATCAGTAGGCTGCAGGTTTTTCGGTGTCCTTTTTGACTCCTGCCTTATATCTTTCAAGCCTGTTCACATTATTTGTTGTCAGTACATGTACACTATTTTCATTTTTATTAACTTTTATTGAAATGGTACATTATTTCAATGTTTCTTTATCAGTTTAATTACAAGCAAACATCTTGTCTGACTCCTTTCTGTGACATACGTAATGGTTCACAAGATCTGGTAATTAATAAAAAAAGAAGTTAAGAAAATAGAAAAAAAAAATCAGATTTAGAATTATAATTTGATCACATCCTGATTTGGTTTTTTCTTTCCATTCCTGTGGATGAAGCATGACTTAATGTCCTGCTCCTCCCCTGCCACCAGGAGAACAGATTGCTATGTAGTTTTTGTTATTTTCTTTATTCACTCTTTTGGAGGAGAGGAGGGACTTATTGGCAGCCCCCTTTTTATATAAGTGAAACCTTGGAATCTAGACTGGCTATCCAGACTACTTGTGCTATATGTGTGTGACTATGGTTAAAAAGGAATGGCAGGTCAAATAAACAGTTCAGTTTTGCAACAAGCCTAGATACGATGTGGTTTGCTCATGTAAGTCCTCCCATTCTTTTCAGGGAAACTTGTATATGCTTAATAATTTACACTCTCTGGCCTTTAATACGTCAGCTCATTTTTTAACATTTACTAATGAATTATATGGTTAAGTAAGACTCTATCAATTGGAAAATTGTATTTCTTACTGTAAAAACATGAACCTACAGTGCATGCATGCAATGCTGGAAATTAGTGCAACTTGAACAACTCTGTGAAAAGGTTGGTTTTTTTTTGAAAACATCTTCCAGTATGTCCTTTTCCATGCATTTGGCAAAATTTTATTTCACTTACATTCCTGCATTGTCAGGACCTGCTTTAAATTCCACTGAACTTGATTACAACAATCATAGGGTGCACCCTTAATTTTTCATGTGTGAAAAAAAATAAAAATTAAGATCAAAATTAAATTCCACTGAACTTGATTACAACAATCGTAGGGTGCACCCTTAATTTTTCCTGTGTGAAAAAAAAATAATTAAGATCAAACAAATAAAGGTTTAAAACCAGAATCTAGGATATGTTGTTTATAAACTACCCAAAGCAGATTTAAAAAAAAAACAAAAACAAACAAACACCAACCAACCAACCAAACAGAAATACCCCCAAAATTCCCCCCAAACCACCACAAAACCAAGCAAATCAATTGCTCAATTTTTGAAAGTTTAAATTGCTTGTATTGCTTTAGTTCCAAACCCAGACAGCAGCAGACTTAACTTAGAACATTTTTTCTTTAGGAG
This sequence comes from Calidris pugnax, assembly GCF_001431845.1. Classification (NCBI taxonomy): domain Eukaryota; kingdom Metazoa; phylum Chordata; class Aves; order Charadriiformes; family Scolopacidae; genus Calidris; species Calidris pugnax. Next base: position 3,140,877 of record NW_015090920.1, on the reverse strand, counting down.
TGTAAGTCAAATCCTTAATGCTAATGTAGGAGGGGGTTTTTTTTTGTATTTAATTTAACATACATTTTGTTATCACTTGGCTCAGTGCCTCAGGAGTCTGAGCCAAAGCTGTTATACTGTAATATCCATGAGGTTCAGTTTTCTCTTTCACCTGCAATACTGTACTCTCAGTGTAATGCTAATGTGACTCCTGCAGTATAACAAAGAACCCATAATGACAGCAGCAGAGGGGCCTGAATGTCATTTACACCTATTTGCTATATCCAAGGTCAGCAAGAATGCACCTGCAAAACACTCGTACGGCACCCAGACTGGCTACAGGAAAAATGGTCTATTGAGATGAGATTATTTTGAATAAGAAATTATTTTTTTTTCCCTTTTAAACTCCTGAAGGTCTTTGTGGGAAAGATGATAATGAGATATTCAAAGTAAGCACGTGCACTTCTGAGGTAGCAATGAAGGAAAGACATTTTGGAACAATGGTAAAGAATTAAAAAAAAACACAACAAAACATCCTAAAGATGTATTAAACATATTTATAAATATATTGCCAGGAACCCTGTTCCCTCATAGCATATTTCATACCCTGCCTGTTGATCAAGTACTAAACCCAGCCAATTACTTTGGAACCGTTGCAGCAGAAGCAGGAAGACTGATCACCACCTTTATGGCAAAGAGTGCAGCAAGTTCTGGGTCTTGTGAAAGGGATGAAAAAGCAAACCGTGGTCTTCTGATGTAGTATCTTTTATTAAAGTACATTGAAAGACATCATAAATATGCTTTACAAAAAAATCATTGCATTCCTCTCTTTTCATTCTCTGTACTGGTCCAGAAGGACAGTCCTGACCAGCAGAAATGACGAAGACACAACCAAATTCAAACAACAAAGTCTTTGATGCAGCTGGACAATGAAAGAATGAATCCCCACAGCAAAGGGGCATGGACAGACATCTGGAAAATAGTGTAGCAGTAGCAGGAACCGCTCATAAGGTGAAGCTTGTGTAAGTCAAGGGGTGCGCACCGTAGCCATGCAAAGGACCAGCACCTCCTGCAGGAACCCCAGTGAAGAGCTGCTCAGGCCTCCGTGCTGCTGGGGCAGTAGCTGGACACCATCTCCAGACCTTCTTCAGGAGTCTCCTGTCATTGCAGCTCCCCATCACCTCCCTGACCAAAGCTATCACCTCTTCCTCTGTCATTGCTCCAGTTTTAAACCGCTGGCCTCTGATAACTTGTATTGTCTTGTCTGGAGCAGACCATGTAGCTCCCACATGGAATCACGGGATTGTCAGAGGTGGAAGGGACCTCTAGAGATCATCTAGTCCAACTCTCCTGCCAAAGCAGGGTTGCCCAGAGTACATCACTCAGGAACATCCAGACGGGGCTTGAAGATCTCCAGAGAAGGGGACTCCACACCTTCCCTGGGCAGCCTCTTCCAGGGCTCTGTCACCCTCACCCCAAAGAAGTTCTCCCTCGTCCTCTCACTGGGAACCACTGAAAAGAGTCTGGCTCCCTCCTCCTTCAACCCTCCCTTTAGGTACTTGTAAACATAGGTAAAGTCTCCCCTCATCCTTCTCTTCTCCAGGCTAAAGACCCCCAGATCTTTGAGCCTTTCCTTGCTCTTTGAGCCTTTCCTCGTAAAGGAGGTGTTCCAATCCCTTAATCATCTTTTTTCTTGTGGCCTCACCAGTGCAGAGCAGAGGGGAAGAATGACCTCATGCAGTGCAGGATTCCAGTTGTGGCCTCACCAGTCCAAATTAGAGGGGAAGCATAACCTCACATACAGCTTCTTTCCCAGGGTCTGGCCACGAGCAGTTGAGGACGGGCCCATGTGTTGTTGTAACATCGTTTGAGTTCACCACTGTTTTCTGGAGCCTCATTCTTCTGGACTCACAAATGGGTGGGAATGAGGAGACCTTTCAGATTACAGTGTCAGGGAAATTTGAGATCTCCAACGGTGTGAAACCTGGAGGGAGGAGAAGACACCTCCCTGTCTGCTGATGCTCCAGAAGAAAGGTCTGAGAGTCTAGACATAGATTTTTAAATGTAGACCTAGCTCTATCCTGGGGCAATAACTGTAGCAGAGAAATAATTTCTAGACAGAAAAGCTGCGATAGGAAGGTTTTACCAACAATGTACTCCGCTTCTGAAAGGAGAGGTCCCACAGCAGGAAATGAAGATTTTCACCCTGTGTTTGTTTAAGCAGAACTGATAGTGTTACACTGGTGTCAGCCATAACACCATGTGATGATTTCCCAAAATATTGCACCCTCTACCTACCCACAGCCTCTGCTCTACCCACTTCCATGGTGGGTCCAAATTACCATCGCTTCAGGAGCTCAGGGCCTGCTTCAGAGAGGAAAACCCCCTTGAATTTACAATTAAGGTGGGCTTTAGATAGCTCTCTGCTAGTAGTTGAGTGCACTACATTTTATTTTTCAACAGAAACATTTAATGACAGCTCCAGAGCAAATATTCATATATTCAAGCCTTTAGGTGGTTTCAGAGTACAAGCAACACAAAACGGTAGCAGAGATTTCCTGTACCTTTTTGTTTCTCTACGGACTGAAGCAGAAGAATTCAGAGTGAGGCAAATCTTACCTCATCTGAAGATAAAGATTCATGAAAGGTAATCTGAAGTATCTGGATTAGAAGAAGCTTGTAGTTTAAGATTGTAAAGTATTCTTCTATTCCCAGTCCAAAGCAAACTGTCGGTAGTCAGTGTAGTGTCAGTATTTTCAGGTAATACATATAGAGCTCTTCATGCATTTCTAGACAAGTAAAAAGAGGACATTTTTGGACTGCCCTCACATTTTGCATGCAGTCTGAATGACCACGTGGTCTTTCGGTGATCATGGACTAACCAGTCTTTCAGGTATACAGATCAATTTGTTATCCGTCAATGTTTGTTTTTTGGGACTAGCACAGATTTGAGGAAGGATTCCTGTTTGGAAATACAGTGTTCACAGAATTTGTTTTGGTTAATACCCAAAGCAAATGTCTAAAACCAGACATAACTGATGATCTGGCCTAGATGAAGCCCTCGGTTATATTGCATTCATCACCAACCTCAATTCACTTCTCTGTATTATTATGCTCGGCCACGGTCTGTTTCAGGTTCCAGCAGCTGGCATATCTGTCTCTGACTCTGAGTTTATCTCCATTACTGTTTCTTTGTTGCTCTTATTTTCACAGTCATAATATTATTTTCTGGAGACTGGACGTTGCCTTGCCAAATTTAATGAGGTTTTAGTCAAAACTCAGGCATAACTTTGCTGACAGAAGGACAGTTGAAATGTCCTGGGCATACCTCTTTGCTGCACAGCATGTTTTCCTTGAGAATTAAAGGTTTGTTTGTATCAATTACTGACTGCCCCCTTGGACTCGTTTACTTCCAAGCCCTTATGTAAATGAGGTTGCTATTTATCCGTGCTTTTGTCATAGAATGACCTTGTATTTATGGTTTCTGGTTTCACTTATATAAGGGTAGGATCCCGCTGCAGGAGTTTCATTTAGTGTTGGTGACAACTGCTGTATGGTAGGCTCAGCTCAGCCTTGCAAATAATTCAAGAGATATAAAGAGGTCAGCCTGGTTAAATTATCATAAAGGAAAATGATGACTTCATATATATATGTATATATATGTGGTCTTGGGGAAAAATGAGGGTGCTGAGGGTGCTTTCATCTGGTGAGGGAAGGTGTGCTACCAAGATGCCATTGTGTGGGAGTGGAAAGAAAGGGGTGGTTTTGCCACAACCGAATGTCTCTGAGACGTGGTGTCCTCTGGAAAGTGTGCTGCAGTCAAAGGAAATTTATAGACTCAATGCAGACAAGCAGTAAGATTTAAGAACGTGTAATACACAGAACAATAAACCGGAGCTGTATTTACACCCTTTATCTGAAATATTTAGTATAGCCTAAGCTGCATATATAAATGTATACGCAATCAGATACAGTCATTTAAGTCATTCTCCATCATGGACTTAGATGCAGTTCCAGCTCTCTCATGCATGCCTTTTTCTATTTTTGGCATGGAGCTTTTGTATGTGTTTTAGTCTGAAAGAGTCTTGCTAGCCAATCTGTCTTAACGCGAGAGGGATATTTCTCAGTGCTCATAGTGGAGGATTCACTTTAATCTTGTATTCCCCAGGAAACTGCTGGGCTTTATGAAATGAATCTCTGCATCCTTCCATTACATCTTCTGGCTTAATGCTGGTAGCATTGAAAGTCAGATGGTTCCCCGTCTCAATATCTGCCCGATCAATTTAAGATTCAGGCACGGTTTGAAAGCAATCAGTAGTGGGACATTGTATCTGCAATTTAGAATTGTAAATATTTTATCTGCTTTAATGCATGCACACATCTTGCACATTCATGACTAATCTGCAAAATGAGGCTAGTTCTTAGACAATGGCTGTGGGTAAGCTTGAGTAGTTTTACCTGTTCAAATATCTTTATGGATATTAGCATAATATGCCCACTAAATATCAACTAATGTTTATCTTGGTGTCATTTCTCTATGCTGGTAACCTTTGTGAATGCACTGTGCTCTTACAGCTGAACTTTCTCTTATCTCTATTCACGTGGCATTGTGTGTCCACCACATCGTTCCTCCTGTACCATGACCCTGAGTCTACTGCACTGACTCTCTGAAATCCGCCTATTTCCAATTTGCCAGTCTTTTTTTAGAGATTCATCTGTGTTTTGTGGTTTCACGCACTTCCCACTGCTGCTTCTCTTTGTTTACAGCTTCATTGTCTGCTAGCTTTTGGCATAGAATTTTTTAAAAAATCTGCATAAACACGCAGTGAAGCCTTGTCTTCTGTTTAGACTTGGATTTTCAGTGGAATTGAGTTCCATTCTACGTGTTTTAACAGTGGCATATTTAAATCCATTGCATTTGAACTTTGATTTATTTCAAACAGAGTGCAGTTCATGACTGACTCATGAACTTTCAAGGGACTTATCTCCTGTGACCAACATTTCATATATATCAGTAAAAGCACAAACCTTACCTAGGAACATTAATTCTCAAACAAAGTATTTTGTCGGCGCATTTAAATCTTACGCTCTTACAGACCCTTTTGCTTTTGAACACCAGGATTACCTTTGGGATGACAAGAATACACAGTCATAGAATTATTTGAGTTGGAAGGGACCTTAGAGATCATCTGGCTCCAACCTCCCTACCACGGAGTAAGCCTACTAATAGCATACCACCACTAAAAAGCCTACTAATAGTATGTCACCAGCTATTTTTTCTCTTCAGCTAATATACACACCTAAATATCTTTCAATACTTCGACAAAGACTAACCAGTACCATTTCCCCTTTTCACTTTTGATTCCAAGGGGCTCTTAGAGCATCACTCTTCAGACATGCAGAAATTCTCCTTTTCCCAGGGAAGCGCTGTATTCCTAGAATTAATTCCCAGAGTCCTTCCTTTGAAGACTCATCTCTTCTGTGGGGAGTGATGCCCTGGTGGCACTTCCAGGATCACGTAGAGTTGTGCTCACTCTCAGGTTTTGCTTTGTCTGCACAGGCTCACCTCTAAGCAGCAGCTAATCCTAAGCAGCCATCCTAAGCAATGGAGAAAAGAGAGAGAGAACCGCTTTTTCTGAGGGACCCAGAGGTTTCTGATGGTATCTCATTTAGTTTCCTGGTTGGCGTTAAGGAGCTCATGTAACCTAGAAGAAATGCATGTGACTAAGAGAAAGAATGTTGTAATGAAGATCTTGATGGGCAGGGAAAAGGGAGTGGAACAAGACAGGTGGGAAAGTATGCTGTGAAATCACTGCAGAGGCCCAGACAACCACAGACACTGAAACACAGCATGTTTTCCCTTAAAAAAAAAAATAAGCACAGAGAGTTGGGTCTGTGGGGACAGCAGTAAATCATTCCAGTGAGAATGCAAGAGCTTTTGGTCCACTGCAACAGTCAGTCAAGACTGTATGAGTACTATATATTTAAATTAATGATTGGGGGACTTCCATATGCAAAAAAGAGTGACAACGTATGATAATGTCCACACCCCCGCCTTGGAGGTATCCAGTTGTGGCTCAAAATTGAGGTGAGAGAACCTTTGAGCACGTTCTATTTATCAGCTTACAAGTGCAGGCAGGTTGTTTATTGTTATTCTTTATACTTCCTTGGAAGTAATAAAATGCAGGCTGGAGCTTCAGCACAATGTTGCATCTCCTAAAACCCACAAGGAGAAGAAACCTCTGAATGTTTCATTACTCTTTTTTTTTTATTTTATATTTTATAAGGTGCTGCAAGGTATGAAAAAGAAACCATAAGTAAAGGTTAAAAAATGGAAGAGGAAGGTGCATCATACCTGAAATTAAAAATAAGACAAAATATAGTAGTGTTCATTACTGGACTAAAAAAAATAATTAAAAATACATTCAAATGATTAGTTGGGAATAGCATTGCCTAGAAAATATATAGAGCTATTATATTGGATATTTGAGGAATAAGGATAGTAATGGGACGTTTGCTGTGTAAAAATTTTAAGGAAAGAGCTGGAAGTGATAACTGGATGGAACAGAAAGGTGGTCTTGTGGTGAAAGGCCAGCTTTCAGATATGAAAAATCTGGTGTTCTCCCTTGCCACACCAGGGTGGGGTTTTTTGTGTCTTATGAAGGCTGCATTTCTAAGCTCTTCATAGGTCTCTGTGTACATACACTCATTTACAAGGAGCAAAAGTAAAGAAAAAAGGGTGGGTTTTGGGGGGGGGGGGGGTTTGTTGTTGTTTTTTTTTCAGAAAACACACAAAGCTTGATGAATGGTGGTTCCTTAGCTTAATCTGTATTTCCTGAATTTCCACATAGTTTGACTTCATTTGCCTGCGCTTGATGGTGGAATAAAGACCCCGGACACCAGTAGGAACAGCCCTTCTGGCAGCAGCTCCTCTGTCTGTGTCAGCTCAACACCGAGCCCTTCAGAAAGGGCGTCCAAAGTGCTGTTCCCATGGCTGGAAACCACAAAAAATGAGACCACTACTACTAACATACTACACGTTACGTAACACCTGGCACAGCGATGCCTCTGCCAGCAACATCTACATCTCAATGCGCTTTTCTAACCTTAATAATCTGAACTATTTCTCTGCACTGAGACATGCACACCCAGGCATGCAGAAAGCTGTCTTGCCTAGACATACAATACCCTTCACCCCCTCCCTGCTCAGCCTCTTCTGTTCATTTCAGTACAGCTGTCTCCAGTCCAGCAGAAAATGCATTAAAAGGGGCTTTTCATAGGAACATTTCACATCTAACTGTCTTTAATACAAATAACTTTTTTTATTATTTTTTTTCTGCACAAGTTTTCATAACACTGGCAGACTTGGAAGTCCCCAGAGGAAGGCATGTCCCACAGGGGCTTTTTCACTTCCTGCCCCATCAAATGGAGTTGCTCTGCTTACATGACAGGGGTCAACTTCTTGAAAGCGCTTAAGGATGCAGACACAGAATCACAGAATGACATGGGGTTGGAAGGGACCTCTGGAGATCATCTAGTCCAACCCCCTGCCAAAGCAGGGCCACCCAGAGCAGGTTGCACAGGAACTTGTCCCGGAGGGTTTGAATGTCTCCAGAGAAGGAGACTCCACCACCTCCCTGGGCAGCCTCTGCCAGGGCTCTGCCACCCTCACAGCAAAGAAGTTCCTCCTCATGTCCAGGTGGAACTCCTTATATTCAAGTTTGTGCCCATTTCCTCTTGTCCTATCCCTGGGCACCACTGAAAAAAGACCATGTCATCTTGACACCTATCCTTTAAGTATTTATAAGCATTGATCAGATACCCCCCCAGCCTTCTCTTCTCTTCTCCAGACTAAAAAGACCCAAGTCCCTCAGCCTCTCCTCGTCAGGGAGATGCTCCAGGCCCCTCATCATCTTTGTAGCCCTCTGCTGTCCCCTCTCCAGCAGTTCCCTGTCCTTCTTGAACTGGGGAGCCCAGAACTGGACCCAGTGCTTCAGACTGGTCCTCCCCAGGGCAGAGCAGAGGGGCAGGATGACCTCTGTTGACCTGCTGGTCACACTCTTCCTGATGCCACCCAGGTCTCAGGGAAGCACAAGTCCAGTACAAAAAGTTGACTTTCCTGTTAGGAAACACAAATTTTGAGACATGACTGGTCACACTCTTCCTGATGCCCCCCAGGTCTCAGGGAAGCACAAGTCCAGTGCAAAAAGTTGACTTTCCTGTTAGGAAACATAAATTTCGAGACGTGGAGACTTCTCAGGCATCGTTAGTGATGTTATGGTTGTGTTTTGCCTAGTTCTGAGCCTCGCAGGCTAAGCGAGCAGGAACACAGCTCAGAGTGGGAGGCGATAATGAAAAGAAGGGGAGGGGGCTACGTCTTCCTCGGCTCTTCATTAATTCCATCTTTGTACAAACATGAATATCATGATTAATAATAATAGCAGCTTATGACTGTTTTGAAAAATTGCATCGCTAGAAAATGAATGTTTCCAAGTTGCTCCAAGGAAGGGAGATGTAAAAGGGGAAAAAAATATACGCAGAACTGAATTTGGAATTATTTACAACTGTGAATGCTGACAGTAATTAGGATGACTTGAGTATTTCAGTACGCTGCCCTTGTAGTAGTCTTCTGCTCTGCTAGAAGGAGTATCATTTTCTATCTTTGGCTAGGAAAATTTAGAAATTTATATATGATGAATATGACATGCTCATTATAGAGTGCCAATTGAAAGGGAACCAAATAAGAAAATCTGTTGTACGTATCGATATACCCACGCTGAACCTCTTAATAATACTGCTATGGTGAAGAAATCTTCTTAGCCTAGATGTTTCCTTTGACTCGTTTTATGCAATTTGAGAATTACAGGATTATAGACAGACAAGATAAGGACACAGCAGTGCTTTTGCAAAACGAGCTTTTAGACGAAAAGTTTCTTTTTCACCCAGTAACTTTAAACGGGGAATGATCAAAACTCCAGAGCAAACAAAACCTGCCTGACAAATGATGTCTTAATGTTTGATCAAGTTCAAGGCACTAAGGGTATCATGCAGCATAATTTCTGCTTTCTTGAAAAACAATGGAGCTCATTTAGACATTGGAATTCCCTAGAGAATGCCACGGGAGTGCAGACTATTAATTACCCTGTTCTATTGTTATCTTTTGTTCAGAACAATAGTACTCTTGAGGTCCTGTGGAATCTCTCTGCCTTGCAAGGTGTCGGGTTTTGATTAAGCATCATTTCATACAGTTCATTAACAATGTATCTTAAAATGAGCTTTTGATTGAACATTTTTATTGGGCATTTAATATAATTTATGGTTTCTGTTGAAATTTCACATACAACATTTGCCAAGCTAGTTATTATATATTTTTCATTAAACAATGGTGTTTTACATTTTCTGAAAGGTTCTATTTTTTAAGTAGAGGAACAGATTATACAAAAATTGATTATGAATGCAGTATATCATGAAAATAGCCCTCCTGGCCATATTTTATTCCAGTGGAGCTACAACACATAGGTGTAGGAGTGGGTCCATTTGTAAATGTTGTCATTTAGGGTCGCCGATCCCAAAGCCATCATTTAAGCTTAGTTTTCCTATCTAGGGTGCTAGCATTTTACCCAATCTGTCTACTTTTATAAAAATTTGCATTCAAAATGAATTCTGCTCATCAAGCTTCATCCAGAAAATCAGAAATATTTTAGCAAATGTTAAGAGAGCAGGACAGAAAGAGCATCTTCTGTAGAAAGATTGTATATACTCCTAGGAGTACTGGCCACCAGTACAATTTAAGACCTAAATTGAAATACAGGGGAAACTATCTTTTAAGAGGTTTACCTGTTAGTTGAGGCTTTGGCCTCTAGCAGGGGGACATTGAAATCTGAGGAGTCAGGACTGCAAGTGGTTAGACAAAATAACTCTGTGCCTCTCTTTGTAGAACAGCCACCTCCGAAACAATCCACACACTGAATGCTGAGTAGGCTTTAGCTCAGACAGAGAGATGAATATTTATACCTTTTAGGTAGAGAGGTCTGCTTCAGGTGGGAATCTTGATGGAAAAGATTGGGCATTTTCTTTTTCAACCTGGGAATGTACCTTCATTGTCAGTTCACAAGAAGATATAAAAAAAAAAATAATCTTATATCACTAAAATGGCATGTTGAGGAGGGAGTGTGCACAGAGACAAACATTACAGTTAGAAATAAACCATTAGCTGGAATTTGTATCCAGGGAAATTATTGGAATTATTTACGTGCGCATGTGAATACAGAGGGAAGTGCTCCAACGCTGACTGACTGTTAACATAGTGTACGAGCCTTTTGGGATGAAATAATAAGTCAAGTTTTCGTTCAAATGCTCAAAACAAAACCCAGCAGAACCTTTTGCTGAGATTTGAGACAGTTCAGACATAATCTTCCATATTTTTTGTCTTTTACTTGGACCCTTGAATTTGCCATTGTCAAGGGGATGGGAATATTAGAATATTCAGTCCTCTGTTTCCTTGACCTACTAAGAATTAGAAAGCACCAAGATTTTTCAGGAAGTCCTGCTATAAATATTTCCAAGTTAATTGGGCATATCCCAGAGGTTCAGATCATTTGGGATTTGGATGCCCGTCCAAAACAAACCAGAGATCCTTTTAAGAGATATGGGCCCCATCCTCAGCATTCAGGTTCAGATTGATATCCCTGCTAGAAACGAGGGGGGAATTGGGGCCAAAGCATCCAATTGTGTTTGTCTCAAAAGAAGGGTCAGCTGAAATTTTTTGGAGCTGGACTTTTGCTTTATTTCAAATGGGCACTGCATTTCTCATGCCCAATTTAGGGTAGGAGCCCATCTCTGATGCTATGTATGCCTCACATCAGAAATAACCATCAATAAGAAATCATAATTTCTAGGGCAGCCTCAGTTTTCCTTTGTGTCTGTGGTTAGAGTAATAGTTACCACTCTGTGACTGCTCACGTAGTCTTGGTCTTGAACCTGGTGACCCACACTGTGCTGTTCAAGCAACCTGGCTAAATTTCAGAGAGTTCTTCAGAAAAACGATCTTTCTCATACTGACTGGCAGCATCAAGCCATCTTTGCGTCAACTCCCTTTCCCAGCACTTCAGGCCTAAAAAGGTCACTGTGATGCTGAAAACATCTTTTTTTTCCTGATTTTTCTGGTCTACTGGTAATACTTTTAATACTAGTTTAATTGACAGAGATGTGGAAATATGTATACTTGCTCTAGGTTTTTAGTGCTGTGTACTTGATAGCGCTTTATATTTCAATTTTCTTCTAATTAATAGTGCAGTCAGCTTCCCCTGTTCCTTTCAGATGATTCACTGCCTAAAAGGAAAAGAGATGAAATCACTTAAAAATAGGAAAACATAACTCCATGAAATGTATTATATTTCAAGCTGACAGTGCTCTTTTTCCTTCCTCAGCCTTCCATTAATAGATACAATAGATACATATATTCTATATAACTCTTCTTCGCCTGCTTTTCTGTCTCTGTGATCTGTCATAAATTTGCCCATGTTTCCCACTCCATTCACAGCTTCTCCTGCAACACTCTATTTGTCATTTCGCCCATAAACTCTTGTGTCTTGCTTCCTGGGGCTGGGGATGGCTTCCTTCACACGCACATTTTTCCTGTGTGGTTACCTTGTCTGTGAATCCACCGCTGCTCTAATGCCATTAAAATAATCTTATTTATTACGCCTCCAACGGAGATGCCAAGATAAGAACATTCCATACCTGATCAGTGGCATCATCTTATTTTCTAACCTTTGCCTCTCCTAACCCTGCCTGCTCCCAGCCATGCTTTACCCTCCGGCGTCACCACCATGTCTACATGTAAATTTTGGACATTTCGGGACAGGGGCAACATCTTCACATCTGCTCTTTAAAGCGACTGCCACACTTTTCAGCACGCTAAATACAGCAACAGCCGATCAATGCTTGCGCTCGTATGGCTCGCTATGTCAGCAAATTTCTGTGTTTAAAAGATGGTTTTGTCTTTCAAAGAAACAAATTAAACTGGCAGGTTCCCCTGACTAGAAAGCTCATTGCTGACCAACACCCTCATGTGTCATTTGGGTGTGCCTGTGTGTTTTGTTTAAAGCCCTGAAAAATCCAAGGTAAGTCAAAAAAGCAAAAAGGGTTCAAGGAAAGACTTCAACCTCAGGTCATGGAGCCTGAAGAGTTCAGGGCGAAAAGCAACGTCAGTGCTGAGGACTTTTTTCTTTAAAACAAACGAAACAGGAAAAACAGGGAGGGGAAAAAAAAAAAAAAGATATTTGATATTTCTCATTTCAGCAAGGGAAAACTGAGGCGCAGAAATTAGAGGCTGGTCCAAGGTGATGCTAAAGTTTCTCCTTGTGCGTCCTTGGTGGGCAGACAGCTCTGGCTCTTCTGTCCCATTGCCACAGTGGGAAGGGACAGCTTTTTAATGTTTCACACATGGTTTGCTGAGCACAGGCAGTGTTTCCCAAGGGCTGTGGGGATGCGGGCAGCCCCCCAGATGCCACAGCTGGTGGGGAAGGAGCAAGACCTGGGCATCAGCATTGCCTCAAGCTGGGCACACAGCGAAGCAGCAGCTTTCTGCTGGGCTTTCCTTCTCGCACAGCGCTATCACTCAGTCTTGTGGTGCTTTTTACAGCCTTACAGTTTTAGTTCAAGATACAGAGGGACACAGTATTACAGTGCCTGAGAGCACTCGTGTCAGGGGCACCACAGAGAAGACAGTTTCTCCTTGTGCGTCCTTGGTGGGCAGAGAGGGATATGTGGTGGAGAGGGATACCTTCTCGCACAGCGCTATCACTCAGTCTTGTGGTGCTTTTTACAGCCTTACAGTTTTAGTTCAAGATACAGAGGGACACAGTATTACAGTGCCTGAGAGCACTCGTGTCAGGGGCACCACAGAGAAGACTGTGGTGGAGAGGGATATCTCTCCAGGATAGCTAGAAGATGGGAAGAAGCAGTGTTGGCTGCCAGTTTACCCAGCCCTGCAGAGTGAACAAAGACTGAAGTTGCAGATTTTCTTATTTGTAAAACTTCACAGAATCACAGAATCACATGGGGTTGGAAGGGACCTCTGGAGATCATCTAGTCCAACCCCCTGCCAAAGCAGGGCCACCCAGAGCAGGTTGCACAGGAACGTGTCCAGGTGGGTTTGAATGTCTCCAGAGAAGGAGACTCCACCACCTCCCTGGGCAGCCTCTGCCAGGGCTCTGCCACCCTCACAGCAAAGAAGTTCCTCCTCATCTTTAGGTGGAACTTCTTATGTTCAAGTTTGGGCCCATTTCTTCTTGTCCTATCCCTGGGCACCACTGACAAAAGACCACCCCATGCTCTTGACATCCCCCTTTAAGTATTTATAAGCATTGATCAGATTTCCCTTCAGCCTTCTCTTCTCCAGACTAAAAAGACCCAAGTCCCTCAGCCTCTTCTCGTAAGAGAGATGCTCCAGGCCTCTCATCATCTTTATAACCCTTCCTTAAACTGAATTTCCTCTCTGAAAATATTTATGTGTTCACCAGCACCTACAGCTACACCTGTGCTCTTGCAGACTCTGTACACACAGGTGTGGAGGTCCTTCTGCACTTCTCAAAATATATCAGTGAAGGTACAGTGTGGGGCAGTGATGACTAAAGCCTAGATGTGCTAGAGCCTTCATCCACACCGCTCATCCTCCTTTTCTCTGCCTCTCCAGACAAGCTGCTGGGAAGTGGGTCTATATTCTCTCCTCGATCAATCTCTCTCTAGACTCTGCTTTCTGGGACATGAGAGAAGGGCTTTACAAACCAGCTTGGAATAAAGAGGTGAAGATGTGACGAGACACAAACACTTTGTGTATATTAATGTATATTTGCTTTCGTACTTCCCTAAACGGTGTTTGCAGTACGTGCTTCTGTCATTCCTCTAAGGCAAAGAACAAAGGGATGGGGCTGAAAGAATTTTTCTATGTTCTTTCCAGAATAAAGTTGTTTTTTTTTTTTCCCTGTTTGACCTTCAACTCCCAGAAGACCTGAGTTTAACTGCTTTGATTTACTTCCATAATAAAGTGATCGATTAATGTTAAAGGCAGGCTTTATGAGGCCTGTCCTCAAATGGTCTCAGAGCCTGCCATAGCAAGGATGTTATACTGCCATACTCAGAAAAAGGTCACATGAAGGGAATCAAAGACAAGATAAATGATGGTTTACACATCAGAAAAGCTCTCCGTAGTGCAGACAGGGAATGTGGAACATAATGTCTCTCAGGGCTCGGTGCAGATGGTATATAGTAAATATAGTCTGAACTGCCTCCCTAGGATTTATTATTGTTGCCGTTGTCGTTGTTTTGGGGTTTTACTTTTGGACAAGGCTGTGGTCTGGGAGTGTGTGACACACGGACAGCCCTGGTTAAAATCTAACAAATGAAGAGGTCTGATAAGCTGATCTCGACGTGTTGGTGTTGAAGAGCTTGCTCTCAGAAGCTCTCAGAAGATTTTCTGTGTTCGGTTAAAAAATCATAGTTCAATTTTGTTTTCTAGCTGGACTTCACTGCAGGCATTCTTCCACAAAAGACATAGGCAAACTGAGTAAGGAAAATCAAAATCAATCCAAAACTTCAGCCTGTGTCCATATCTGTATGTCCTAAAGGAGGATTTATAAGGTATCGAATGGAACAGCAAATTTCTCTGTGTTTTCCCTACATATTTTGATGATAAAATGTTTATTCTTGTTCCACTTGTGCCTCCACTGGACTACATTTCCTCTGACAGGCAGAGATATTCCTTATTTACCCTGATGTAAAAGAAGAAACTGATCTATAAATTTTGAAGAACAGATATAAGCAGGAAGCTGAGCTTTAATTGTATTCTTAAACCTGAGTGGGACTGGCCAGGTAATTGTGTAAAAATCCAGCTTCTGCAGGGAAGCACATTTTTCTGACTGAATCTCAGGCCAGAAGCTCACGCTTTCAATATTACTCTGATTGGGAAGGCTTGTCAGGTGTCGGATGAAATTTCAGATCTCAGCCAGAGGCAGAAGAGAAAGCAGGCAAGAAAGTGAGGTACCCCCCTGGGGCTTGGGAGCTGCAGGCTCAAAGCTTTGCTCTCTACCAGTTCGAGCAGGTATTTCAACCTCGGCTGCTTATCAGATCCTGACACCTTAACAGAGGAATTCTGGTCATCAGGGTCAGGCTGGTTTGAAGGACAGGACTTGGCTTCAGCCCTGGGAAGCTGGAAGTTGGGTGGACACACAGGGAAGTCCCTCCAGAGACAGACAGCAGCTCCCCTGCTCCTCTGTTGTCTCTGGGGGGAAGGGATGGCTGGCTGCAGAGGTGAAGATGTTCCCCTACAGACACTATCATAGAATCATAGAATGCTTAGAGTTGGAAGGGACCTAAAGATCATCAAGTTCTCACCCATGGCAGGGACACCTCCCAACAGACCATGTTGCTCCAAGCCCCATCCAGCCTGGCCTTGAACCCCTCCAGGGATGGGGCAGCCACAGCTTCTCTGGGCAACCTGTTCCAGTGTCTCACCACCCTCACAGCAAAGAATTTCTTTCTGGTATCTCATCTAAATCTCCCCTCTTCCAATTTAAAACCGTTCCCCCTTGTCCTGTCACTGCACTTCCTGACACAGAGTCCCTCCCCAGCTCTCCTGTAGCTCCCTTCAGATATTGGAAGGCTGCTGTGAGGTCTCTCTGGAGCCTTCTCTTCTCCAGGCTGAACAACCCCAGCTCTCTCAGCCTGTTTTCATAGGAAAGGTGCTCCAGCCCTCTGAGCATCTTCATGGCCCTCCTCTGGACCTGTTCCATCAGGTCGCAATCCATCCCACACAGACTCATCAGCACTGCTGTGGCCAGCCTGGCTTTCCCTCCGGCTTAAACCAAATGGGTCCATGGCTGTCTCCTGCAGGCCAGCTGCCCTGTGTCTGCTTTTCTAGTTTGTAGAACCAAAATAGTGAATATAATGCCAGTTTATGGTTCATATCACAATCAGTGAAAATGGTGAAAATCCCACAGCACTTTCCTGGCCAGTTTGAAGCCCATGGGTTTATGGTTCATATCACAATCAGTGAAAATGATGAAAATCCCACAGCACTTTTCTGGCCAGTTTGAAGCCCACGGGCTATGATATTACCCATCAAATCAGCCTGTGAAGAGCTGATGCTCGTAACTCAGGAGTGAGTGTTATTATGAGAATTGTGATCCAAGGACACAATGACTGCTTCTGGTGTTCAAGGATGGGACCCCGAGGCACCAAAATGGAGGTGCCATGGAGGACATGCCCTTAGTGCCCTCTGCCTCGAAGCACTGAGACAGACAGTGTTGCCACCTTGGAAAAATAATTCCCCAAATGCCCACTTCAGGCACTTGGCTGCTGTGATCGTGCAAGCCCATGATAAAACTCGTCGTGGTAGAGGGAAACCAACCGAGTAAGAAGCTTATTATTAAGGGCTTATAAGTAATAGGGCTTTTCACGTGGCAGTAATGTGGTAAGACTGGGTCTTGCAAAAGCATTTCCAGTTGTGTGGTATACTTGGGAGGGGAGAAAGGAAAAGGGAGAGATCTAGGGGGGAAGGCTCATCTCAAAATACATGGAGTAAAACAGCCTATGCAAGGCACAGATTGATGCAGCCTGCTCTGAAAAATATTTGGCGAAAGACAAATAATGAGTTTTCAGACTTCTAGTATTTCCTTTTTGTTATTTAGAGGACAAGCAGAACTTAAAGAAAAAAATGAACTCCCTTAACAACATTCTAATCACATAAAAATAGGCAAATTACAACTGAAACCAGCTCATAAAATCGTAGAAAACACTGATGGAAAGGTCCTATCACTCATTAAATGCATCCTTTGCCCAAATCAGCCTGTGAAGAGCTGATGCTCGTAACTCAGGAGTGAGTGTTATTATGAGAATTGTGATCCAAGGACACAATGACTGCTTCTGGTGTTCAAGGATGGGACCCCGAGGCACCAAAATGGAGGTGCCATGGAGGACATGCCCTTAGTGCCCTCTGCCTCGAAGCACTGAGACAGACAGTGTTGCCACCTTGGAAAAATAATTCCCCAAATGCCCACTTCAGGCACTTGGCTGCTGTGATTGTGCAAGCCCATGATAAAACTTGTCGTGGTAGAAGGAAACCAACCGAGTAAGAAGCTTATTATTAAGGGCTTATAAGTAATAGGGCTTTTCACGTGGCAGTAATGTGGTAAGACTGGGTCTTGCAAAAGCATTTCCAGTTGTGTGGTATACTTGGGAGGGGAGAAAGGAAAAGGGAGAGATCTAGGGGGGAAGGCTCATCTCAAAATACATGGAGTAAAACAGCCTATGCAAGGCACAGATTGATGCAGCCTGCTCTGAAAAATATTTGGCGAAAGACAAATAATGAGTTTTCAGACTTCTAGTATTTCCTTTTTGTTATTTAGAGGACAAGCAGAATGTAAAGAAAAAAATGAACTCCCTTAACAACATTCTAATCACATAAAAATAGGCAAATTACAATTGAAACCAGCTCATAAAATCATAGAAAAAACTGATGGAAAAGTCCCATCACTTATTAAATGCATCCTTTGCTGGTACGGAGGTGCTGTGTACATTATACTAGCACTTCTATTCCGTCGAACTTTGAAGCTGACTAGATAATTCTTTTTAAATCTAAGGTTTTCTTCCGCTGCCATCCCAGCCTCTTAATGTTACAGCCTCTTAATATTCTACTTGGCCCATGGGAAGAGATGAGCGTATTAGGGATCCAAATACAAAACACATTTCTCTTTGCATGCAGTGTAACCTGACTAGACACTACAGTTGGCAGACACCAGATGGTTGATTGGAGTCTCTAGTCAGTCTCTGCAATTGTCGAAGCCTTAAGGACAAAACAGCACCAGGGAGATAGATTTGATACGATCATGAATCACTTCTGGGACCGGAGCAGATAACTTAAGATAGGAAGTCATGCAGGTCACCTTCTCGAAGCTTCTTCCGGTACCAAGTGCAAAGAGAGACAGGAGAAGATTGATATGGGAGAGCAAACGATGATGGATGGTGTTAGTGGCACAGTAAGGTGTATTTGGGATTTACTGAACGTCTTCACACAGTGTTTTGGGAGGATTGACTGGTAGAAGTGTACGGGCTTTTCAGAGTCAAAAAAGGCAAATCTTATTGAGGTAGAAAAGAAGGAAAATGAATGGCTTTGCTTCATTTAAATGATATTGCAAGTACTTCTAGCAAACAAAGTATCAGATGGTTATTCAGGAATATAGAATGAGCAATATGAAAATGTCCCCATTAAAACTAGGTGGTTATTACTAAAAAATCTTGAGCAGCTATTCAGATTATAAAATGCATTTCCTGCAGCTGTACTCACATCACTTTTTCCACTTTTCAGAAATTCTTGAGTAACCGATTTTTTTCTACACTCTGAAGTTTTCATAGAGGGGAGCGAGTGTTAGGCTTGCACGCTCTAGAGCCTTGCAAGTTTCCACGAGAAAGCATGCTATCTGTGTGAGAAACAATTTGTACAAACAGAAGGAAAAGGGTTCTAAATCCCCCCCCAGATAGAACTTCAAGCATCTCTCAGTGGGCATTACACGACCCAGACAAGACTCTGACTGCACCTTGTGTATATAGAAGCTTACTTGCATACAGGATTTTTTTTTTGTCATTTGGACAAAAGGAAAACCACATTTATATAACAAACACTGCCAAGAAATCCACAGTAACAGATTTTGCTTATGTATGATGCTACAGACTTGGTTTTTAAACCTCAAAGGATTTTTTTTTTTTTTTAAAGCAGCTACTTGTTAGGCACAGAACCACTCTGTTATGTTCAACTCCTGTCTTCATTACAGAAGCACCCTCTTCATATTAAAAGTACAGCTGATGTTCTACAGTTTGTCATTACTACAACTACCTGAAATAATACATGCTTTGGGTATACATCAGCTGAAGAAAAGCTTAATGTTAGACAATAAAGTAGAGCTTTATGCACAAAGTAAAAAGCTCGGCCTCAACTGAAGAGCAAGAGATTTGTTCTGCTTTGGTGGATAAATGAACTCTGAAATTAAGGAGATCATAAAATGATCGCTGTATAGAAATGAATGTCAGAAGGAAAGTAGACTTTGGATTCCCCCATGTTTTCTTTTCCTCTAATTTCTATGCTTCCTGTGCGTGACAGCTTGAAGGGGTTTACTATATTGGACTGGATGAATTACTGGGGGCAGAGCTATTTTGTACTTACTGTAAAATGTACTGTGTCTGGAATTTCCTCCTTCACTGCCTCCTATTGTGTACATATTCAAGCAAAAATACAGCTTTCACTCTCAGAACATTACCAATAATTTTCCTTTCTTCTCTGCTGAAGCAAGAAGCAGCTCCAGAGCTGGAGTGTACCAGTCTTCCTAGGAGTCAGGAGAACTTTGACTATGCCTTGTATTCTGAGTAGGTTAGGTGGGAAGCATGGCTGGCATAGCTGGCTGGCCATGTACATCAGCCATCAGGTCCCTCATTGGGTTCAGCACTGGTCCAGGGTAGAAACAATGTACAATGAAGCCATGGAAGATGATGGATGGAGCTGAGTGCTGGCTTCCAACCATTTGGACTGTCACAACTCCAACGTAACTTGGCGATGTGAGCCAAGAATAATGTCCTGGGAGAATTAATATCTCCCCAAAAATTTCAGCCAGTGTATAAGCTTAATATTTTCTTCTGCACATTTCTAAAGGAGGAGAAGACAATGATGAAAATATCCATGGTCCGTTGGAAGAGCGGCAAGAAAACGGGTTGTACTGGGAGTTAGGAGGTTGGCACCCCTAAAGCATGAGCCTTTACTGGAAATAAAAGGATAACATGCAACCTTGTCATTGCTACTTGGGAATACTGTATTTAAAAAGTTTCATCACCCTTTATGAAAGTACTGCATTATAAAGTGAGAGAATAGATATTGAAGCTTCGCTGAAAATCTTGACATGCTTTTGAATAATCTCTGCCTTCCCAATCTCTGCCCACCATGCCCAGCTTTTCAAAGGCTGCAAAATTATGTCTGGCCCCTGCAACTGGCAGGTGGAGTCCTGGCAATGGACTAGCTGAGACAACCACCTCAAACCCCTTCTAATTAGCACCCATAAATAATGATCTTCAAGACAAGCTGATTGTGAATCAGGCACAGTCAGTTCTACCTTGCAAGCCTTGTATTTTTATCCGAGATGGGTGCTGAAAAGGGGTCCTGAGAGGAGACTGGGGTGATGTTTTATGAAAGGGCATCACCATTTCCTGGCACTGAGATGTTAAGCACAGCACCACTAATTTGCAGTTCATGGAAGTTTGACTGATTCTGTTTAAAATATGATAAATGCCCAGCAGCGCCTGATGAAAGCTCCTCTGAAACCTTCCAACCCTTACAGTGTTTATTGGTCCTATTGAGGGGGTGCAGCAAGGGAAGGGGAATTTCCTGACAACGAGGAAAACTTCCTTAAGCCATGTGCAATTTATTGGTCTAGTCGAGTCAATTACAGCCATGACTCACTCTCCAAAAATTGCAACTTGTTATTTTCACTCACGCAGTGCTGTGTGGTTGGACCCATCCTTGAGTTTCAATCATCTTGTGTTTTACGGGTGCTAGTGCTAGTTCAGTGATTTCAGAGCAGAAAGGAGGAGGGTTTCTTTAATTACTTTTCTGTACCTCGGTATCTTGGCTTCTATCTGTGTGGAGTTGAACATGTTTCCTGTAAAGTGTGCAAATATGTGTCTTTTCGCAGTTACTCTTTGACATTTTCAAAGATAGTTCCCCCTTCCCATATCTAACTTGACAGCCAATCAAGCACAGAGTAACGAGGAGAAAAAGACAGAGGACTGGGGAATGAAGACAGAAAAGGAATCCAGGAAAAAATAAAAAATGCAAGGAAAAAAGGGAGAAGGATGAAACAGGAACACCTTTTGAAATAAATGCAGAAACTATTGTTTGAAAAGAGAAAAAGAAGAAAAAAGGGTGCTTTGTACCAACTCTCTTGTTCTTTCCCTTCATCGCCTATCTCCAACTCTTTTCTTTCATTGCTATGTGTACCAACTCTCTTGTTCTTTCCCTTCATCACCTATCTCCAACTCCTTTCTTTCATCGCTATGTCTCTCTGACATGCAGATTTTCTAGCTTTTTGGCCCGTAGTCTTCACTTGTCTTATTCTATCGCATACTAATTTGTAAAAGGAGTCGAAGACGTACGTGTGCATGTTCACCACACAAAGCATGGCTAAAATGAGCCACAGTGTGACAATTTACATGAAGCACAAGAAACCTTCAGGAATTGCCTGCTGATCTTTCTCTCTCTGCTCCCCCATGGAGACTTTGCCATGGTTACTTGCTGCTTGCAGGTGTCACCAGGCTCCCTTGCTCTACAGTCTTACTGAAAGTCAAGGAGATCTGAATCCAAGAGCAGAAGTTGGCCTTTACGATTCACTTCCATGTAGCATATGTTACTATATTGTATACCAAGAAATGTAACCGAGAAGAACTCTGGTATTTACAGTATGCTAAAATTTAACTATTGCTGTAGCTGGTTTCCATCCCCAAAACTTCACCCATGTTTTACTTCATCTCATGTGAGGTAGGACTCCCATTGCTGAGGGACAAATGATACCATATTAATAAGGATCCAAGATCTGCCTTCATGCCCATTAGCAAACTGAGGTAGTCCAGTGGTGACTTAATTCCCTTAATGAGTGAGGCAGGAGAGGCAACATTGACTAAAGTGAGGGGTATTGGTCTCTTTTTTTTTCATTATTATTATTGGTTGCAATGTCATAGAATGAAATGTTATTTTAAGAGACATTTAGCAAGTAGCAATATGTTTTCTTTCTGACACCCGGAGGGACGAAGCTGGAGGTGATGCAGTGGGTATGGGACACTGTTGTAAATATACATGGGTCTGTGACACTTTAGAAAAAAATACTGCCTGTAAAATCAGTAACGCAGACAGCAACTTACAACACACTTCCTGAGTTTTAAAGGACTGTAATATACTATCGGGTCAAATATCTCCATCATTCCTCAGCCTGATTATTCCTTCTTTTATGAGGTAGATGGTCCCAAAATAGCGAGGTAATCTTCATCATACAGAAGAGGTGTGAGAGTATGCTCACAGTCTGCTCGGGTGTAGGTCTATTTCCAGGTGAGTGATACTACCCACATGCCCGTGTCCATATATCCCCCTGCCTATAATGCAATTTTGCAGCAGCAGGATTAGAACAGATTGCTGGCATGATGGCACCAAGGATATTGTTGGGAGTATCTTGGCAACACTTGCAGGTGTTGTGATGCTGGATCTTTGCTCAAGGGCAAGGACAGGGGAAGGGGATGCTGGATACAAACCAGTGAGAGAAATAATGTCAGGAAAGTTCAGAAGATGAAAGCAGTGACAGTAAATAAGTCTGAAATTATTTTAGGTTTACATACTTTAAGTCCTTAGTGACTGAAAACACAGCCAAGAATTGCTTCAGCAATATTCCTTCATAAATCTGCATAATAATCTCTCAGAGGGGCTTTGGTGAAATTACAAGTATTCATTTACTAAATTGGGTTCAGTGTCTGTATCATATGCCATATGAATATTCAGTGCCATGAATTCATCCAAACTATATTGAAGTTAGCATGGTCCGCAAGCTATCTCAAATGATAACCTAGATAGTAGGCACGGGCAGAAAGGATTTTCTCTTAAAAAAAACCAAACCAAAATTCTGCTAGAATCCAGTAAAGAAATAATTAGCAGCTATGTCCCTAAGAATGTAATACGTGCGTGTAATTTTTTTCTTGAGGAATTTCTGATCTTAACGTTTTCTTGCCAGAAAGGGACCAAAAACATAATGCAAAGGATTTATGAGTGATTTATCAACTAATACAATGATAACTGCCAGCCAGATGCAAAAAAACCCCAACTGTCTGGGAGACTAATAATAGAAAGACTGAATATAAAGTACAGTGACCTTCATACATAGCAATGGATGGTCTTAGGTGACTGAGAAAACTTTCCAGAGACTCAAAGTTTTTACTGTGAACTGCAATTAACTGTAATCCAGCATAATTGTCCATGCTTTTGTACATTGTGAGTCAAATATATAGAAAAAAATAAAGCCTACCTAATGAAAATCTGGGTTAGTAGGTGTCTGTGGCGTACAAATTATCTCACCTGAGTGTGAAATGGATTTAATGCAGGTTAGTCATGCTCTGAGCATTTGTTCATCACCATATTCACTCTTGGTCTAGTCCTGTTTGGGTAACCCCAGGCAGCAGCCCTTTACCTCCAAGGTTGCTGGTTTGAACACAAGATGTTTCAGCAATTCTAAAAAAAAAAAAAAATTAAAAAAAAAAAATAAAAAAAAGAAGAAACTCACAACTTGGAGATTTCAGAAGCTGTCTGTGGCAAATTGAGAGAGACCCAAGAAGTCACTCATGCTACAGAGGAGAAGGTGGTGCACTTCAAAGGCAAATGTTCAGTGGGTGGTTTCTGTGGACCAAATGGCAGCAAGTGAAATGCAGAACAGAATTATAACCATGAGAAACTGCTCCAGTGGATAGTTTCTCGACTTCTTATGTCAAATGGCATGGGGCTTTCAGCCTGTTTCCTCAGATGGCATCAGTATTTGAGGTAGTATTTTTGTTAGTGATCATTGCAGACAGACAAGTTGATTGTTTGTCTTTGTTCACAATTTTTTCCTGCTTTCTAGGTTTTGTTTATTTCCGCATCTCACATGAGATTGTTTTAGTCATTATTTGTATTTCACTCAGTGTTTAAAGAGAGATTAATTCAATGTTCAGTTCACAAATCTTCAGCACTTCTTGGGATTGTGCTTGTAGTATTTGTAAGTTAAATTCTGTGATTTGTACTCAAATTTGTGTCTCTCTCCCTTTTCATTTCTACTGGTTTATTCCTAGCTCTTATTCATGGTGTGATCTATTTCTTCACCAAAGGTCAAATATTGAGACCAATTGGAGAGATATTTAGAGGGAGCTTGCAATTCATTATTACAGAGCATATAATCTTTATAATGCACGCTCTGTGGGTGAATGAAGGGCTTCAGATGCCATGACTGCCAGCCCTGGCACCACTTCTAGCAATAAATTAATTTATATAAAGTCAAGGTATATACATAATGTGTTCATTCTTATACATTTCCTTATCTTTTTTATGCTAGCAAAAGGGAAAAATACCACGACAAGGGCTGCAAAATTCGAATTGATAAAAACGAGGAAGTTGGTCGAAATGAAAAAATGCACATAATGGCATGAAGGGCCTCTATGGTCATAAGGGAATTGGTGAATCACGCAAGGAAATTAATTTCCGAGGGGTCTGGGGAGTGTTCCAGGAATGGGTGGTGAGAGGAGCCAGGAAGGGGGTTGTGATTCAGCAGTCTTTGGTGGGATAACAGGGCACAGAGCTGTTTCAAAGAGGGATGAATCTGTGAGACCAGAGCCTCCTTGCTGGACCCTGAATGACCTCCAGCCTCTTCCCTCTCTCCCTCTTCTCCCTCTCTGTCTTTATTTTATTTTTTTTTTTAAAGATAGGCAGTGACTTAAAAAAAAGAATAAAGGAAATTGATGATCATTATGCTTTTTCTCCAAACAGTTTTTCGTTTTAGCTACAATTTGAAAATATTTCAGGCTTTCTGGTTCTTTCACCTGGACATCCTCCACCCAAGGTTGGTGGCTATACTGGCCAGGTTGGCAATCAGAAAATCTTGATCAACGGGGTCCCTTTGTATTGGTTGCTCTCCATTCATATATAAATTCACGGTCTTTTGTCAAAGCAGCTTATGCCATATCATCATAAGATATAAAACACATTCTTGCATTCAACAAGCAGGAAGCATAATAATGGTTTAGATTCTATATTGTGACATTACTCTGTTGCTGAGTGAGGGCATTGATTATGCTCAAGAGAAGTTTGAGGAACAGCTTTCTTTAGTCTCAAATTTGCGACAGTTCCCCTTTGAGTTGGCAGTACATTAATGGAAATGGAAACTTGCCTCATTCTAAATGTCAGAATAATAGAGCACCAAAAACAATTCAGTCATGTCTTTCAAACCACGCACATATGGTTCAGCACCAAATGTCACTATTCTTCCCCACTTCCTTTCCATTTGTCACTATCTCTGTTGATTATCATTGTTTGGGTTAAAACTTTCATGAAGGTTCAGTGCAAAGCTCACCTTGACAGTAACTAGATGTACATTCTATACTTTGCATATGTTTAATATAAGCTTCCAAAATGCAATGGATTAGAGATGCTGGATAGTGTTACCGCTTATATACTCCAGAAAAGTTTGGTCTGACTCTTCCTTATTTTTGAGAACTTGTTTTTGTCACCTTGCTGACTTCTTTAGGATAAGTTACACCAGCAATACCAAGTGGAATGGGAGGAATTACATGTTTCGTTTCCTCTTGCCAAATACAGAAAATCTGCAAATTAGCCAGCAAGTACTCAGCCATAAGATCAGCTTTTTGGAAATATTTGAATATTTGAAATATTTTGGAAATATTTTTTCATGAATGCCAAGACATTGAACACCTTATCTTAAGAGTGTACCTTCCTATGTCTCCTCTCTCCTAAAATAATGCCCTTTTATGGCTTAAAATGATCATTCAGGTTGTAATTATCTGTTGTTGTGCTGTTTATATGCTGGTTGTCATCCAGACCTTCAGATAGATATATCTCCTGCCCTGAGAGGTTTCAGTCCTGTGGCAGATGTAAAGCAACTGCTAAGAGAGGCGAAAGCTGTGGGCAAGGAAGAAGATGGACAAAGCCGAGTTATAAACATGGCGTGCAAAAATTGTCTTAAGGGACTTGTAAGTCTTCAAAAATCAAATATTCTAGTTGCAAAATGCCCCAAATAGGCAGCCTGTGACCACATGATTGCATGTTATTTTCCCTTCGTCTTCCCAGCGGATGTTGGCCTCATTCAATAAACAGAATGGGTGACATTCACTTAATGATTTTTCTGTGTCAAAGTGCTGTAACTAGTCAAAACAAATGCCTCAACGAGGTTGTTTTTAGTTGTGGAAAAATTGTAATTTTTTTTTTCTTGCCTCTTTTTGAGAAGCAAATAAACTAAATACATTCAGCTGGAAACACATATCTGGCTTCAGAAATTTACAAATGATTGATGCTTCATCAATTGATAAGGTAAATGGGATTGTAGAGTAGTAAATGTCATTGTTTCCCCCAAATGTTAACTACTCTGACCTTTCCCTATGATTTTCCATGGGATGTGAGATAGCATTGGAGACTATTTCAGTAATCCTTGCCTTTTCTTAGTTACTTGTGCTTGTGTTTGTTGCTGGAGAAGATATTTCAGTAATCCTTGCCTTTTCTTAGTTAATTGTGCTTGTGTGTTGCTGGAGAAGTTTCAGAAAAGGTGGTTGATATGAACAAGTACAATCAAGTGTGGTAAACTGTCTTAACTCAGCCTGCAAGTCTAAGCTCAAAATTGGTCTTTTTTGAGTACCAGACACTTTGCTCTAAACTTCTGTTGGGAGATCTCACTTTTGTTTTCACTTTCAGTCAGCTCTTCTCTTCTTGGTCCAAAGCATGGCATGATGACACAGCAGTGTCATCATATACCAGAGATTGGAGAAGAAAACTGAATTCTTTCATTTTCCACCCTTTCTTACAAATGCAATAGAGGATCGGTTAATTTTATGCATGCCAGGACCATGTGACAAACCTTGCAATGGACGAGGAGAGGGACAGAGTATCACTGGCTGATTTTCCAACCATGGCATGACTTTATGGTGGAAGGGAGGTGAGTGTGGAAACCCTGTTCCTGCTGGAGGGAGCAGGCGTGCCCAGGAACAAGGTTAAGTGGTTGAGGGTGGGCATGGAGGCCACTGGGTCAGTCAGTTGCCTTGCTGCAAAGGGGCTTGCAATGTGGCCAGCGACTTTCCTTCTGAAGAGGAAAGGCAGAGGAAGGTGATCCTTATTCATATTTGCACCAAAGCTGTGTTATGTCCACCAAGCAGCACAGGGGGGCATTAGAGAGAAGTGATTTATAATAATTTATAACCAGTCCAAATCGCCTTTCCATTTCTATCCTTCAGTATGAAGAACTTAGTGTAGCTGAGAGGTCAGGCCATTGTTCTCAAAATGTAATGTGGAAAAGCAAGACTTTATAAGTATCTTTATCATATATTTGTGTTGGCATAGCCACCTGAACAGAGATTTTGTGTATGAGTTAATAACATTAATAAATTATTCCAAATGTTGACTTATTTTGTTTAAAAAATGTGCAAGAAACTGGTTTCCCAACAACCGTTTTGAATGACTATTCACTTTAGTAAATTCAAGTATTTGAATTTGCTTCTTTGTGTCAAAAACTAACAGAAGTGTAAATAAAATTGAGAACACAGAATGTCTCTGCCATGATTTGGGCTCTTAGTTTCCAGCAGATAAGCTTTTGTTTGCAGTCTGAGAATCTCTTTGCAGAATGAGGTCTTACACATAATATTGAGACATCCAAAGAACCTATATATTCCTTTGGTAATACAAAAGTCTGTACATGTTAGGTTCCTTAAAATTCATTCGTCGTTCTATTATGTTCCTGTGAGAAGAATTGTCAGGAGCTGCAGCACATGTATCACAAAGCTTTTAAACAAAGCATCTTCCATTTCTCCAGGAAATAAATATCAGTTGTACTTTAAAAATCATTTAACAAAGATGTTTTATGGCCACCGTATATCAGCACTTATTGCTGTGTAAATTAAAATAAGTAATCAATTAATACAAAAGTAATTTTATTAGCAAATGGATAGAGGAGGTATGAAAAGTGCTAATTAAAAGCATTGTCTGCTCTGCTTTACACTAATGATTCTCTAAGAACCAATGTTATTTGTGAATTAGCTTAATCACAAAGGAATTAAAGAGAACACAATTATTTGTATGAAAATAGTGCTCTAAATGCATGGAGGCTAGACAGAAAAAGCGCCCAGAGTCATTTCTATATCTGATCAACTGGCTTGTCTAATCCATTTTACAGTGGATAGTTGGCCTGACACGACTTTAGATTAGTTTAATAGGGATTAAAGTGGCATGAAGTGTATAAATCTATGAATTTGCAAGTACAAACATGTTTAGGAATTCATTTATCTTTAAGGGCAGGAGGAGGGGAGAAAGTTCAAAGTAAAATCTGGCTACATTTGTAAACAAGAGATAATTCCACGGGAAATTTGGAAAACAACTGAAAATCATGCAATTTGGACGGCCAATCCTGACGACTTTGCTCAGTTTCTCTGCACAAAAGCAATTACTAAAGTCAAACAAGAAAGACCCCAAGATCTAGTGCTTGGAGAATTGATGTGGAAGTCCTTAGGTAAACCTACAAGCCCCGTTGATTACTGCCCAAATAAAGCAGACCTCTGGCATTCAGCTTTCTGAGCTGGCATGATCAGCGCATAATGTCTTTGGAGCTAGAGCTGCCAAGAGAAAGGAATCAGAGGCAGCCAAATTATGATATCACACCAATAAAACCTCATCGTAGTGACATACATAAAACACTCTGTAAATTGCTTTTTGTAACTTTTAATTTATTAAGAGCTTTTGAACCATGTTTTCGTTCTGTGACATGTTTTCATTTACCTCTCATATCCTTCATTAATTTGTTTCCTGTTTGAGAAATAATACCACATTTTTGGCAGTTTGAAACTGCTGAAAAAATATATCATACCCTACACGAAGTAGCTTGCCAGGGAAATCAGGAGTGTGCGGTATTTTGAATTGGTAGGCTGAATTACAGTGAATTATTTAACTACTCAATTTGCCTAGTATCAAGGTTGAGTCATGATCGCTGCCTGTTGTGCTGCTCATCCCTAAACCCAAAATCAGAACGGCTTCTGCAGCTGATATTCGGGGCCTTCGACAATTTGGAGATGCTGGGTTTGTGCTCTGGAGGTTGACGTGTGGATCTTTTTGCTGGGTGGCTTTCAGTTAAATAAAACAGATCAGGCAGAGTTAGCTCCATGCTAGCTCCAGGAACGATGGGGAGATGCCATCAGCAGAGCTTGTCAGGGTTCAAACGTCAGCGTCCCGCTCCCTTCCCAGCCCCTGCCTTTCTCTAAGTTCATAAAGGTGACTCAGCCATTCTGGGAAGGGGACCAAAGGCATAAATGGTCGGAGTAAAGGATTAAAATAACTCAATACCACATCATGTAGTGCTGACCCCTCAGGTATCTGTCCATAAATCCATTGGAGAAGCATTTATGCTTCTCCTACAGCTTGCTCGGCACATTTTTCCAACTACGCCTGCACAAACAACTGTTCAGCCGTGAGCTGCAAAGTTTCTGGAGGAAGCCTGAAACTCTCTCCCCAAAGCTCCTCTTCACCCTCGCCCCTCAAAACATCCTTGCCTGCACTGTAACTGGCTTTATGGTCCATTAGCTAAAAGGCATCTGTTTCAAAGCGTTAGGTCCGTAACTTTGAAGAGCAAAGCAGTTAGATCTCGTTACAGGTAGAGTTTGCAACTATTGAAAATATATAGCACATATGGAACCCTACAGATTTTATACCCTTTCCCTTTGCTAATACCATTCTCTTTGTGTTGCCTGTGATCCAAGGCAGAAAATTTCTTTGACTATTTTCAAGAAACTGGAACAACAAAGAAACGTGGTTATAAGTAACAAAGCTAGCTGAAGTTTCCTTTTCTTTCCAGTCTGCTGTGTAGAACATCAGTCAAGAAGGGAGTTATAAAACCTTTGAAGATGACCTTTCAAGGCCAGGGCGTTCAGGTGATATTAATATTTCTTGTCAGCTCCTGAGCTACACCCCACAGGAGGGGAAGGCAGTGTTTGAATTGAGGGACACTGAATCCAAAGCGGCTTTTGGAATGGGTTGATGGGAAGGGCTTAATTGCACTTGGGAAAGATTTCCCACAGTTCATGTGTCAGACAGGGAGGAAAGATCTTATGAAAGCAACAGGGGCCAAAGGTTTTGTGATGAAAACTGGGGCAGAGAAGAAAAAGATTATTTTTGTTTCCTTCTGAGATACGACTGGATTTTGACATGAAAAAATATCATCTTCCTGCTGTGTAGGAAGCTCATAACGTGAGATCAAAGAATAGTGAGTATCTAGCTGCTAGCTCACATAGATTTTAAAAGCTGGGTATTTGGAATTAAGAAAGTCAAACCCTGGAGCAAACAAGAATTGAAGGAACGCTCAACACTCTGTGCTACTCTACCTAAGAAAGAAGGCTGGAGGCCGATTTCCCGACGTTCAAGGGTGACCCTGGAGAACTCTGGGAGTTGTGCTTTTGCCATGGTGAGATCTATCCTGGGATGTGCTGAACGTTGGCTGAAATCCAGCTATGGCAGGAGTCACTAGAGGGTACTGTAATACACAGTATTATTTCCCGTGCCTGAGTGATGTTCATTCTTCCTGTCAAAACTGAGGCTTGTCATCTCTTTTTTGGGGAGAGAGACTGATGTAAATATAAATAATTTTATTATTAATGCCATCTTCAGCTATCTGGCTAGACAGACTTGCCTGGGCATCAGTCTACTAGAAGAGGGCAGTGCCTGCATGGTATTCACCAGCATCTTCATTGGAGGACCAATGAAGTCATGGGAAATAAAACTGGAAGAAAGAATGTATTTTCCCTACCACTAGTTTTACCTCTAAATAGAAACCAGCTTGCCAGTACAGTGGAAGCTACTCCCCCAAAGCACACTTGATTTCATGCCTACTAGCAATGTTGTCCTGTGGGGGTTCAGAGACATGATGCTCTACAATGTAGATATACACTCAAGAATGAACCCCCCCCAGGGCAGTCAGTCAATTCCCTAGAAATAACCTGCATAACTTTGATGCTAAGGACTTCCTTAGCACTGCTACTCTGGGATTCAGAGCAGGTATTTTCCACGATGCTGGGTGATGCCATCCAGAATTGAGGCTGAACCTTTTGTGCATGTCTCACCTTCTGGCCCAGCTACCTTCACATCTCTGAGTCCCTACGGGCATTGCCACGCGTTCTGGGAAAGGGCGTAAAATAAGAGGTAACTCACTCCCCCTCTCTTTCCTCTTATTTTAGACTTCCAGTAAGGAGGAGATTTACACGCAGCTCCTGTGAGACTTTTATTGCTAGTGGTTAGTTGTACTGCATGAATATATTTTCTTTTTTGAGTGCCTTTCATATATCTATAGATACATATATATGTATTTCACCACCTTTGAATCTGCATTTTGTGAATTAATTATAATTCTGCTGTCAGAATGAATGATAAAATGTGGTTATGTTGCTGTCTAGGAGTTTAGATACTCTTTCAGATATGGATAACTTATTCATGTTTGTGATTATCAACTCAGTCTAGATAATTTGAACTGTTGTCAGATCCAGCTGACATGATATATTTGTAGCTACTACATACATGGTCCTGGAAGCCTGAATCTGCATCTCTTGTTCTCCCCTTCTTTCTTTTTCAGATATTCTGTCTTGACATTTGATCTCATGTAGATACTCACTTCTCATATCATGGTTTGCAGCTTTGGTTCCTTTTTTGGTTGGCAAATTGTTATGAGAGTTATTTTTGCTTTCTGCAGATATGGTAATTTTTTACTAAATAGTCAAAGAGTACTTGCTAGTCATAATACGGTTGCTCTGATTTTTCATTATTTGTGCTGTGTGGATGATTGCTGAAGTCATGTTTGATCTTGATAGGACAAGTAAAATAGGTACGTAAGTAATCACATTTCTGATCTCCACAGTATTTATATACATTTCCAGTGTGGTATTTTATGTTCCATAGAATTTCATTTTTTTCCAAAATATTCAGATCTTTCAAAATATTTCCAAATATTCTTGTCAAATTATTCATATGTTCTTGTAGCCACAAGATTAGTCTCTGAACTTGTCTTGTTGAGAATGACTTGTAATCACAGAGTTCTTAATTTCTGTTTTACTTGAAATACTTGAAGACATCTCAACATTTAACTCACTTCAGGGAATTAAATGCAAACTATATTAATTGCAGCAAACAATGAAGTGTTATTGAGCACAAATAATAGTGAGGGAAAAATGATGCATGGTATACTAGAATTATTGAAGCTAAATTTTCAGAACAGATCCCAGAAATAGCTGTCCATTTTCTGAACTCTTCTAATCACTTTGTCCCAGTGGAAGCTGCCATTTTATTTCCAGTCCACAGAGAAGATCTAGATCTAGAGGACAGAAGCCTATTCATGTGCGTAAGAAAGAAGGGACTTTGAAAGGTGTAGCTCTGCTTTGAAAATTGACGAGTTCACCCCCAGCTTTGCTGCCTGTCTGCATTCAGAGTTACGTCTGCCAACCTTAGGGTCTAAAATAGTCTTTCTGATCTTTAAACTTACTCAGCCTGATGAGCAATGCAGACCAAGATTCTGAGCCACATCCTGTTCCTCCCAGTTCACCCTCAGTAGGGTAACTCCCTGGACGTCACTCTAAAGCACAGCTTACCCTGCGTACCCACAGATGGCAATCAGGGTGCTCAGGGGTCACTGAAGGTGTGCTCTGAAGACAGTAGGGCTGCTCAAGGACAACTGAAAAAATAATCTGTGTCTCGAGCTCCCTGGTACCAGCAATAATGTGCAGGAAGGGATAAACACAATTTGGCTTTCGTATTTTAACTTGAGTTTGCTGCATTGAGAGTTTAAAGCAGATTTGCTCTCTCTTTTCCTTTTTTTTAATTTTCTTTTTTCTTGTAAAATGAGTGGATTTGCTATAAAGCTCCTCAAACTATACTCCCGTATACAAACTATATGAACTCCTCACTCCCCCACAATGCAACCCTTTTTTACTTTCCCATGTAGAAGTTTGCTGTGCTTCAGGGTAAATGTGGATGCTGAAAAGTGTCATGGTTGAGTCAACACTTTGGGCACAACAGAGCTTTCAAATAAAACCTTCTGAAAAGCAGAAACAGAAATATTACTCATCTTCTCTTCTTGCTGTCAAACTTGTTTCTCCTTCAAGATCACAATTTTTTTTCTCATTTGTAATCCTATTAGGAAAGGCATGGAAGCAAACTGTCATGTAAGGATAAATAAGTTGTGTGATAGAAAATGTTTGCTCCACTGTTTATCTATCTGTCTATCTATGGCTATAGGTAAACAATAACAAAACAGTGAGCTGAGCCCAGCTAATTGTCTCCTCATGGAGGGATTTCATGATAGCCTACAACTAGAAGACTTACAACTACACGTACTTTCAGCATAGAGACTTCATTGCTCTTGCTCAATGAAGCAGCTCATGGCTACTTCATATGCCTCCTCATTTGTGTCATTTCAGACATCTGGTGGTTGCCCTCAATTGCATGAAAGGACCATGGAGCACCTCTGAGCTTTGCTGTGGGAGCCTCTACCATTGCCAAGGCAGCATTATCATCTGAGTCATGCCTCGTTCTTTCTTCCATGCTGCTGGGGAGCAGAGGGCTCACTGTGTGAATGCTGTACTGTCATGCACAAAGACTGAAAAAAAAAATAATGATATATTCTTTAAACCTGGGTGAGATTTGAAATTGAGATGCTTTGCTGCCCTTTTCCCTCAGGAGCCAGGAGATGAGGGGGTGGGTTTGTACTTGCAACCATCCTTCCAAATCTCAGACTCCCATATGGCTAATATTGCTGCTTGTTGTGGCATTGGCTACAGTCTTAGCTCAAACAGGCTTCATCGACTCATCTGCTACCAAATTGTTATGTGACATTGGCTTTCTCTCCTTGGTTGTTTCTTTTTCTTTATTGCTGAACCGTTAATATTTAGACCGTTATATTTGTTACCTGGAAACTTTGAGAAGATTGGGCAAAAGTTTAACAACCGTAGGCTTTGTGTCTCTCACTGTTTAACAGGGTGTCTGTGGATTTTGTGAGCAGATTGGCCATGTATGTCTTTAGGAGACAAGCACAAGGAAGTATGACTAACTTACATGTCAGCTGCTTCTTCATGGCTCTTCTTTGTAAGCAGGATTATTATTTTTTTTTCCTAAAAAAAATGAACTTTATTTCTTGTAGAAGAAGCAGATATGCAGGATATTTGAATGGCACAAAATGCAACAATGATGATATAACTTGAAAGTTCTTAGGGATAATCGGCTTTCAGCACCAGATTGCTGTCAAACAGGTCACCTTTCATGGAAAGTTAAAATAGCTGATGTTATCAGTATTTGGGGCTGAAGAGACTAGGGTTATCAATTGTGACATGAAACAAAATCCCTGCAGAGTGGAACAAACAGATCTTTTAGAAAATAATAATCATAACGAGAGAAACAAATATTCAATTCATTTGTTGAATTTAACAGGAGAAGGATAACACTCACAAATACTTACTGGGCTATATTCTATTATACATCTGAAATTTCTTATTCCTTCTTCAGGCAATTTAAATTCTTGAAACCATTGCTTTCTTAGCTAGATATAATTGCTCTGAATACACTTGGTATAGGACACGAAGTTATTCCCAGTTAGGTTTGAATAATTGTCCTATGGGTAAGGCAGCCAGGGTAGACTCACTTTTGAGTCAGTAGAGAGAAAAAGGTGGTTTTAGGTTCCACACATCTGATCTACTTTAGGTGGCTGCTTTAGGATGAGATGAATAGTGCTCTAGACTCTTGTCTATGCTGCCCAGATGCCATTTGACTGAAAAGGAGACAAGGGTAACTATCTCCTCGTCTATAGCTATGCAGATGAGTCCCTCTTCTTTTTATTCTAAACAGCATAATTAGTTGATGCTTGTTAGATGCTTTCAACCTGAAAATGCTGTGTATGGGCTTGTTCTACTCCTCCCCTATGAGGATGCATGCAAAATATGTATGGATTTAACAATGATTTGGTTTTGAGGGAACAATTAAGAAAAAACATATGGGGTGTCCAACGCTCTGGAAGAAGCTGAGTTAAAGAAGTTTTAGAAAATTTTGTATACGCAATCTCCATATATGCATCGTCAACAGCTTATTACAGTTTTTCCACACCACGAGATCTAGGCTCTCTGCCAGAGCACTCTTTGGGTATGTTTAGTATGCAGCACCTGGAAGTACTTCCCAGATCACAGATCAAGTTGTGTATCCTGATGCCACCCTGGTTTTCGGGGGGTCAGATCTGAATATATACGCTTCTCCTTTTCTCCTTATTTATTGGGGAGGAAAACCAGTCGCATGGAGTGGGGAGAAGTGGTGACAGCTTGGCTGGGGAAGGGCTGGGATCTAGGCAATTTGAGATGGTGCACATCTCAAACAGTGGCAGACAGTATTTAAGGAGTGCAGCACATCTCCCTGCAGCAGGCCGACTTTTCTTTTTATTTACCAATCTTTTAGTGTAAAATTGAAATAATAGGGACTGAATTCAAACTGCCTCTTGTTTTGCTGACAATGATTACAGGGGAGCTTTCTTCGCTAAACCATTTTGGAATCCCTTCCTGCGCTGTTGGTAGTGCCCGTGTGTGACATTATGTCACACAGGACAAAAAGTGCAATTTAAAGAGTGACATTTCCCCTATCTTCCCCTGGAGGTGTATTTCACAGGCTCTGCTTTTGCTTTCCATGTTGTGACTGACAAAGAGGGGGGGAAATGCTCACTTACTCTCCCTGACTCGAGGCATAGCAGCAGTAACGAGCAAGAGTCACTAGAAGCAGCATCAGAAGGAGAGTGATCTCCCCTGGGATCACACTGACTGTGACTGAAGGCACTGGGAGCCTTTCTGTTCACTTTAAATGGGACTGTCCTAGTCTTTGAGGCAGTAAAGTACCTATGTCTCCCTTTCATCTCTTGCGTGCAAGATAATTGTAGTTGGAGGGAACCATGTACAAATGTTCTCAGCTGGCAAGGATCACGTAATATTTAGAGGGAATCTCACAGAACGTTTGAGGAGGAACAAAAATGCTCCTGATAGACTCTTGTTGTGGCACGATGTAATCTGGACTCACTTTGCCATTTAGATGTAGGATTCAAAATCAACATCTTATCTCCTTGGCACGCCTTCATCTTCCTCCCTTTCATTGCAGTCTTTCTGAGTTAATTGCAGTTCTGGGGTCAGCGCCTGAAGTTCTCTACAAAGGCTCTGCTGTTGTTGTCCACTGAGGCCTGGAGTGCCTAAAAGGTTACCTTTTATCAAGGTAACCTTTTATCACGGTCAGTCCAGCAGCTAAGATGACGTTGCATGCAAAACTGCATATTGACTTCATAAGCTGTGGGAGACATAGAGTAAAATACTGTGTGCTGGAACAATTTTCCCAACTGTTCTCAGCACAAGGCTCATTGCATAAGCAGCAGAAAGCATCACATTGCTTTTAAATTTCATGGTATCTTATTGTAAGATGTTATGCACCAAATCTCTGTGTACCACTATTATTAAGGCAAGTGCTACAAAAAATAATTATGTGTGCATTCTATTTATGGCAGAACGTGCAAGTAACAAACTATACTGCCAGAACTCCTGATGGAAAAAGGTATTTCTTATATATACCTGCCTTGTTCTTACTCAAAGGTAGCCACTATGTGAACCTTATTCTATCATTATGTGTTGTCTACCTTTGTATTACATATATATTCATACACTAATCCTCTGCCTCTTTCTGTTTTGAAGGTTGAGGACTTTAAGGCCTGGTGGCATCCGTACCTTCCACCTGAGGCTGAACAAAGGGGTCCACAACTTGTCTGCGTAGATCAATAGAAATCCAGCCAGACCAAGAACAAATTTAGGTAGTGCTCTCTGGTGCACGATCATGAGCAGCCCAGGATGGTCTAGTCAATGATATTATGGGAGCTCAGATTTCTAGGCTGTCTAGTCACATCTCTCATCACTTATCAGGGATATTGACTATGGTGTCTAGATCCCAACCTGGAAATGCACTGTACCTTCTGAAATGTCCACTTTCTTATATGGAAATCTCTGGTAATTACCAGGTTTTGTGGATGTCAATGGAACTGCCATGCCATTGCAATTGATTTAAAGGTAAGTGTCAGATACGTGTCAGCAAAGTTTTATTATTAACCACTTTCTCCTTTTTGCTTTGAGAGCACAAAAAAGAGGAATGTAAATCATCTTCTTTTGTCCATACGGTTTTCCACAGAGAGATAATTAGTTCCTTCCTTCCTTCCTTCCAGTAGTCACCTTCATGACATACCAGGCTTCAGATGAAGCTACCTGTGGGATGTCAGTCTTGCAGAGAGTGGTTTATTCAGGCCCTGTCCTCTCTTTTCCTTCGTTTGTCTGGCCTATTCTTTCTTTCAGGTCCTTGAATCAATTTAAAAACAACTTCACGGCACGTTTTCATTTGATAACTGCTTCCAGAATATACTTTAGCCTACCTTCATCTAACTTCAACTGTGCTCACAGAGACATTTCCAGTACAACTATTGAGGTTAAGTTGTGAACATCGATGTCTGTGTAAATGAAGCAATTAGACAACCATGATTTGCTGTGCCCTCCTCATTCTGTTATATTCACCGAGATACCTTCTCTTGGTGATTTATATCTATTCTCTTTCTTCATGTTAATGCCATTTTTTGTTAATACGTACAACTATTCAAGTGATGAAGCAATCACAAATGTAACCCTTTTAATGCAATGCTGTTGTGTTGGGTTTTTTTAACCACAGGGAAGTGAACAGATGAAGGCATGCTGTTTAAAGTATTTATGAAACAGATATCTGCTATATAATGTGTTAATATTTCCCCTTTATTAAACACTGACTTTAATTAAATGAACTCTTTACCTAAGAGGAGCAAATTGATTTTATGATTTGGATATTGTCATTGAAATCATTATGACTAGTGAGATCAGATGTTAATAATTATGAACAAATGTACAGTTAGAACTTCAAGGCCATTAGTTGTCAACTAATGGACAATCAGAAGAGTAAGGTTTACCAAGAGATTAAGTCACAAATCAACTATTTATCTGACAATTGTGTTACTGTGATTTTTGTTATCTTTATCATTATCACTACTAAGACATATGATGTAGAGAGGAAATAATTTATCATCAGAATGGTCAATTAATTGCTAACAGTACCAAAAATTGGGGTTCAGAGTTAATATCCTGAAGTGATGGTTAAACGCACACACGATTTTATATAAAATAAACACAAATGTATTGGAAAAGCTGAGCTTTCTTACTGAACTAAACCCAATTCTTCTGTTTTTCCTACATGTGTATCAAAATCAGGCTTGTACTTGGGGACAAAACAGTGTAAGGTCACCAGCCAGGACCGTGGTGCTTCCTGAGATGTGATCATTGTTTGGGGACACGGTCCAAAACAGGTTAAAGAGGGTTCACTTCCAACAGGGTCTGAACATTGAAAAACAGATACGGTAGCTGATAGCCACAGATTTGCCTTCAAAGCTTCTTCTGAAAGACTTTCTTCCATATATTATTAATCTATTGAAATTGGCCTATATAGTAAATGACATTACATATATAAGATTAAAAAAAGAAGCAAAGTTCCATTGCACTTCACTTCAGGATAGATATGACATAGCCTGCTGAAGGAAGCTGTGTGATTTCTTAAGCTTCCATTTTAGTTTATTAGCTCAGGTCTGTCAAGGTTTTACATGTCTGTGTTTCTGCCTATCTCTTTTACAGAACTGCTCCTGTCTCGGCTACTGACCGGGTAAACTCAAGCACAGAGCTGCGAAACACGGAGGTAGGGTTACCACTCATCCTGCCAGACTTCATTAGTCTTCTTGTACATTTGTCTGGGAAAATATCTACCTATCTGTTTTGATTTACTGCTGAAAGATGAATAGTTTCATTTTTGAGCCTGTAATTATTTCATGACCTGTGTTCAGAAAAGTTGCCAACCTTTTTTTTTCCTTTTTTTTTTTCTTTTTTTTTCTTTTAAGGACTCCTGTCTGACTTCAGTGCAGAGATTAGGAGTTTTTATACTACACATAAGAGAGATATGTGGATTTCTTATATTAAGAAGCACTTAGCACAAACTTTTGGACCTTGTTTAGTTTGCTTGCAGTAGAGCATGTATTACAGAGAATACCCAAAGGGATGTCTTTCAGCATCAGAGGTCGTGGTTTGATTTCTGACCAGCTGGTCAGCTGTCTTCCACAGCAGGGAACACCTGCAGAGGGAAGATGGGTAGGTAGATACGAAGAAAAAAAATCTATGAAAAATGCCACCAAAACTTTCTTGGTTTTGTGAGTAAGTAGCCATTTAAGTTTGCTTAATTTAGAAACTAAAGAACCTCTGAGGTAGGCCAAGGAAATAAATAAATAAATAAATAAGTTGAAAAGGGTTGATCTGAAAAAGTTTGTAATTTAATCCAACACAACGGCTTCAAATGTCGTTCATGATGTAGAAATATTTGAGAAATCTTTGAGGTTTGATTTCTGTTTAGGCAGCTGGAGTTTTTTTGGACAATTTGGACTTCATCATCCTTCTCATATTCTGCCCTATGCTGTTTCATATTGCATTTCTCTTAGTATCTGCTTAGCCTAAAGAGCAGTTATTGAAGGGCTTCTCAGTGCATGTCTACAGCACCTGGTACACCTTCCCACTGACATGCTCAAGTTGACCTTTGAAAGCCTTCAATCACAGCAGAAACTGCAACAAGGAAACTACATTAATAAAAATAGCACTCTTGTGCTAATTGATTCCAGAGAGTGCAACAGCTGCCACTCCAAATGAGAATTGAGGACCCCACTGGCAAATACATGGTGGTAGCTGGGGATGTTATAGTCAACGACTCACAGAGTCATATGGGGTTGGAAGGGACCTCTGGAGACCATCTAGTCCAACCCCCTGCCAAAGCAGGGCCACCCAGAGCAGGTCCCACAGGAACGTGTCCAGGTGGGGTTGGAATGTCTCCAGAGAAGGAGACTCCACCACCTCCCTGGGCAGCCTCTGCCAGGGCTCTGCCACCCTCACAGCAAAGAAGTTCCTCCTCATGTTTAGGTGGAACTTCTGATGTTCAAGTTTGTGCCCATTACATCTTGTCTTGTTCCTGGGCACCACTGAAACAAGCCCAGCCCGGTACTCTTGACACCCACTCTTTAAGTATTTATAAGCATTGTCCAGATCCCCCCTCAGCCTTCTCTTCTCTGGACTCAAAAGACCCAAGTCCCTCAGCCTCTCCTCGTAAGGGAGATGCTCCAGGCCCCTCATCATCTTTGTAGCCCTAACAAAGGGCCCATGTTCAGGGCACCTTTCCTGATTAGCTTGTGTGGAGACTCTCATGCCACTCATACCTGCTGCACATTCCCTAGTTTACCTCCTCAAGGATACCAAAGAGCCATCCCCACTGCTGCTGGAGAGCCAGCCTCACGCTGTTGTGCTAGAAAATTTTTGCAACAGAGGGCATTGATGATACTGTAGGAAGAGACTAGAAGAGGGTCGAGAAGCAGTAAATCTGTCCCACCAGCTGCTGATCATATTTATGGTGCAGAACGAGTCTTGCAACTCTTTGAAGGGCAAGCAAGGCTTGCCTAGGGGCAGCCACTTTGTCGACAAAGCAGTCAGAAAGTCATTTCAGTGCAAGGAGACGCCTTGTGCAGCTGCCTGGTTTCGCAGGTCTAAGGGCAGCCTTCATTGCTCTGAGAAACCTGGTGGAGTAGCTCACCAGTGCTGCCATGTTACCAATTCACCTGCATTTTTAACATAATCTACATCGTCTGGTTTAGAACCTGACTCTGTGTTTGTATTAGGGGAATATTCCAGCAAATTAATTCAGTGGAAGGAGCGTTTGCCGGCTATTTCCACCAAAAGTAGGTGGAAAGTTCTTCTTTAAATTCAGGTAGACTAATTTTTTTTTTGCTGGGATTTTAGTTCCAAGTTTTTAAATCACTGCAATAAAGACAGAATCCAGGAAAACCACTTATTTAGATGATATTAACATCCGCAGTGTGGTGACTGCTGTGTATTTTTATAAAGCTTATATATATAAAACTTTTCATATACAAATATATATATTTGTATATAAAGTTTATTCCAAACCAAACAGAATTTTATGTAATAGGTATTTTCAAGAAAAATACCTGGAAAAAACACAAATTAAGAAAAACAGAGAAACTCATGAAAGAAACCTATTTTAAATTAATGGTTTCATTTTTTTGAATTCTCATCAGCAGGGTTAAGAGCCAGATAGATTTTTCTACAATGTGCTGTTTATGATATTTATTTATTTTTGTTTATGTTTTGTTAGATTTATTCTTTATGTCCTTCCTTTTGAGTCTCAAGTAATCGCTGCATTCCCCAAGGGAAGTTGAGAACCATTTTGTTTTCTAGGGAACATCTCTTTCACCAACGGGCCCAGCCCAGTTCTTGGATCGCACTCCAATTTTGTTTTGATGTTGTTTATTTTACAGCAGTGGGCAGCTTCTAAACTGCTGGTGTATTTGTTGTTCCATAATTGTGTTTTCAGGTGAAAATTTACCTGCTGCCGTTCAGAGTAGGATTGAATTACGCACTTCTGTAACTAGGTTTCAAGCGACTATTGACTCATCTGGCCTCCATATTTTGAAGAGGAGAAGGCATCACTCCTGTTCAAAAATCCAATACGAAGTCTTTACATCTGTGACTGAGCACATACCCTTCAGTCAGCTTCATCAGGAATTGTATTTTTAGAAATACCATATATCTTTATGGAAGTAGAAGAATGGACTCCAAGTTTTAGATTGAAACCCAAGTACTAAATCATGCCTGAAGATGTGCCTGATTAATACTTGTCACTGGAAGCTTCCTCCTTCACTCCAGTCTGAGATACTACCTTGTCATTCCTCTCCAGATCCCGTTCCTGCATGATTTAGGCCATGTTTAAGCTTAGACTAGCTTGCAGCTTCAGAGAATAGGTTAAGGATGGGATAGACTAGCTTGCAGCTTCAGAGAATAGGTTGAGGATGGGAGGTAACTCTCCAGCTAATGGTCTTAGGCAAGAGCAGCCTGAAATAGCCCAACTGGCTGTCGTGTTGTTGTGCTGCTGTGTCGTCTTGGCTCACTCTCGTTGGCCTCATCTGAGGGACATGGCTGTGGTACAGTAATAGTAGCTGCCTCTTGCGGTGGAGATGAGCCTTCAGATAATGCCTTTCGAGTTGCAAAAACACGGGGTCAGCTTTTAAAGGCATTTAAGCATGCCAAGATCTGGAAAGGCAGAAATGAGATTTTTAAAAATTCATAGGTACCTCGTTCAGATATCTAGAAGCTTTTGAAAAGTCCACTTGTGGTCTGCCCGCCCAAATACACCTTAAATGTCAGGTCCTTAGGGCAGGACAGACTACCGTTTGCAAACAATTGGTTTCTCAAATGCTAATTTTTTCCTCCCGTTTGTAAGTTATCCAGAAATATGGCCCTTTTTAACAACAGCAAAAAAAGTAATAAAATTATTTAAAATAGGTTGGCGAGCAGTTTTGTGGACATTTTTGAGCTATGAATTGCCATTTGTCAGCTGTTTGTAGTAAATACTTAGTTGACTCTTTGATGTAGGGTTGGTGGTTGGCTTCCTAAATCACAAGTTCTACATTATTTTCCTGGAACGGATGATGTAACTTTATAAACGACTTCTGTTTCTTTCCATAATGAATTTTCAACATATAATACATTTTGTTTGTTTTGTTTAAAAGGGATTCAGTAAGCGGGGCTTAAATTAGCTGTTTGGGATCAGTTGTACAGGCAGCACTTCAGTCGTTCAAACACGAGTAAAAACTCATTAGCCAAGGGGTAGAGACAAGGTGATTTTAAACCTTTTTTTCCTTTCTTTCGCTAAATGTCTTACGTTTTATGGTTTGTGACTACCTTTATCAATTCTATACAAGCATAATTAGGTTCCAGAGACTGCTGAAAAACCAATAAGCCTGGAATTTGGAGTGGAGTGGAGTGGGAACCACCTGGGCAAAGACACACAGAGGTCCTACACCAAGGGACAGGTTGAACCTGTGGTAACTGGTGCCATCCCTGCCCAGGCCGGGCTGCCGTGCCGTTCCGTGGTGCCAGGCACGCTGCTGGTAGGTCTCTGATAACACACAGTCATGGAGAAACCTTCTGCTGAGAGTCTTTAAATTTTTCCTCTTTAGTGTGTTGACTTCCCACGTTTTTGGAGGTCTTAGGCAAGAGCAGCCTGAAATAGCCCAACTGGCTGTCGTGTTGTTGTGCTGCTGTGTCGTCTTGGCTCACTCTCGTTGGCCTCATCTGAGGGACATGGCTGTGGTACAGTAATAGTAGCTGCCTCTTGCGGTGGAGATGAGCCTTCAGATAATGCCTTTCGAGTTGCAAAAACACGGGGTCAGCTTTTAAAGGCATTTAAGCATGCCAAGATCTGGAAAGGCAGAAATGAGATTTTTAAAAATTCATAGGTACCTCGTTCAGATATCTAGAAGCTTTTGAAAAGTCCACTTGTGGTCTGCCCGCCCAAATACACCTTAAATGTCAGGTCCTTAGGGCAGGACAGACTACCGTTTGCAAACAATTGGTTTCTCAAATGCTAATTTTTTCCTCCCGTTTGTAAGTTATCCAGAAATATGGCCCTTTTTAACAACAGCAAAAAAAGTAATAAAATTATTTAAAATAGGTTGGCAAGCAGTTTTGTGGACATTTTTGAGCTATGAATTGCCATTTGTCAGCTGTTTGTAGTAAATACTTAGTTGACTCTTTGATGTAGGGTTGGTGGTTGGCTTCCTAAATCACAAGTTCTACATTATTTTCCTGGAACGGATGATGTAACTTTATAAACGACTTCTGTTTCTTTCCATAATGAATTTTCAACATATAATACATTTTGTTTGTTTTGTTTAAAAGGGATTCAGTAAGCGGGGCTTAAATTAGCTGTTTGGGATCAGTTGTACAGGCAGCACTTCAGTCGTTCAAACACGAGTAAAAACTCATTAGCCAAGGGGTAGAGACAAGGTGATTTTAAACCTTTTTTTCCTTTCTTTCGCTAAATGTCTTACGTTTTATGGTTTGTGACTACCTTTATCAATTCTATACAAGCATAATTAGGTTCCAGAGACTGCTGAAAAACCAATAAGCCTGGAATTTGGAGTGGAGTGGAGTGGGAACCACCTGGGCAAAGACACACAGAGGTCCTACACCAAGGGACAGGTTGAACCTGTGGTAACTGGTGCCATCCCTGCCCAGGTCGGGCTGCCGTGCCGTTCCGTGGTGCCAGGCACGCTGCTGGTAGGTCTCTGATAACACACAGTAATGGAGAAACCTTCTGCTGAGAGTCTTTAAATTTTTCCTCTTTAGTGTGTTGACTTCCCACGTTTTTGGAAACTGGTCAGAAGACCGTAATTCTCATCCTTAAAAACTAAAGATGTTTTATTATTTTAAAAATAGTCTTTTAACGCATCAGAAAGCATAACCTCTTTTTACATTGCACGTAGAGAAGATAAATCATTGGACGCCTTAATTTATAAATACCCATTATATTCCAGCTTCATTGCCAGTATCTATTTACACATTTCCCACAAAGAAATTAAAATAGAAGAACATATTGTTCCCCAGACTTGTTGATTGACTTACTGATTTATGAGCTTGGTTTCTGAGACTCAACCAGAGCCTTTCCCATTGCACCACACTAAGAGACATGAAAATAATGGAACAGAAATACCACATGGCTAAGCCGTGCATGCTTTCTGTTTAAGCAGCGTCAGGCTGACCTTGAAATATTCAGATCTCCAAACCTTGAAATCTCCAGCAAACCACACAGGAAATAGTTGCTCTACATCAACCAAGACATAGAAGAAAAACGGTGTCAAAAAGAACTATCCATCTATTTTTTTCTTTCAGCACTAACTATTAAATTAACTTAAACGCAGTATAGCAGTGACAAAACGTATGTTGACGTCAAATGACGTCGAATTTAAATTTCATGGTAAAGTAATCTTCAGGTCGTACTCTGCTTTCAGACACACTGGAGAAAACTTACAGTAGACACCCCGTGTAATATATCCTGCTTCCTTTGCCTACAGTATGAACACCATTCCAGTCCATGTATTTTTGGTTTTTTGATTTTTCTTTCTCTCCTCCCCTTTCCCCCCCCGCAATACTTAACAGTGTGTACTTTTAGTATATAGGTTTT
Organism: Calidris pugnax; assembly: GCF_001431845.1. Lineage (NCBI taxonomy): Eukaryota > Metazoa > Chordata > Aves > Charadriiformes > Scolopacidae > Calidris > Calidris pugnax. The sequence continues at coordinate 3,095,903 of NW_015090920.1, read as the reverse complement.
CCTGCAGGTAATGCCTGTTTATTTTTAGCCCAGCTAATGGTGTGCTTGCTTACAACATAGCAGCCCTGCCTTCTGAATAAGGGGAATGACTCACATTCATTAAAATGAATCTTGATACATTTGGCTACTCAGACAAAAAAGAGGTGCATAATGTGGGGGAATTAGAGGACACAGAATTCATTAATCCATGAGGTGGCAGTGATGCCAAGCAGAGACAGCCATAAATTTGTCATATGTGTCTGGGTGACAAAGTGGTTGTTTGGGGAAAAAGAAAAGAAGCCTGGAATTTGTGAACATTTAACTGTTGGAGGGGGATGTTACGCGGGTCGAAAAGAAAAATGGATTGTGAAAACCAAGCTGATTGATAGAAATCTTCAAGAACATTCATACGACACCTTCGCGTTTTTCATTTCGTTTTGAATTTTGGTAATCCTTCAGACTGTTTGTCACTCAGTAATTTCTTTGCCTGGCGAAATTCTTGCTGGTGCACAGGCTGAGAACAAAATCCGTTCTGTGAGTGGCAGCAAGAGGCGACATCAGCTTTATGCTACATGATGGGTTTGATTGTGTGTGGGCTGCGTGCAAGCCAGCCCCTTCTGTTTAAAATAATGGTGTGGCCAATACAAATAGTTGCCGATGTTGATGCTGGGGGAAAGCAGAGGAAAGGACAGAGAGAGCAAGCTCTCCATGTAACTTTTATCTAAGAAAAACACGGCTCTCCACACAGCGTCTCTTTGGGGACCAACCACCCACTGACTTCAAGGGGATTTTGCAGCGTGCGAGGGAGATGAAAGTGGTCCAGCATTTTTGAAACTGGGATGCTTTCCATAATGCCAGTCCTTCAAGGCTGCGTTAGTGTGGGAGAGGGTCATCTCCACACGCTGGTGCTTTTATGACATCTCCTGAAACAGAATGTTTGCCTCGGTTAACTTTTATGCCAAACACATGGTATTTTATAAAGACGACTCGCCTGTGTAGCCCTCTCGCATCCTCCAGTAGCTATGACAATATGTTCAGTGTTGATATATTTTAATATAGACAAAATAATACATAATCACTAATAATTTGCATGTAAGTAGCACGTTTTATGCAGTGTTTGGTACGCATATTACTAATTTGAACTGACTGAGTTTCCTAAGTCTTTTTTGAGACAAGTAAGTGAATGCTGACATTTTCAAAGTTGGGGAGTTGAAGTTAGATGACTAAATCTGTACTGAAGGCTCAGGAAGAGCATTCCCATATTGAACAATTCCGAGTCCCTGCAGTTTCCAATACCTACAGTATTATGCAAATCATATAGCAAGTCAACGACATAGAAAGAAAAGGTGTGAGGGAAAAAGCCCTCATGCTCAGATCCAAGTTACTCACAGGTATATCCACCAAGAAATTACCATGTGCCACAATAATAATACCTCAAGAGCAAGATACCTCACAGATCTCTCTGGTTTCCTTTTGGAGACTTCACTGCTGCCACCCCAGATCTGCTATAAGGGTCATAAGCATCAAGTCCTAAAGGACTCAAATAGTTTGTGGAAGAAACTTTCCAGCTTGAGATTTGGGGATGTAATAAGAACTTTGGGAACCTCCATTTGATCTTTGTGTCCCAATGCATCTGCAGAGATAGCATCAGTGGGATGGCTATGCAGGAAAATGACTTCTGTTGTGGACCAAAAAAAGCACCCCTGCTCTTCTGTACCTCCCTTCACTAAAGAGGAATGCAAAGCTGAGGGAGAACAGGCTGAGTCTGAGCTATGTAACAGCGTGGTGATGCTGCTGGTGAGCTCTGAGTTGTGAAGGTCACTTCTGCTGCGGATGACACTGAACCCAACTTTTGCAGCTTTCCTAATGTTGTCCAAGGGTTACCTCTGGAGCTTGTATTTTACTCAACTTCTAATGGCCAAGCCAGGGTGTGCTTCTGGTCTAACGAATACATAGGCAGTGACATATAACTCTGCGTCTTCAAAGTCTCCTTTATCCTGAAGGATAATTGCTTTTATTATTTTAAATTATGTAATAATGCCAAGACACTGCAGTAATGGATCTCCTAAAACATACACACTGTAATAATGATTCCCCTTTTATTACGTCTCTCTAGGATGCTTAAACTAATAATCTCTGGAAAGCTTTCCCTGCACCAGATGCAGCTAGCGAATGGTTTTATTGTTATTCCCCACACTACCAGCATCTGATCCATGAAGCCAGGAAAGACTGTCCAGAGAAGCAAGCAAATCAGCATTGATCACCGAGGGACTAATTTCCAACAGAGTGGATAAATCCCCGCTATCTCTCCTAATGTTCTTCCTGGCCCAAGACACCCTGACGTACCGCTGGCCTCCCTCCAACCTGCTGTGAAAGGAAGTCAGAATCACAGCGAGATGATTCAAGGGAATAGTCTCATCCATTGCACCCAGACTGCTTAATTTTATTGAAAAAGCCCACCACCAGCTCGCGCTGCCAAATCTGTCTTGCTGAGATATATACGAGCTGAAGTTGAGTCTGATCGTGTGTCAAGGACAAAAGCAAATCTGTTTGGCTGGAGGAGTGGAGTTGGGTCCATCTTTCCCCTCCCGGTGCGCTCACACCAAGAGCAGGTCCTTTCATTTTGTCAGACGTGGTGCCTATGCCAAATGTTATCTCGGGGAAAGAGGAGCTGTACAGATGAATTTGCCTCCCAAATGTGAGTGGGTGATGGTTACAACTTGAGAAAACATCACCTCTGTTCTTCCAGCTCTGTCTGCAGGGACCGGGCTGGTGCTGGATGCCCTGGAAATGAGCAGGGGTGTCTAGTGTGGGAGGAGGTTCTCCATGACATTGCTGAAATGGGGGCTGCAGAGTGGTGTGCCCCATCCTCTCTTCAAATGAGTGAGGCAGCCTTACACACAGAAAGACAACCTTATGTCCACTTCTCCATTTTGGCCATAGCATTGTCGCATGTGATTTGCAAACTATGGGATTTCCAGGATACAACGTGCCAGAAGCCCTTCACCTTTGCTTATGAAACTGAGAACAAGCTTTACGTAAAATGCTTTTTTTTGAATTGCTAGAATAGGAACTGGCCTGCAACCGTAACTCACTTCATTTTAATAAATTCATGCTACTTTTTGTGAGACTATGTTTGGCTCTTATTTTTTTTATTTGGTTTGGCTCTGGGTCTTTAGAAATTTTGAGTATAAGGTTTTTCTTTTTTCTTTTTTCTTTTTTTCTTTTTTCTTTTTTTCTTTTTTCTTTTTTCTTTTTTTTTCTTTTTTTTTTCTCTTTTCTTTTTTTCTTTTTTCTTTTTTTTTTTTTCCTTTTTTCTTTTTTTTCCTGAGCAGCATGTAAGAATCTGCGTCTAGGATCCTCTAGCTCAAGGATAATTTTGAAAACAAAATATGGATTAATTTTCTGACCTTTATGAGTATATTGGAAAGCAGAAAGTCCTCTGAACAATGTGGTTTGACTAAAAGACTGATATTTTAGTGAAACTGAAAGAGAGCTACACGCTTATGAATATAACAGCAACTGTAGTAATACTAGCAAGAATTAGACTATAAGGTCATCAGCCCTAAAGTCCTCACAGAAGATTCTACTGTTCCTAACTCTCCTACCAAAGGAGAAGGAGAAGAGAAGAGAAGAGAAGAGAAGAGAAGAGAAGAGAAGAGAAGAGAAGAGAAGAGAAGAGAAGAGAAGAGAAGAGAAGAGAAGAGAAGAGAAGAGAAGAGAAGAGAAGAGAAGAGAAGAGAAGAGAAGAGAAGAGAAGAGAAGAGAAGAGAAGAGAAGAGAAGAGAAGAGAAGAGAAGAGAAGAGAAGAGAAGAGAAGAGAAGAGAAGAGAAGAGAAGAGAAGAGAAGAGAAGAGAAGAGAAGAGATAAAAAGACATATGGGGAGAGGAACTTGGATAAAAAGAGAAGAGAAGAGAAGAGAAGAGAAGGAGACATAAAAAGACACATGGAGAGAGGAACTTGGATAAAGCTGCATCCTTTATAAGGCACACCTTTATAAGGCATTTGAATCTTCCTCATTGAGAAAATATCATTTATGTTATGATAGTCTGAGATTTTCTTCCCCAATCATAGAAGCACACGGAGAACCGCTCAAACTAGAAACACAAGGGGGCCAGAATCTTTTTAAATTGCTCTGGTGCATGTTAAGGAGCACAGTTAGCCTTTCAATATTGAAAGCTGTCAAAAAAAATATCTCAGAACCTGCCTCCTGGAAGTTAACAGCTGCAACTCAAGTTATGCACGCAGAGAGGAGCCTTCGTTAATGAAATGTTTGGCTCGGATGCACTGCAGGCTCTCAGGCCTAAAAGAATGGCTGTGTTTTTCTTCTCCCATAGGCACAGGGACATTGCTGAAAATATTTGTTTAGCCCAGTGGCCGATGATAATTTTTCCCTCCCTAGCCACAGCGGACCAGCAGGTCTGTTTCCTCGTTAACAGTTGTTGCTCTTTCAGGCTCAGAAATAGTAAGGGATAATTGGGGAAATATGTTAAACTGGCCCTATTATTTTGAGTCTATTATGACTGGTCTGTTACGACTTTACGCTTCTGTTTTCCCTGGGATGCTCTCAGCTGCCAGTTGGAGCTCCAGAGGTCTCCACCAATGGTCTGACACCCAGTGATGGATTTTGCCCATCCCGGACAGCAAGACAGAGCACTGTTTTTATTTGCTGTTAACCTTCCTAAAACAATATCCCATCCATTGTTTTGGGTGGGGGGATTGCAGCTCGTGTACAAACAGGATGGCATGACAGTGAGAGGCCAAAGGGACAGCCTGCTCTCTATAAGTTCATCAGGGGTGGTAAACACAAGAGAGGGAGAGAAGCTATTTAAGCTACAGAACAATGTTGGCACAAGAACAAATGGGTCTGAATTGGCCACGAATAAATGTAAGCTGGAAATTAGAAGAATATTTCTAACCCTCAGCACAGTGAGGCTTGGGAACAGCCTTCCCATTGGGGGCAAGAAACCTAACTGGGTTTAAGATGGAACTCGATAAATTTATGAAAAGGATTATATATTGTGGTTGCCTAAGACAGCAGGGGACTGGACACAATGACGCAGGATGCCTTTTCCAAGCCTATGTTCTTCACAGCAAACCCAACAATTACTCTTTTATAAGTGTGTTTTTCAGGGCGTTCTTTTCCAGTCGAGGGCTGCGCTTCTATTCATAACCATGTTGAAGGAATTTAGGTCCAAACGTCGACTCAACCTGGCAGACTTTCTTGTGCCAGACAGTGGTACTGTGTTGTGACCGTGCCGAAACCCGTTCTGGGAATGAAACCCAGCCTTGATTTTTTTTGGAAATTATATTATTTGTTGAAACTGGAAAATGACAGGGCCCTAATTCTTACAGTTCTCTTACTGATGCAGAGATTGCTACGCAAATTTGGCACAACTTGTCGTTTCTCATCAAGCAAAGCCCACAACTGGATTAATAAGGAAATTCCCAATCAGCGGGAAGGTCCATTGGCAAAACTGTTTTGGGTGGTTTAAACAGCTTATCACACACTGTATACCTGGAGGATGTGATAAAAATAGTTGCTCACGCTCATAGATTGAAATGGTTGCATAGCAATGTTAAAGACTTCTGTACTAACCAACTGAAATTTAAGAGCAATATTTAACACCGGGATTCCTATATAACAAATGTAAGACAAGCTCATGGTAACGTTTTTGAAGGAGGAAGCAGTGGTGATATCATTGCAATATCTATTATTTTATTTCAGGAAATGCAGTTATCACATTGTTTTCGTGTTAAGTCATGGGCTAGGGACAGCAAAGATATTCCTTAATCCTATGGGACTTCCTCCAAATTGCAGCTATGTTCAATCCAGTCAAAGTCACATTACCTGAATGTCAGGAATTGCGTAACATCGCATTCCTACAAACCCTTGAGCTGTTGGGTAGAGCTTCAGTTCACAGAGAAGGAATATGATCGCTCCTTAGAGGAACTTCCAATTATACATCGGTTATTGCCTGAACAAACTACTTAAAATTCCAGAAGGGTCACTTCAGCCTCTTTGGGTGAGAGCTGTTGTTCTGCACTATTACGGCATTCAGCAGGCGTAGGTTGGCTTCAGATCTATTTTTCATGGCAGGGTAGCTTGCCTGCCTCAGCGTCCTGCTGTGGACAAGAATGGGGAAATATTTTTGACGGTAGCAGAGGTGTCTCTCTTTCTGGTGACCTACCCTGTGGGCAGTGCAGTACAGCAAACCCATGTCACATATGGTACCTTACCAACCACCTCAGAAATTTTAGATGGTTGCATATTATAATTATCCATTATCCTCTCATTGAGCTGTGTTTGATGTTGGTTGCTTAGCTGCTGTTTGTGATCGTTGTTTTGGAAAGTCTATAAAAGCTTCATGAAAAACTTGGAAGGTGGTTGGTTTTACTTCTCTCTGTCAGTTGTGCCAGTCTTGAATTAGGGATGATGATATTTACCTCCTTTGTAAAGTATTTTGAGGTGCAGCAAATGAAAAGCGGCAAATCAAAGATATTGTGATTAATTGTTACTTTATGTTATAAATGTAACTGGTTGTTTCAGAGCTGTATGAACTGGAATCTGGAGTTCTATAAAACTTAAATCAAGAAGGAGGATAATCATTTTACAAACACTATCTTCTACGAGTCTATGCTCACTTTTTGCACAGATGAGTTCCAGGTGCTTCTCCAAAAGAGCCACATTGTGCTTTATCTCACAGAACCTGGTGTTCAAAATGCCAGGGAAAAAATATCTTCCAAGTAGTAAGGTTCAAGCAAGTAAAGATATTTGTTGGATAGTGGCAGTCTATAGGGACCAATTCCAAAAGAAGTGTCTCAAAAAGTAATGGACTGCACCAGACTTCTGAGCCTTTTTTTTTCTGGAAGACCAGCCATAAGCAGCTGTGATGATAGCCAGAGAAAAAAAGTCCAAATGCTGCAAGTTGGGTTGTGCATTAGAAAATAATTCACCAAAGAATCATCCTATTACACATTAATGTAAGTTGCCTTATATGTAGTATTGCAGCATGAACAGAAGTTATGTATGACTAATTTGCATACCAAAGTGCAAAGTATTCTCTCGTGATGTTTGGAAACAATAATTACGAAGCCCTGGACATCAACAAAACCTTTCTGATTGGGTCAATGGTGCCGTGTCTCTTCTCCTTGCTGTAAGGTGGGTACTTAGATCTGTGCATTTCACAACAATTTTTCTATAAACTCAGTTAGTGCTATTATATTTATATTTGGGTGGGTTTCTGTTCGCAGGCTGCCTATAGTTACAATGTCCATTAGTAATGGAGATACTGACGGGCTGCAAAAGTGTCAGAAATTGTATGATAAGAGCAACATTACAGGTTTCAGTGAGATGATGCAGTATTACCTGCTGGTGCTAATGACCCTCATCAGCTTTTGCACTGTTACAAAAAACATACTGATGCAGTAGGAATATGGGATTTACCATAGCAGAGTGGCTCAATGATGCATCAAATGCAGGGTGGACACTCTGGTGGAGGCACAATATTACCCTCATTATTTAGAAGAAGATGAGGTTTGATCCTGCTTTTATTGGAGTCAAAGGTGAAATGCCATGTGACAGCTAAACTATAATTTACCCTGTGAACTACACGATGCCAGAGTGGGATCTGAGTGGTGTCATAAAATCATCTAGCCATATTTTTTTTCTCATCTAGAGTGAGTATTTAACTCTTTGACCTCCGGCAGCAATAAATTGCAGAGGCAGGAGGAGGAAGTGGACGTATTTTTATTGGGAGGTTTTGATTTGAGGTCATTGTCAGGTTTCCATATTTGTGACAGAAAGCTTAAAAGCAGAATGTGCATCTGTTTAAAAACAAGTAAAGGGACATGTGTGAAGTGCTGCTCCTTGCATGCTGGCTGTTGACTTTGTGAAGAAATCTCTTTTGAACTTTTAAAGCAGATGAATTCCCATGCAGTTTAGGATTGTATCCTGATGGAAGGAAAAGATGGAATCAACATGATATGCAGGACTATTTGGACAAGGTCTGTCAGCTTTTGGAATTTATGTGCCATTAGCAAGCAGTCAGCAGCTAGAGACTTTTGCCTTTAAATGTTGTTTTATGCCACCTGTGACTCACAGAAAGTATTAAGCTGGTCTAATAAGGTGCATTTGGTATAGCACAAAAGGTTCTTCTAATATTTTTCTTTATTCATCAACATCCTGTATTTATTAGTGAGGATATTGCTTGGTGACAGATCTCAGCTGCAGATTTCTTGAGGTGATACTGTTGCTTGTTTTCAAAACAGCAAATGAACAGACAAGAGAACAAATGCTTTGCCTGTACTTTGAACTGTTATCCCCCCAAATTTCACAGTAGCATTTTTTCTATCTGTGTGTCTGCTAAGCAGCAGCACCATAGTTTTTAATACAGCTTAACAGTTGTCACTTGGCTGATAATTTGCATTCTTAATGTTTGGACTTGCAGTCATCATCATTGAGCTGGCCCTTCACAATCTTAGGGCACTGATGTGATTTGAAGTATTTAACCTCTTGGATCAAGGGAACTGAAGCTCTGAATTTAAAACAGGAAAAAGAAGCTTTGCTAAGATTAAGCAGAATGGGGGTGCGCGCTACGAAAGTAGTTGTATTAAGTGCTACTTTCCTCCCATTAAAGATGTACACTGGGAATGGCTTTCTCAGCTGGAAGTATTGTTATGTGCATGTAGCACACATCCCTGGGGAGAGATGCTACATATGATTTACTTCTAGTTTTACAATTAGATTTGCTCAAAGTAGATTGGGAAGCTGCTTCCAGCCTCAGCCACCGACTGGAGCAGAGCAGCATCAGAGCAGGAACCCATCCTGGAGTGGCTCATCACTGCCTCTGACTACACATTTCATAGAGCTGAGTTAAATAGAGTGTCTCCTTCGCAAAATGCATCCCAGTTTCGGAGTATTGTTATGCTTAGAAAAAAAAAAAAAATTAAGGTAAAACATTATGATTGAAATCAGCACATGGAGGATATGTTGATGTACCCAGTAAGGTACCTATGATGTCACAGAATCACAGAATCTTCATGGTTGGAAGGGAGCTTTGAGATCATTGAGTCCAACCATATGCACCTGGACTCGAGATCATCAAATCCAGATATGAAACACTGTACATTGACAGTAGATGAAATGTCAGGTGGTTCGGGTTTTGTTTTGGTTTGGTTTTTTAAAAGTTGCAGATTGGAAAGACGTTCTAATGGAGACACACAACTCATTTTGACCTTGACAGACCAGGGTCAGCTGGTAACAGTGGTACAACAGTGGTTTGATCACAGTAAGGCACTGTCTCTCCCGAGCAGTTTGGGAACCTTCCCTCGTGGAGACTGACAGACCCTGGGCCAGGCGATGCCGGGGGTGCAATGCTGGGGAAGGTCGTGCTGTAGGCTCCAAACAGAAAACAGGTATGACAGGAGCGTGAGGGGAGTGGGCACAGGGCTCTCCCTCCTTGCTTAGGAAGCTACTAGTAATATGTGGAAAAATTACTCCATAAATCTTCTATCACCCGCGGGATTTCCCCGCGTCACACAAATGTTTGAAGGTCACCCCGAGAAACCAGGAGAGCTGCAGGATGCAGACATTCCCAAGGGAGATCTCTCTCTCCCCTTTGATGAAGTTTCCTGCTCGTGAGCAGTGTTTTCCCTGGGAGGCAGTCTCCCCAGACTGCCTGCCAAGCCCCCAGCTCCTGGCAGGAGTGGAAGTGGAAGCTGAACGTTACTAATTATTCCCCCAGCGAAGTACAGCTACAGGTACCATCTATCTTCTCTGCTTCTAACTGACTACTCTACAAGAGCCAGGAGGCTCGGAGAAAAGTTTCAATAACCCACTTCAAAAATGTCACTGGAAAGAATTTATTAATACTCAAATTACACGTTCCAGCTCAAATCATGCTTTTTAAGCTTCAAAGAATTTGATAAAGCCCTCACTCGCCCACACGCCAGGCCTCCTAGATGTAACTCCCACTGTTTTATAAAGAGTGGAAAGGAGCAGAGAAAACCAGACTGGTTTTACCTGGGGAAGTCTGTGGAGGGTCTGTCCCATGGCAGCTCCCAGCAAAGCCCCCAGAAGGTCTGTGGTCACCGGGGGAGACCTTCAGTGAAGGAGATCTTCCTTCACTTGTAGCTTCTCTCAGCTGGAAGTCTACTCTGCCTTGTGTGCAATTACATATGCACTAATCCTGCAACTTCTACTATGTTTTGCTTAAGCATTGGTTATAGATGAAGTGGGGAAAAAGCCCCAGACAAGGTGACATTATAGCTTTCTCTGCAGACTGAGCTTTAATAGAGCTGCACAGTCAGAGGTATTATTTAAAATTTGTTATAAGAGTCCCTACTGTCAACAAAAGGAGAGGAAAAATTATTATTCCTGAACTTCAATATTCTAAAATAAAGGAAGCTAATAAAATAGCTGACAAGATGGTAAAAGCCTATTGGCCTTTTTGATGGATCACCAAGAACTTGCTGAGACACCAATTGACAGACATTATATAAAATTTAAGATCATCAAATGAGTGAAGACCAAGTTGAGAATCTATAACACTGAAATCAGCAGAAAAGACCCATTGAGTTAAGTGGAAGGAAAACCTGGCCATTAAACATCAACTTGCCACAATCATAATATAAAACCTAATAATGAAATCACAAGGCCCCTTACGTTTTATTTCTCCTGTATTTCTGTCTCCTTCACTGCCCCACAAATGTTGACAACAGAATAATTTGTATTCCTAAAGCAGTCCTTGTCGATATTTGGGTTGATGTAAGTTTTCAAAGTGGGCCCAATGACATAATTACGAATTATAGCATTTTTAGTCTTCATATTCCCTCTCCCTGCCCTCCCCAATCTCTCTCTATGGCATTTCTATGCTCTCTGATAGAGGTATAACCCCCACCCCAGCATGGGATTAGTCTGCAACTGCCATAAATTGCAAGGAGCTCACTGAAGGGGTGGAAATAGGGACAGACAGGAGGGGGAACACCTCCACCTGCAGCCTGCTGCAGGATGAATTACTCAGAGACTTTTGGTGTTAGTGAGAGAGACAAGCCAACCGGGATGTTTTACTTTGTCTAAGTGCCTTCTCAATAGTTTCATTTTATGGGTAGTTCTTAGGGACGTCTGCAAGCTTTTTTAAGGGCACGATGGTTAGCTGCCTATTGAATTCATTTTTTTGGGGGTTGCAACAGAAGGGAGACAGGTCTCTAAGGAGGGAGAGGAGTCACCATGGGACAAGCACAAAGCTTTATAGAGCAACCTTAGTCTCTGGAAAAGGTGAGAACCACAGCCCAGGATGCAACGACTGGCTGAGGACACTCAGATAAACATTTCCAGACACTGGTGCAGTGGTGAATGTGCTGCAATTTTGAGAAAAGGGGCAATTATTATGATACACTAAAACGTTCTTGACCTGAAAAGGGAATAAGGACAGAGAAACATGTACGTATTATGTTGCCATGTCACCACCAAAAGCTAGGCCTTTTTCCAGACCCTGATATGGGGAAAACTCTAGTGCAATCTGACTGATGATTTTTTGAAGATCATCTGCAGCTCACAGGAGCACAGGGGCCTGTACCAAAGCACATGGATTTCAGTCCTTGATCTGGTAAGGAGGTAAGGCATCCCTTTCTATGGGATGCCTCCCATGAAGAAGAGGAGAGGGGCCACACCAGCGTGTCTCCCTCCAGAGGAACACAGATGACGTTGTAAAAGTACTGGAGATAACACATTTCGATTTTTCCTACAGTCTCAAGGTCATTTTGTATTAGTATTTTACAGTGGTAGGTTGTGTGAAAGTTAGTCCAAGAGGAAAAATGACATAAAGTGATTTTAAAATGTATTCCTGGGTCATTTCTATTGTTGCTATTTCTAGCATTTGTAGCAGGTCTGTGAAGCTACTCAGAGAGTAGCTGCTTCTTGTCTAATGTCACCAACAGTATTATAATTTTAAATGTATGATTGCTTATCTTTTAAAATTTTATAATCACATCATCAGTAGAAACACACTGTTTACACCCCAGAGATAAGGATCATGTTCCGACCCCAAATAATATGATTGTCAATTTGTCACAGCAACAGGTTTCTTGTGTGTAACTTCCACAGCTCTTGTTATTTTTCATTTTGAGAGCACGCTGTTGCCTTGTGTCAGGCAGAATTTTCTTCTTTCGGTTCAGGTCCTCAGCAAAGCATCCATCTGAAGTACTGGGCAAATTATATATGTAGCCTACTCCATCCACCCTTTCTGCTGGCAGTGGAAGAGAAGTAGATGGTTTCCCAAATGCATATGATCTCTGTGTTTCTGTAATTTCTGAACATCTTAATGGCGTCTAAATGCAATCACACAAGAAAAGTTTATTTTCAGTCTTTCAGACCTGAGATAGGAGTATTACAAATTTTAATATGCCAAAACAGTTACTATTTTACAAAACACTGAAAGTTTCTGCTGCCAGACAAACCTGGATTTAAATAAATGTAAACCAGTTTTAAATTGGGAACAAAAGTACCTAATGCCCATCAATTTGCAGATTAAAGAAATTGCAGAAGTTGTGTTTCAGAGAGTTACAAAATGCAAAAAGCAGGAATATCTGAGTTATTTTCTTCCTAACTCTTTTTTGTATATTGAAGTAGGAAGATGAACAGACACGCACACACATATTTGCACATTTATGTTTGTAGTTGTGTTGTAAAACCTATGGAGGGAGGGTAGATCGGTCTGAACGTAATTATGGCATTACATTCCCATATGGAGCAGGAACCTACTGTTATTCAGAACGATTGCATGCTGAGAGTTGGGGTACTTCAGCTATTATGGTCTCGTTAAACCTGTTGGGTTGGCAAGTTGTCTTGTGAACCATACTTCTTCCTCTACCTCAGGTAGATAGCTGCGTTTGAGGATTTTTTTCCTCACGCCACTGCTATGCCTTGTGTTGTAATTCTCCTCATGACAGCAGAGCACAAAATGGTTGATGAAAATGAACGAAGTGGTATTTTATAACCATATTTAATGTCTTCCACCCACATGCAGAGGAGGCCGTTCAAGAAAGAGGCAAAAAAGAATAAGGTCACTTATATTAGCTACATAATTTGAAACGAAATATATATTAATGAATCGATGAGCCTGTACATCTAGTAATTCCTTAGCAGAAAGAGGTGTTCCTATGCCACTTCCCTTCAAAAAGTGTTCCTGCTACACTAACAAGACCTATTGCAAAGATGCCTAGAAGAGCTGGCCCTTTGCGTATGTCCCGCATGCCTGTTTATGAAGTCATTTTAGAGCAGTCAGGAGAGTCTCCTTCTGAGAAAGTCTTATCAAAAAGAAGTTAATGGTAAGAACTCTTCACAATTACTCTTCATGTCGCAATTTAACTTGCTGGATCTTGGGAATAATCCAGGTGCAGCGGTTGGTAAAATCATGCACTCAGTAGTGCTCTTCCATCCTACCCGTTAGCCAGTTGTTAATATGGATTTTCCAATTGATTATCAGAAATGGACCATCTGGGACTATTCTTTGTCACTGCGTTGTCTGCATTTCAGATGTCCCTGTTTTCCCTCATTTACTCCTGTCATTTCACCTCATCTTCTACCTGTACAGTCAGTGAGATAATCATTTACACACATGGTCTTTTATCCTTGCAGTCATAGTGAATCAGTATGCTCTTTTACTCATGCTCAGCCATATTGAATCAGCCAGTCAGTCACCTCACATCATGTTCAGGTGAGAAGCCAGGCATATTTACTTCCAGACTGTCTCCCAGTCATATTTTCTGACCCGTTCACATTCACTCATTCATTACCACTAACCCTTGAGCAGCAGCATTAGCTCAAGGGAACTTTGATTCACAGCATTACTTCGCCAAACTCCCTTTTGCAGCTGTATTTCTCAGGCATTCATTAACTACAGGTTGCTTTATTTTTATATCTTTGAAGGAAACAAGCAAAGGGATCATGTTTTGTGGATGCCTCCTGTGCTTGTAACTTGAGCATGCTAATGAGACCACAGGATTTGTCTTTTAGTGGTTATATCTAGATCTGCACCAGCATCCTAGCCAGCACGACTGGGACCAGACTGATTGCAACTCTGAGGATGGGATAGAATATAAAATATAAATATATATGCATATGCATACACATATATACATGTACATAATTAGTAGTGTCCAAAATTGATCTCTTCTTCTCCTTTATTCTCTAAAGACAGACAAGCTTTGTCCAGGAAGATAATACACCTGATCTGATCAGCTGATGTAGCTGGAAAAAACCTGACACTTTCTGAGTCACTGAAGCTTATTTGACACTCCCTCAAGTTGCCACTTCTTTCTGTACTTTTCTCTATAAATTTCTCAGTAATCATACATGGGCTTATACCAGCGAAATATGATTATTCGTCTAGTGAAAACAGCGCAGAGAGAACAATGTACATGTAGTTTTTTTGAAGTATGTAGAGATTCAGGGCAGACAACTGTTACCTATTTCTGTTTCTTGTGCAAACAAGGTCTGTGTTTTATGAGTGATCCCATGGAGAATATTTCAAAACACAAATTAATTCATTAGCTCACTGCTCTGCTCCAGCAGTAGCAGCTACACTAGAAGCCCAGCAGCAATTCTCTTTGCAAAGCTCTGCCACAACATAATCTCAGCAGTGCTAATGAGTGCACATTTCTCTTTTACACAGGAGCTCTATCTGATATTGCAAATCAACTGAAAATATAAAACTTTGATTATGGATAACATAGATAGCATCATATTAACAGTAGCAGCTGCTGATACAAGGTGAGTGATAGAGTAAGAGAGCTTCTGCCATTTTTCTCTGCCTTGCACTTTGCTCATCTATCCTGTCCAGCTAAATGCTGTGATCACATCCATTTGCCATCTCTTGGCAACCTTCATTTCTCTTCTACATCCACAACTGGCATTCTGTGACTTAATTTTGACCACTGCAAGTCTTGGTTTTGAGGTAGATGTCCTACTTAGTTGCAATTACATCTCCATGTATCACTGATGAATAATTTCCTAGATAGATGTTTGTTATAAACCCATTCATTGATCTTCCTGACTTGCACTGAAATATTTAACACCTTATATATTTCTCTGTGCATAAAAAAGCCCCCAACATTCTGTAGAGGCGTTTTATTTCTGCTCTATAGATCATTGTTAGCAGGATACATTTTTTAAATACTTGACGAGAAAGATGAGCTGATTCTTCAGAAAGTTACAGAATTTATTAGACATTACAACCCATCTTTGTTCTCTATTTCCCCTTCTCTCAGAACCTGTAGTCTGATTACCTGTATTATATTTATCCCTGGTTTTGCTGGGGTTTCTACATTCTACATTTCTAAATTCTACAGAAACCAGCATTTCTGATGAGAGGTTCTCTGCATTTACTTCATGCTCAGACTCTAATTTCCTTGCAGGAGTTCCCTTAGAACAAGCACGAACCTCCCATCGTTATCTCCTCTGATATGAAGGTAGTGGGAGCTGTAAATGTCAAGTAAGTGCTCAACCACTGTTGTGCTTGTGGACCACTCATGGAAAGGTTCTTTCAGACAGGCTGTAACCAATGCAGGTGGCATAATATTTGCACAAGGTCACGTTTCTACTTGCACTAGCTTGAATGTTCCTGCCTTCTTTGCTGTCATTACTGGGACAATTCATGCCTGATATGGTGCCAGGAACTTTCTAACCCTAAACCAAGATACTTCACGTGTCAACCTTAAGAACACAAAGTCAGGGAAGCTGCAGGTAAACAGCCTGTGTGGGTAAAACTGACCCTGGCCTCTTCATTCAATTTAAGAGGTAAATTAATTGCAAAGACTCTTGACATATTCTCCCACCACAGTGGTGATATAAGGTGTGTGCAGCTAGTCTCCTGAGATGAGCTGAATCATAGAATTAATGGTTTGGGCATCAAATCCATGCCTTTTCAATTTAGAGACCAGGATGTCACACAAGACAGTGTCAAATGCTTTGCATTAGTCCAGGTAAATGACATCTGTCACTCTCCCATATCTACCAATGATGTAGCACCATCGTAGAAGGCCACCAGATTTGTTGGCCCTGACTTACCCTCCATGAAGCCATGTTGGCTGTCACCAACCACCTCCTTATTTTCTATGTGCTTTAGCAGAGATTTCAGGAGGATCTATAAAGGGGAAATGTGCTTTAGCAGAGATTCCAGGAGGATCTGTAAAGGGGAAGGCTGAATGAAGGACCTTGCATACAGCCCTTCTCCTTGCTGCTACAGACACTACGATCGTTGTCGTGGTAATAAATCTAAAATCGGGACATTGGCAGTTCCTGAGCATCTTCGTCAATTCTCAACTACTTCTGTAATTCCCATTCTCCAAATTCTTTCCCGCTGCAAAGAGATTATGGGCTTGTGACAGACAGCTGATTTTAAGGGTATCACTGAATCCTTTATCAGTTAATTAAAAGGTTTCATTCAAGTTGGGGCCATGATTTATGTAGTTGAATTTAGGGGTTTTTTACCCTTTTGCAAAGAAGATTCCTGTTTGCTTTTCAAGTTCTACTGAAGAAATGTTCAAAAGAAGGGTATTCCTGAAGTGTGTCCTAACATGTATGAATAAAGTCAGGATGGAGAAAACTCTAGAGGAGTGATTTACAATTTCTCCAATAGGTAAATAATGCTTTTCTTAAGTAGCACTGACCACTCTTCTGCACTTGGAGGAGCAGAAACTCCTCAGCTTCTCCTCTTTCTTCTTGTTTATTCTGTAGAAGCCAAAGTCCCTCTGTACCCTAATCAAGAAAATGGTAGTTCTCAACATTTTACAATAGTTTTGCTTGAATAATAAAAAAATATCTCCTATGCGGGCCTCTATGCAACACTGCAATATAGATTGTTATGCTCTGGATAGCAATAACAGTGATAGTAGTTGTGATTAATATACCCCATAATCAACATAATGGAGACACACTCGGATCAGTAAGACAACCTTGATGATGATGAATGGTTAACAGGAATTTTTTCTCAGCTCCAAAATCATGGCTTGAATATCCAGCACAGAGTTTGAACTACCTCGTTCCTAAACTGTTGCTGTTTTGGGCAAAGAACACAATTTGACTCCTTGTGTTTTATTGTTTTCTTCATTCTCCTGGGTTGTATGCTGCTCAGGGCAGGGACCTGCTATTCCTTTTTCTTCTGTAAAATCCCAAGAACGCTCCTGGGTCTTGTAATAAATAATAAATAATAAAGCAGTCCTAAAACCAGAACAGTCGAACTGCTGTTAAACAAGGATTTTTACACTTTTGCATAGCACCGGCTTCAGTGTCGTTTCTCAAAGTATTCCCTGTGAATTTAGTTGCTTTTGATAATCACACTGCAGGAAAAGGAAGCAGTATTCATCTGGCTACAGTGCAAATTCAGTATTCATCAGGCTACAGGCGATGGAGACGAGCTCCAGGGCAGGTAAGACTGCGCTGGGTGAGGGGATCTGTAGCGAAAAAAACTGACGAGAAGCTCTTTTTTGGGGCTTTTTTTTGAAGCCGGGACTAGGCCTCTGCTTGGCCTGGGGCCTGTCAGCTGGGGGTGGTGCTGCTGAGGGAGCCTGGGTGGAGCCACCACCATCACCCCCGGCCATTTTAAACGACCCATTAACGTGCCAAACGGTCATTGCGGCGGAGCAGGTAAGACTGTGCTGGGTGAGGGGATCTGTAGTGAAAAAGGCCGACGAGAAGCTGTTTTGGGGGCTTTTTTTTGAAGCCGGGACTAGGCCTCTGCTTGTCCTGGGGCCTGTCAGCTGGGGGGCGGTGCTGCTGAGGGAGCCTGGGCGGAGCCACCCCCACCCCCGGCCATTTTAAACGACCCATTAACGTGCCCAACGGTCATTCCGGCGGAGACCAGCTTGAGGGCAGGTAAGACTGCGCTGGGTAAGGGGATCTGTAGCGAAAAAAGCTGACGAGAAGCTCTGTTTTGGGGCTTTTTTGGAAGCCGGGTCAAGGCCTCTGCTTGTCCTGGGGCCTGTCAGCTGGGGGGCGGTGCTGCTGAGGGAGCCTGGGCGGAGCCACCCCCACCCCCGGCCATTTTAAACGACCCATTAACGTGCCAAACGGTCATTGTGGCGGAGACCAGCTTGAGGGCAGGTAAGACTGCGCTGGGTGAGGGGATCTGTAGTGAAAAAAGCTGACGAGAAGCTCTGTTTTGGGGCTTTTTTTGAAGCCGGGACTAGGCCTCTGCTTGTCCTGGGGCCTGTCAGCTGGGGGCCGGTGCTGCTGAGGGAGCCTGGGTGGAGCCACCCCCACCCCCGGCCATTTTAAATCACCCATTAACGTGCCAAATGGTCATTGTGGCGGAGACCAGCTTGAGGGCAGGTAAGACTGCGCTGGGGAGGGGATCTGTAGTGAAAAAGGCCGACGAGAAGCTGTTTTGGGGGCTTTTTTTTGAAGCCGGGACTAGGCCTCTGCTTGTCCTGGGGCCTGTCAGCTGGGGGCGGTGCTGCTGAGGGAGCCTGGACAGCTGGGGGGCAGTTCATCCCCCGCCCCCAGTGGATAAAAGGCCTCAGGGAGGGCCTAGTCTCTTCCCACAGAGCACAGAGGGAGCACACTGAGCTGGTGTGTGCCCCGGCTGGGCCCTGTGCTTCTACTAGCATTCAAGGTAAGGTCAGTGGCTCCTGGGGACTCAGCTATGGTCTCTACGAGATCGAAAGCTATGTTTAAGAAAGCTGAGGGCACCCAGACAGAGCCCCCATGCAAGCATATGGGTGTGCAGGCCTCTGGGTGCAGGGAGTGCTAGAGCCTGGTGCTGGCAATGGAGGGTAGTGGAGACAACACCTGTACGAGATGTGAGTAGGTGAATGATCTGCTCAACCTCGGCTTTTTTTGAAGCCGGGACAAGGCCTCTGCTTGTCCTGGGGCCTGTCAGCTGGGGAGCGGTGCTGCTGAGGGAGTCTGGACGGAGCCACTCCCACCCCCGGCCATTTTAAACGACCCATTAACGTGCCAACCGGTCATTGTGGCGGAGACCAGCTTGAGGGCAGGTAAGACTGTGCTGGGGAAGGGATCTGTAGCGAAAAAGGCCGCCGAGAAGCTCTTTTTTGGGGCTTTTTTTGAAGCCGGGACTAGGCCTCTGCTTGTCCTGGGGCCTGTCAGCTGGGGGGGCGGTTCTTCCCCCCGTTCATCCCGCCCCCAGGTGATAAAAGGCCTCAGGGAGCGCAGGGCCTAGTCCCTGCCCACAGAGCACAGAGGGAGTAGGCTGAGCTGGTGTGTGCCCAGGCCGGGCCCTGTGCCTCTACTAGCATTCAAGGTAAGGTCAGTGGCTCCTGGGGACTCAGCTATGGTCTCTATGAGATCGAAAGCTATGTTAAAGAAAGCTGAGGGCACCCAGACAGAGCCCCCACGCAAGCATATGGGCGTGCAGGCCTCAGGGTGCAGGGAGTGCTAGAGCCTGGTGCTGGCAATGGAGGGTAGTGGACACAACACCTGTACGAGATGTGAGTAGGTGAATGATCTGCTCAACCTCGTGGCCCAGCTGAAGGATGAAGTGGAGAGGCTGAGGAGCATCAGGGAGTGTGAGAGAGAAATTGACTGGTGGGTCCACTCCCTGAGAGTAGGGGAACAGGTTGAGCCCCCGTGTAAATCGGAGGACACCCTCCCCTCTTCTCACCAAATAACAGGAGAGGATCTTACGAGATCGAAAGCTATGTTAAAGAAAGCTGAGGGCACCCAGACAGAGCCCCCATGCAAGCATATGGGTGTGCAGGCCTCTGGGTGCAGGGAGTGCTAGAGCCTGGTGCTGGCAATGGAGGGTAGTGGAGACAACACCTGTACGAGATGTGAGTAGG
Source organism: Calidris pugnax (assembly GCF_001431845.1). Classification (NCBI taxonomy): domain Eukaryota; kingdom Metazoa; phylum Chordata; class Aves; order Charadriiformes; family Scolopacidae; genus Calidris; species Calidris pugnax. The sequence continues at coordinate 3,076,123 of NW_015090920.1, read as the reverse complement.
TGAATGATCTGCTCAACCTCGTGGCTCAGCTGAAGGATGAAGTGGAGAGGCTGAGGAGCATCAGGGAGTGTGAGAGAGAAATTGACTGGTGGGTCCACTCCCTGAGAGATGGGGAACAGGTTGAGCCCCCGTGTAAATCGGAGGACACCCTCCCCTCTTCTCACCAAATAACAGGAGAGGATCTTAGAGAAGGGGGGGAATGGAAACAGGTCCCTGCTCGGGGAAGCAGGCGAGTTCCCTCCCCACCTCTCTCAGCTTCCCAGTTACTCCTGCAGAACAGGTATGGAGTCCTGCAGGAGGAACTGGCCGATGGAGAGGAGGATGGCACACCAAGACTAGAGAAGTCAGACAGTACATGTCACTGCAGACCCAACTTCACTACTAGCTCCAAAAGGAAAAGGAGAAGGGTCATTGTTGTGGGTGGGTGACTCTCTGCTGAGGAGGGCAGAGGGACCAATATGCCGCCCTGACCCGCTACACAGGGAAGTCTGTTGCCTCCCTGGGGCACGGGTCAGGGATGTGACGAACAAACTCTTACTATACCAACTCTGGTCACAAGTATCATAAAAACAAGGTTTTGACTAGAAATTTGAATGCTCAGAAGCAGTTTGAATTTAACTTCTTCCACACCCTGTCTTCTTGCTCTTATCATTCTATCTGTAAAGTTCAGAAGTAGAGGAGAACATGGCCCTGCCTTTCAAGTGTCCATGGAGAAGGCTGCCAGTGCAGGCATTTGGTAGTTGAAGGTCTCAGGTGTGGTGCTGTTTGATGCTGTTACGGGGTTACTTGTTCTCACATTTCTTGGTTTTGCTCCTCCTTTTCTGGGTTAAATATGAATCCTTTTTCCTTACTCCTCTTTCTTCACCTACTTTTCCATTCCCTTTGCTTTGCTGCCTTTTCTGCAAGACAATGCCTTAGCTTCTATTTATTTGTTCCTTTCTCTTTTTTTAAATTAAATAATTAATTTTGCCGTTTTCTCTCTCTTTTCAGCTGGACAGCAGGAGAAAAAGCATGTGGAGTGGGGAGAAGAAGAGCAATAACACCCTCTGAAAGTTGCTAGCAAGGAATCATCACTCAACTCAATTTTAGACAGGATCAAGAATGTGCAGGAACCAGAAAGCACCAAATTCCTTGCCTCTTCTATCATTCAGGTACCTTCATGTTTTATGGGCAATAGTGTTAAAATACTGCTGTGTTCTCCTTGGTCTTAAATACCTGAACAAACTGTTTCAACTAATTTTTCCAAGGGTATTCACTGAGCTACTATATAACAATAGAGTACTTCACTGTTTATCATATGATCAGTTTTCTAAGGTGCACCTTACGTTCATAAGAACCAGATGAAATTAACAATCTTCTCTCATAATATAATTACTTATGGTCTCTTATATTGTCATACATTAAATTACCTGAGAATACATAATTGCTGTCATTAATATCTGCTGTCTCCTTAATGAAGCAAAAGGTAGAGGCACAAGCTTATCAATTGTGTCTCCTTGGAAGTGTCTGGACTTGGCTGATGGATTGGGTCCCGCCTCCAGGAATGACCCCTCAAATCCATCAGGTCTCGCTATTTTTGCTTTGCTAAAAATGTATAGATCCTAATCCCTGTAGAGAGGTCGTTGTGTTGGGGTGTGTTGTGAAAGATGGGGCATCTAACAACCATGTAGGGTGTCATCAGCTGTCAAACAGGATGTTTTTCTGCCTGCAATAATACCATTGAGTAAAGCAGGGTAGAATTAAACATGTGCTGCTTCTCTTTAGAGAATATATTTTCTGTGCACCAGACCATAGAGGCAAGTACAATGAGACCTTTTTACATGAATATGCCATAAAATAATAGACTTACTGAGGGAAATTATTTTGAGGACGCTAACGGGTGAAATGATACAAGAAAGAATCCACTTAAAGAACCACCTGAAAAATAAATTTTGCATTGCAAACTGATATAAATTTCACATACCAGCAGGGAACTTGAATGACTACTAGTCTTGTGCAATGCGCTTATGTGTGTAAAATGGGTTTCTACTGTATGTTGGCTTTAAAAACATTATTCACTGTTTCCTGGTACAAAGCCCCAGCAGGCATGCACTTGGCTAGCTAGTGGAGAACTCTGCCCCAGTTTTCCATAATGCATTCATGAAGGGATTTGTAACAACCAGTGGTTACTGCAGCAGAAAGACTAAAATGTTGTACTGTGGCACTTTTGAAACAAACACAAAAGTTCAATCGCTGCGGCTCTTACAAGGCTAATGACGTGCTATAAACAGTGGCATATTGCTAGCAATGTATAATCCATACTCAAAGCAGCCATTCATTAAGACTTATAATTTCTTTTCTATATACTTCACTCTTCGTGCTAAAACCGTGGATTTCAGAAGCCTCTATTGGTGACTCAACCTCGCTGTGCTAAGTACCTGCACCCTGCAGGGCTCCATTTACCCAGAGCTTCATGGAGGGTCCCCAGCACATATACCTCTCAGCTCTCTTCTGCAGAGAACAGGCCTTTGTCTGAACATCTGTGATGAGGCCAGGAAGGTCAAAGGGCTCATGGGCATATCAAAAAAACGTCCTTCTGCAGAGAACAGGCCTTTGTCTGAACATCTGTGATGAGGCCAGGAAGGTCAAAGGGCTCATCAGCATATAAAAAAAAAGTGAAGCCTGGGGCTGCAGCAAACAAACCTGGAGGGCCAGCAGCAAAGGGCAGTCAACAGCAAGGCTCTGGGCTGGGCTAGAGCACCCTAACAGTTAAGCAAGAATAATTAGGTCGTTAAAGGCAAGCTGGGCTTAGTTTAAGGTGAAGAATGGCACTTCAATGTCAGCCAAGAAAACTTGGCTTGTCAGAATTGGTGTCCTCCCCAATCTGCCTTTCTTCCTCTCTCCCTTCAACGCTGCGGAGATCTTGCTTCTCTCTCTCTTCTGACTGTTTTCCTTGTTTCCAGCAGTTTTCAAGCCTCTCTTCCTTAGTTTCACTCCTGGATTTTTTTTTCTGTCTTTAAGCTCTCTGTATTAAATAAAGGTGTGGCCTCAAGCTGCACGAGGAAGAGTGTGGAAAAAAGTTGGAAGAAAACTTCATCATACAGAAGATTTTTTCTAAATCCATATGGGAAGGTATATGCAGTCACAGAGTCACAGATGCCATTTATGGGTGTCTCTCTCTTCAGGTAGCTTAGATCTCCCTTTGAACCTGACTTCATGAAAAATAGAGCTCAGAAACCTGCTGAGATGGTTACAGTACTCAATTAGAGAAGAAAGTGTCTTATGAGTGACAGTATCAACAAGCTCTGCTATTGCAAACTCAAATAGGTGGTAAAATGCAAAGGGAGATGGATGGCTGCTACAGTACTCAATTAGAGAAGAAAGTGTCTTATGAGTGACAGCATCAACAAGCTCTGCTCTTGCAAACTCAAATAGGTGGTAAAATACAAAGGGAGATGGATGGATGCTCTTTTGGAACTTCTGACCATGTCCCCCAGCAAACGAGCAAGAGCAACGTCTGCCCTGGGAGGAGTCCATCCACAACTCAGAAGTTCAATCCGGTCACTGCAGGGTTGGTCAACATCCCCATAGGAAAAGGCATGACCAGGAATGGTGACACCAATAGGATTTCATTCTCAATACCAGAAGAAAGGTACCAAACTGGACTGAAGGAGCTTTCTTCCTAAAAGGGGAGCTAAGGGGAACTAACAATAAGCTTTGACCGATGCAACTACTGTAGGGAAAATACATAATGCTTCAAAGAAGAACTTTGTGAAGACAGGCCATGCAGTTTTACAGTGTTCACCCCAAAAGATGCAAATTCAGTCAGCTTTGCATTCACAAGATTGGATTTAATCTAGAATGACTGCATTCGTATTTGATTTCAAACCTCACAAATACTGAGTAACAGCTTTCATCTGTGCTGTTTACTAGAACTGATGTATTCTACCCTTCTGGAGAACGCGGTATTTAGATAAAGAATAAAAAATACTGAAATCGGTAGAAGAACTAAAAACTTCCAGATGTGTGTGCATTAACACTGGCATTCATGCAGACAGTCTTTCTGAAAACTTGAAATATGTGTGCATCTCCTGAGAAAGAAGGCTTGAATTAGAAGGAAAGTGCCTGTGAGGAAAGCATTTTGCTCTTCAATCTCCAAGATGAGAATTTTTCCCTCAGAAATGAAACAAAGCATGTGCTGCAGGTCGCATGTGGCAGCTACGGGAGAAATCAAGCTTCTTAATGGACAGGTCGTAGGAGCTCATACCTTTCTCATGAGCCAATATCAAATTAACCCTTTCATACCCTGCAATTCATATACAAAGGATACTTTGAAATGTCTTTAATGTGCATTATTTGCTTCCACGACCCCTGTGTTGTTTCTGCATAGCCTGGGTACAGACAGAATCACATGGGGTTGGAAGGGACCTCTGGAGATCATCTAGTCCAACCCCCTGCCAAAGCAGGGCCACCCAGAGCAGGTCCCACAGGAACGTGTCCAGGTGGGTTTGAATGTCTCCAGAGAAGGAGACTCCACCACCTCCCTGGGCAGCCTCTGCCAGGGCTCTGCCACCCTCACCCCAAAGAAGTTCCTCCTCATGTTTAGGTGGAGCTTCTTATGTTCAAGTTTGTGCCCATTTCTTCTTCTCCTGTCCCTGGGCACCACTGAGAAAAGACCAGCCCCATCCTCCTGACACCCACCCTTGAAGTATTTATAAGCATGGATCAGATCCCCCTCAGTCTTTTCTTCTCTAGACTAACAAGACCCAAGTCCCTCAGCCTTTCCTCCAGGCCCCTCATCACCTTTGTAGCCCTCTGCTGTCCCCTCTCCAGCAGTTGCCTGTCCAGGGTAAGAACATGACAGTCATGTATTAAGGTAATACCATGCAGCATGTGCTCAAATCTGAGCCACATAATTTATGAAGGACAAATACCAGGAGCAAGGGTGGGGGTTTGGGGAAATTGGGGGAGAGGTTCAGTCTAGGAGCCTCAACTAGGCCTCTTAATACTAGTGTTATGTCAATAAATCCTAATAATAGCAAAAAATGAACGGGTTGGGAAAGTGTTATTATCCTTTTTCACTGCAGGCCAAGGAAGTTATTTGTTTGATTTGCAGTCAAATCTTGAGTAGAGTTGGATGGTTGCCTGGATCCAAAAGTATTCACCAGGCACATAGAGGGAGGGACATGGGGCCCAGGGAATCTGGAGACCCAACTGTGTGCATGCCCTGTAGGGACTTCAGCCTGTGGCAGTGGAGATGTTTAAAAGTCACCTTGCACAAATATCCAAACTTCACAGATGCCTCTCTGACCCGAGTCACTGAGCTTTTTGTGTTGGTTTATTTTTATATTTTTTTTTCCCCCTTGTGATAATTAATTAACTTTAAAGTGATAACAGCACAGGGTGAAGTCCATCTCCAAGGACTGGAGGTGAAGAGTGGTAAAACAGAAGAAAATGCTTCTGGAAAAAGATAGTTTGCAAAAGTCTGATTACATTTTTTCCAAATGATTTGTTGCTTGTTTAATTATGCATTTCTGTTCCTCCCTTGGTGGATCTGAACTCTGCTGCCTGAAATCCAAAATTTCCGCTCCTAACTGGTGAAATGAAGCCTCACACACTGAAGCTCAACAAAAACAGTAAAAACCTACAACTAGATTTTCTTTCCCTAAAATTACTTCTTACCTTTTATAACACCTACAGAAATAGCTGGGATATTGTAAATATGATAAAACCCTCTCTGTGAGATGAATAAATTGATTAGGAGCAAAATAGCCGTGTGGGTTGGGCTAGATTGGCTTATTAAGGATTCAATAGCTAATTGCTTGCACGGTGGGACGAAAAAGAAGGAAGAAATAAATACAGAGAGAAATATATGTTTGTTTGTGGAAGGGTTGATGGGCTGCTGGCCAGGGCAGGCTGAAAAAGCCTGCAGGAGTTTTGGATACAGGGAGAACCTATTACCGCCGGTTGGCATGGAGCAAAATTCAAAGGAAGACATCCACAGACTGTGGTGCCTGGAACAATATAGCTGTGGTTCAAGGGTTTCTCTTTTATGGCCTGATTACAAATGCAATATAATTAGCCGCGCCGTATACTTGCACAGCTCCTTTAATCCAATGATTTCAAAGAACTTTTACGGAGCATAATTAAGGAAAAGTATTTGACCCGGGAGAAATAACTTGTCGATGGACCTCCCAGCTTCCCACCCTTCCCTGCCTTCTTTGTTAGATGCATCTCTGTTTACTGGATTGTGAATAGTAGAGCTTGGAGGCAAAGCTAATTAATAGTAAAAACTTGTTTGTGTGAGATAAAAAGGGCAGGAGTATGTGCGTTTGAGTGGTACTCTGAAAGACAGAAGGTGTTAAGCAAGAATAAAGAATCAAGAAAGGAAAAAAAGGAAAGAAAAGACAGAAAAGGAGCAAAACAAGTTCATCTTATTAAAGGAACTAAGGGGAAATGTGGCAGCCTTGAAAGGATGCTGGGAAGAGTGTGCACATCCAGGTGGGTTTTCTAATATTCTTTCTCTACAGCAGCTCAGAAGAAGTCCTACCCCCTTTAATAGTAAACATGGTTGGTCTTTCTTCCTTCTAAATAAGGGTTTGGACATAAGTCTAACTACTCCTCACCAGACAATTCAAAGCAAAAATCTATAGCTTCAGGGAGAAAAAGGAAAATCCTGGAGTTTTCTCTCTACTATTCTTTTTCTGTAACTTTTTTCAGGAACAAGCATGGGACCATACAGAGTGCACAGAGAGAAAAATGATAGATTAATTAGTTCCCAGCAGCTCTGCAGTTCCCTGGCCATGCAAAGCCTGCTGTTGAAAAGAAGTGCCCAGTCATTCTCCTAGCCCAGTGAGCAGAAAAAGGAGCAACTTAACACCTTCCACTTTTTAGGCAAAAATGAAGAAAACAGAAGCAAGCCGGACTCTTAAGAAACGAGGAGGGGATTTAAAAGTAGCACAATAGTCATTAAGAAACCGAAGTATGTTTGAAAAACAAGTGGTCGGTTTTCAGCAGATAAAGCAAAATCTTAGAGCTGTGGATGATTTAGGTTTTATATGCAGGAGTAGCAGTTGCTATTGTTGCAGAACAGCTGAAGAAACCGTCAAAATCTCTGAGCAGTTGCTAATTGGCTGATCTGATGAGACAGGCCACAGGTCAGTGAGGTCTCTGTGTCACTGAAAATCCAGCAAAAATAAGGACAATAGCCTTTTTCTAAAACGAACTGGCTGCCTGGCCCAGCGAAGCAAAGCAGAGAGCTCGAGCAGCATAAATCTGTCTGCAACCCAGCTGAAGATATGAAATAAAAATCAAGATAAAGGTACTGCTGAAAACCTAGAGGAATGCAGACTTACAAACTGTAGGCAAATACTGTGTTGTTAATTTTTAAAAATAAAAAGGGAATGGTAAAATAGAGGCCTGATCCGTAGCATCAGGGCCTTAGGAAATTGCTGAACAAAATGTCTTGAGGAATCTGAACAAAAATGTAAAGCTGCCAGAGGAGCTGTAGGCAACAGGGACACACGTGGATGTGCCTGGGGCCAGGTGTCCTCCTGCAGGACCTTCTCCCAAGGGTTCCCCAGGAGAAGGTATTGTCTGTGGCAGGAGGAGGAGAGTCAATCCACGGAGATGGACAGTGATGCTCCATTCACGAATTCTCACAACAGGCCACGGAGATGGACAGTGATGCTCCATTCACAAATTCTCCCATCCTTGGGCATCCTTGCTAGAAAGAGCCACGCAATATACATGTGAAGTGTTATTATTATTTCTCTTACATAGATTTGTTAAATTTAATGAGGACATTGAGGGTTTCCACTAATCCTAACCGCAAAACCAGTGTCTCTCAACATTTTCTTGATTAAGCCATTGAAAATATAACAGCTGTGAGTGCCTTGCGTTCTTCCACTGTAAGGTTGTTAAGTGCACTCTACATACAACTGCATTTACTCATTACACCTAGGTTCTATTCTGGTATGTACTATATCTGCTTGGCCTCTTTCAAAGCAGAAGAATATTGTCCTACGCAGAGTCCACAAATGAATTTTTCCAGTAACACTTTGTAGCAAGTGACCATTAATTCACGCTAAATTACAGCGGAGCTTCCATAGAATTACATATTACATCTACGCAAGCATCCAGGGACCAATCTGATTAATATCACTATCACAATGAATATTAGAGGAATTAATGTGACTTGCTGCTCACTATAACAGAGGAGCATTTACAGTTTACTTTTGGAAGATACCTTCCTTTCCAACTCACAGGTGGAAGGTGTGGAAGTGACATTCAGCTGAGTAAGGCCTTTCAGGAGTAGAGCTGTCTGATTTTCACCTGTTATTAGGCTGTGGTTTTTTAAACCCCCTGCTGTGAATACATGTGCAATTATTATTTTTGTTATTTGAAATGCATTTTACAATTAAGCTTGCGTTTGTTTTTTCAATACTCTTTCAAGTAGTTATATTGACTTCTTTCTCTGTTATTAAAAAGTTATAAAAACTAAAAAAAAAAAACAAAATGAGATACAATCCTGAAGTCATAAATAACAAATAACCACTAAGAAAAAATCCTAGCAACCAACAAGCCCATATGAGAACATGAATCTTTTTTTGTTGGTACATTAGCAGGGCAGGAGTAAGGAAAGACTTGCAGAGTCCAGTTGTTAATGGTAGGAATAGGAAATACACATGCAGAGTGTTCAAAATCCTTTCAAAGTTTATGGTCATAAAATTCAGAGCCTGCAAATTTAACATGGAGAAAGTCTACAAGCTGAGATTTTATGGCTTTTTTTTTTTTCTTTTTTCCTAAGGTAGTCTCAATAGTTATTTGATTTTAGATTAGAGCAATGTCTTACAACAGATATTAATTTTCCTCCTATCACAATGACTATCAAATAAAGCAAAAAAAGTAGTGCTATGCTCCTTTATCACTATGCGCTTTAACTATCTTCCAGGAGAAAAATTAACAATGGTTTTTTTAAAGCACTTCTGTGTCTCAAGAACCAACAGGATAAAAACATCCTAACGGTGTTTTCTTCCAGACAGGACTTCTATTCTCTCACTGCCTCCATTGTGACTTGGGTAAACAGAGGCTAAATTAGCGCATGAGTGCACCGCGTATTATTTTCTGTGGTAATAAGGAGTAAAACAGAAAACAGGGTAAATTAAGGCTGAACTTCAGAAGGCATACCCTGACTACAAGGTTCATTCAGCTTATTTTCCAAAGCAGAAAGCAGAAGCGTTTCAAAATGTTAGGCTGCACTTGGACAAGACACTAGAAAATATGATGTAATTGAGCAGCTCTGTCTTCGCAGGAAGAGAGGGAGACAGATTTAATGCATTTTACCCTTCCCCAGCTTCTCCAATAGCATGTTGCTTACTCACTGCAAGTTTTTTGGTGGGGGGCAGAGAATGCCATTTACTTAATTCATGGAATGTCTGCTACTCAGCAAGGCTTAGGTGAAGCTTCTGGACATTGCAGACATGAGGGTTTAGCTAATTTTTAAAAACAGAGGATTTTTCCTATGCAGCAGAGCAACCGTTCTACACAGACCCACATTTCACCAGGGCAATGAAGTTTGCTGGCTCTTATCTTTATGCCATTTACTTAATTCATGGAATGTCTGCTACTCAGCAAGGCTTAGGTGAAGCTTCTGGACATTGCAGACATGAGGGTTTAGCTAATTTTTAAAAACAGAGGATTTTTCCTATGCAGCAGAGCAACCGTTCTACACAGACCCACATTTCACCAGGGCAATGAAGTTTGCTGGCTCTTATCTTTTGTACCAAACGTGGACACTCAGTCATAGGGAAGAGCGTGGTCAGTAGGTCGAGGGAGGTCATTCTCCCCCTCTCCTCTGCACTGGGGAAGCCACAACTGGAATCCTGTGTCCAGTTCTGGGCTCCCCAGTTCAAGAGAGACAGGGAACTGCTGGAGAGAGTCCAATGTAGGGCAACCAAGATGATTAAGGGATTAGAGCACCTCCCTTACAAGGAAAGGCTCAAAGAGCTGGGGCTCTTTAGCCTGGAGAAGAGAAGACTGAGGAGAGACCTCATCTATGTTTATAGGTTCCTAAAGGGTGGTTTGAAGGATGATGGAGCCGGACTCTTTTCAGTGGTTTCCAGAGATAGGAAAAGGGGCAACGGTCATAAGCTGGAACATGGGAAGTTCTACTCAAATACGAGGAAGAACTTCTTTGGGGTGAGGGTGACGGAGCCCTGGAAGAGGCTGCCCAGGGAGGGTGTGGAGTCCCCTTCTCTGGAGATCTTCAAGCCCCGCCTGGATGCTCCTGAGTGATGTGCTCTGGGCAATCCTGTTTTGGCAGGGGAGTTGGACTACATGATCTCTAGAGGTCCCTTCCAACTCTGACAATTCCGTGATTCCATGATTCCATAACAAAGGGGTTATAAAGCCTCGTCAGAAGGGCCATGGATGGTCCCTACTGGTGGGCTGGCTCTCTCGGGCAGCCCCTGGTGTCAGCCTGAGGACCAACCTGCTCCATGCCAAGGCTTTTCAAGGCTCCCAGTGTGGCTACTCCACTACCCAAGCCAGGGAGAAGCAGGATCTCCACTTAACTGCACCGAGGCTTGAACATCTTGTCTGTGTCTGGATTTTTATGAATAAAAATTCAAGACATTAAAGAAAACCTGAAACTAGATAGCTCAGTGATGTGAGATGTTCCATGCGCAACAACAGACCGTGCAACATTTGAGTTTCCTTTCAGCCTTTGCTTTTGTAAAAACGGATTCTGGGAAAAGAATGGGGTTTTTAATAAGGAAAACCAAAATGTCTTTATTTGTGTTTTTAAAAAAGGCTTGTCCTTTGGTGAAGCCATCGTGCTGTATTTATGCTGCAAATGGTGTATTGATGGGCTTACACGTACATTTCCCTGATAGATGGGCAGAATTGTTCATAAAAATGAACAACTAAAAACATACTAAAGAGGTACCTAGAGACAAAAGCCTAAAGCTGAGAATATAGGTTATCTTCCCGGAGCAGGATTGTTAGCTAGGAAAAAACTCTACAGTTCCAAAGGTAAAAAATATGATCTACTGCCACCTCCCTCTTGTGGATGGCTATTTATAGTGACAACTGGACAGCAGATTGCTGTTTAGCAGTTTGATGTCATAATTTGTATTCCAAGCGAGGTAGATGATAGGTTTTTGAATGTGAATAAATACAAATGCTGATTCCCATCTACTAACAAGTGAACATTCATTATCTCCCATGTTTTACCAGCATGCACACGAGCCACAGTCGTAATTACTAATACGCAGCAGGCTCTGAAAGACCTAAAAAAGTTTGCAAGTTGCCATGAGAAATATTGCCCCCAGGAAATGCATGATTCAAAACCAGTTTGTACATGGTGAATGCCTACCCATAACCATGCATAATTCAAGTAATTCATGAACCATAGGAGCTTCACTTGTTACTCCTGAGACAACCAACAAATGTCATGGTATGAATAATAGAAGAACACGTGTATTTGTATAGCACATTGAATTATCTACTGTAACTCCTCAACTCATTGCAGCTCCTGGCAATTATCTCAGTGTTCGCAGACACCGAATAGGCAGAATATTTACCTGGTGGGCTTTAAAATTCTGCAACTGCTTCTCCTGAGTGGTCTCTGTTGCTTTCCCCTGCCCAGGGGGCTCATCAAGTGCTACCTAATGCTAAGTGTTCGTTTTACAGCTTGCAGCTCAGAGTGAGTCCAGTGCTGAGTTTCTTTTCCAGTGGGCTGTTTTAACTTTGCGACTGTGGGTACAAATAAAATTCAGCTGACATCATTCAGATGCAGTCACCATCATTTAACCGCATAAATAAGTGAGTTGGATGTGTAATTGGTCAGGTCATCTACCTGGAGTATAATAAGGCTCTGATGTAGTGCACATCAGCACTCTGGGTTTCATCACTTGGGTTGTCCTGGCTGGGTTTCATCTTTGAGATGTCAGATTTCTGCAGTGCAGGCATCAATACCTACGTCGTTGTCTAGACTCCTTTTACACCCAGTGGAAGAAACAGGCACTATTCATTCCCACAACTAGCAAACTTAATGGAAAAAAAAAGTATTCATCTGAAAGTAGGCAGCTAATATAGGCTAGATGTCTTTCTCTCCAGATGTGTCTCTTCCTTCCACTGGTTTGGGGTTATTCAGCCTGGAGAAGAGGAGGCTGAGGGGAGACCTTATTGCTCTCTCCAACTCCCTGAAAGGAGGGTGTGGAGAGATGGGGGTCGGGCTCTTTTCTCAAGTCACAGGCGACAGGACGAAAGGAAATGGCCTCAAGTTGTCCCAGGGGAGGTTCAGGCTGGATATTAGGAAAATTTTTTTCACTGAAAGGGTTCTCAGGCATTGGAATGGGCTGCCCAGGGAGGTGGTTGAGGCCCCATCCCTGGAGGTGTTCAAAAGACGGGTTGATGTGGTGCTGGGAGGTCTGGTTTAGTGATGATGCTCCTTGTTTGTTGTGCGGGTGTCTATTTTTGTCAGTTAGGTTGACGGTTGGACAAGATGATCTTTAAGGTCCCTTCCAACCTAGAAGATTCTGTGATGAGTCTAGAAAGAGCCCACCTTAGATGCAGACATCAGGCTTGCCAACGTACAAATTGAAAGGGAGCTGAATCATACCTTTATTGTATGCAGAGCAACTATTCCAGGTGTGCCACGCTGAATTTGGATTTGGGAGTACTTAAGAGCACAACTCCACTTTCTTTTTCTGGACCACCCGTTTCAGGGTAGATTTCCCAAAAATTGAAAGTATTTTTACTTTATCTATACTTTTCTACTGGTGTGAGCCATTTGGTGTTTTGAAATGAGAATAGTACTGATATTTGCCAGAAAATCAAGGGAAAACCTTGAGCATGTGAAGAAATTTGTGTATTTGCTGCTTAATACGACACACAAGCTTGCCACTTGGCTAGATATTTCCTAGCACATCTGGGCTTTTCTCTGTAAATGCCAGGTGAAGTTGACAAGATACAGAAGTGTTTTGTTGTTGCTGCTTTTGTGGTTTTTAAACTGATTAATAAACATACACGAACAGTCTGCCCGTTTGAATGCAAGCGAACTATATTCCCTGGACATTTTTCAGCCTTCCAAAAATAGTCCCAAGTTTAAAAAAAAAAAATAAAAAATGCTGATCTAAAGCAGCCCAGCAGTTATCTGGCTTATTCAAATGTGCAGAAAAATTGCAGTAGGCTCTCAGGCCCAGGAGTGACACAACTGATAGGGATTTTGCCCAGGCTGACTCGACCATACAAAGCCATGAAATAAAAAGAACGTTACACATTAAGGAGCAATAAAGAACACAATCTACAGTTGCCGAGGTCAGAGATGAAATGGAGGATAATTTTACCTAACCCTGCAGGAGAGAGGCTTTCAAGGCACTTCCTTGCCTAGGTGCAGCATCATTTTTTGCTTTGCCTCCTCCCCAGCTGGGTGCCCAGGAGCTGGGCTGGCCGGTAGGTGGGCAGTGGGTGCCCAGCCAACCCTGGGGACGCGTCCCTTGGCAGCAAAAGCAAGCTGTGCTGCAAGGGATCAGCATCTTCCCTGCATCCAAACAGCCCAGAACAAGCCCTAGATTCAGGCCCACAGCATCTACTCGATTGTAAAATTAATGGTGTAGCCTCCAGCTTTTTCCTGATGCCTAACCCCATGTTCCATCACCCAGCTTAAGCTTGGTGTTTTTCAACCTGCAATTTTTCAATTCAGTGTGACAAAGATTATTTTGTACGTGCATTATGCATATGTGAAAGCAGTGTCTCTCAGTCCTTTCTAAGAAAGTCCGTATTTTCATAATGACCATGTTTCTAGATCCCTGATCCTTTCTTCCTTGCTCTCTGTGTTTGTTGCATATTTTTCCTAGGAAGCAATGTCTCAAACTGGATTTCACTGATGGATTTCATTGATGAGGAATAAAGTGAAAGGATTACTTTGTATGTTGTATATGTGTCACTACTATTTATGCAGTTCAGCATGAAATGTGTTTTTCTGCATCTTTAACTATTGGTTATTTTACTCATGCTGAGTTTGCAATCCATCAGATTCTCTTTTGCAGAGTTATTACCTACAAGATGAGTACTCCTCTTGTAATTTTGTGTAGTTGATTATGCCTATTTAAGCGGAATACTTATCACTCATCCCTACTGAAATGCTTCTTTTTGTATTTCAGACCATTTATACAATTTGAAAAGCACTGTTTGATTCCTAATCCTATACTCTGAATTTCTTATGCCCTTTTGTGTTGTCTGAAAGTTTAATAATGGATTTTGTTATACAGGCAGTAAATAAAAATATTCTTCAGGATCAGACGCAGGACAGGTCTGCATAGAACCTGGCTTGATAGATGTTTGATGACAAACCACAGACAACTTCTTGTTGACTACACTTTTCAAATTGTTACTTTTATTTCACAGCAGTTTCGACTAGATTGTTCATTTCCAGCTTGCTCAAGACGAAGGTTGTCAGACGTTTCCCCTAATCCCATGCAAGTTATGTAGGCTACAGGGGGCAACCTGATAAGGCAGAGATTCTGAAAGTAAAAATAAACTTTCATTATGGTATCCTAGAAGCATTTTTCTGCGTGGTTCCTCTTGACTCTGCAGATTGTCCTAGCAGAATTCCCAAGAGGATGTAGCCAACAAATCAGCCCTTGGCTGAGGTTTGGGATGTGCTGCTTTCCTTTGGAGCTGCAGTTAGTTACGTCTTCATCTACTTTTTCTTTTTTTCTCCAGGTCTAGCCCCATTTTGTCAGCTGGGACTAGAAATCTCTGGGGATGAGAACCAGCTGTTTCAGGGTGGTTGTGCAGTGCCTAGCACAGAGGTCATCAGCACTGGCTAAGGTGTGTAAGTACTACTTACTATATTACTATTTTAGTTTAGTATATTACTATACTACTACTTACACTGCTACTATAATGATGAATTATAACAATCCACCATACCATATTTTTCCCAATCTTTTCCCAGGTCCTATTAAGCAGATTGTGTATCACGGTATCCATAGCTTTTCTCAAGATATTTCTTAAGTAATCAGCTCTTCTTGTCTAGAGGATTTCCTTTACCTTTAATGAGCACAAAGGTTGCTCCTGGGGAGCAGGCAGCTTACAGGACTGGGGCCAAGTGACACCCTGACAGCAGATACTTGTTTGCTGGTCAAGGTTTGGACTTTGTAAAATCATCCCCTTAGCACTCAACGTTTCCAGTGCCCTCTAGTTGCCTCCTTTCCCATTGTCTAATGTTCCATTTCCACTATTTACTACTTAAGACCGAAAAAAAGTAATTTTAAGGGACTTATGGAAATTAAGACTTCAAAAGAATTTCTTTGAGAATCCTTTTTCTTCAAAAAGCAGTTAGTATAGAAGAAAATTAACAGCTACCACTGTATAGTTTATTTCATATGATAGTGCTTTTAAATGTTCATTTGGGATTTGCATCTTTTTCTGCTTTATTTTGGATAATCTAATTAACTTTAAAAATAGCCTCCATAAGATGCAAAACATGGGAGAAAAGATGGTGGGAGCCAAAAGGTTGGCTACAGCAAGAGTTGTGTTGAATTAAATTAAACTCCAAGACAGAACAAACTCTGTGGAGTGCAGGAGGACAGTCTAATTTAAAAGGGTGTGTCTTGCTGTGCAGCCTCTTTAAGTGTGATCTGCTTTTGGCCTAATTTTCTGTGACAGTGTATTTAATAACAGTGGTCCCTTACTGAGAATACCTTCTGCCTGGTCTGTCACTGTAGAAATTTTGGCCCTGTAATCGGCGTATCTTTGTCAAATCAAGGCTTAAATTTCCTTAAGGTAATTAAGAACTCTTAACAGTCATACAGCTCCAGATGAAGAAATTTTATGCTGCTATTAAAGCACCTCAAACTTATGTCATTCTGCATTTTTTGCCCCTCTACTTTGTTAGATATCTGTTAAAAATTAGGAACTTATAAAAATAAGAGGTCTGCCTTCTAAAACTGATTATTTTAAATCCTGGGAAGGACTCTCAAGGGCAGATCAGGAGTTTCACAACAATATGGATTAACGTGATTTTTTTTTTTTTTTTGGTGTGCTAAAAATAGGCAGGCACTGCTGTTTGACAAGCGTTTTATGGGGAATGTGCATTTTTCATTTATGAACATTCATCATTAAGTGGCTTTATATTTAAAACATTACCTAATGGAGCTGCATGGAGTCGAGAGCCAACATGTAGATGTACTTCAGAGCTACTTGGTTTCCAAAGCAGCAGTCCTATTTAAACGTGTACATGCCTTCTATGACCTGACGTATTAGAAGTTCTGAATTTAATTTAGTTTAAATGTGCAATTTTCTCTTTTTCCCCTCCACTGCAATTATACAGCATATGTAGTATATATAGTAAGTCTATGAACACGCTGCGTCTGAGGAGCCCAGCAGATATGCTGAAGGACTATTTTTCTCTCTCTTCACCGTTGTACAAATAATTGTAGGATTAAAAATCAGAAGGATCCATAATAACATCTAGAGGGTCTTGCATCTTGTTCTTCTAGACTGCCTAGAGATACAGCGGGATAAAACCAATGCTTGAATTAAGTCAGATTCTTTATCTTAAGGAGTTCTGCCCTTTATGTATCAGTAACACATAACCATTTTTGCCCACTGGAGCCATAACATGCCCAGCTCCAAGCTTGCAAAGGCAGCAGGAGAGCAAGGTATGCTGTCTCTTGCTGTATGAGCATCCTTGTTAACAGCAGTAGTGAGTCAGGAGGCACATTGGGACAGTCTCCCTTCCTCTGAGGGGAACAGGTATCTCCCATCCCCTCCCTCAAGCCCTTCACACTCCTCCAGACCACTGCTTTAATCCCTCAGCAGATCATGGCCCCTTGCCTCAAAAGGGTGTCAGAAGGTGGTGAAGGTGGTGTGTGTTGGGCGTGTGTTGCCTGGAAGGCAATGCCAGTAGGTGATGCCTGTTCCTGGAGAAGGAAAAGGGCTGTGTTTGCAGTCATGGGTGCATAGCAATCTCCATCTGCACCACCAAGTCCTCCAGCATAGTGCCCTCCCTCAAGCCCTTCACACTCCTCCAGACCGCTGCTTTAATCCCTCAGCAGATCATGGCCCCTCTCCTCAAAAGGGTGTCAGAAGCTGAAGAAGGTGGTCCTTTGGGCGTGTGTTGCCTGGAAGGCAATGCCAGTAGGTGATGCCTGTTCCTGGAGAAGGAAAATGGCTGTGTTTGCAGTCATGGGTGCATAGCAATCTCCATCTGCACCACCAAGTCCTCCAGCATAGTGTAGAATCATAGAATCATAAAATCGTCTAGGTTGGAAGGGACCTTAAAGATCATCTAGTCCAACCATCAACCTAACTCTACCACCCCCCTCAAAAAAAAACCAAAAAAAACCCCCCACAACACAAAACAAAACACAAAAACATACCACAAAACCATATTCCTGAGGACCATGTCAACCCGTCTTTTGAACACTTCCAGGGATGGTGCTTCAACCACCTCCCTGGGCAGCCCATTCCAATGCTGGATAACCCTTTCCGTGAAGAAATTTTTCCTAATATCCAATCTAAACCTCCCCTGGTGCAACTTGAGGCTATTTCCTCTTGTCCTATCTCCTGTGACTTGGGAGACAAGACCGACCCCTGCTTCTCTACACCCTCCTTTCAGGGAGTTGGAGAGAGCAAGAAGGTCTCCCCTCAGCCTCCTTTTCTCCAGGCTGAACACCCCCAGCTCCCTCAGCCTCTCCTCACAAGACTTGTGCTCCAGACCCCTCACCAGCTCCGTCGCCCTTCTCTGGACCCGCTCCAGCCCCTCAATGTCCTTTTTGTGGGAAGGGGCCCAAAACTGGACACAGCCCTCGAGGTGAGGCCTCACCAGTGCCCAGTACAGGGGGACCATCACCTCTTGGGCCCTACTCCCCACACTGTTCCTGACACAGGCCAGGATGCTGGTGGCCTTCTTGGCCACCTGGGCACACTGCTGGCTCCTGTTCAGCTGAGAGTCCACCAATGGGAGCAGGCACACTGATGAAAGGCCAATTTAGTGGGTTTCCCATAAAAGCTGTCCCACACAGGTATACAGCAGGCACCACCTGGCACCACCACTGAAGCTATCTTGTTGCCCATATTTTTATGGCTAAAAACTGTCCTCACATTCTTACCTGAGGATCAGACTGGGATCTAAGCAAAATTGATAAGTGTAGATGGCTTGATTTCTGTATTTTGGCTTTTCATTACCTGTGCACAGGAAAGGAGGCCGTAACAAACCGTTGGCCTTGGCCTAGACTGGAGAAAAAGATCTCAGCACAGCCCCATTTTGTCAAAGTGGGTTTCAGTTTCTGCACTCTGAAGGCTTGTGGCTTTCTTGCAGTCTAGAGCGAAACTGTGAAGCAGCAGAGCCATCCTCATATTATCTTTACCTGTCACCCATCACAGCCCGCTGTCACGGAAGGATAAGTGGAGATAGAAAACCTGCAAGCAAAGGTGACAGGTATGAAGCACAGGCTTAGGGGATCCCAAAGGGAGGTCTAATTTTAAAAGGGTTTATTACGCTACTACATTTCAAATAATAGTATTTGGGAGGAGTTGAAGCTACACACAATGAATTATTTCACATTCTAAAACCACTCACTAACTTAAGCCAGACACAGGAAAACTATATCCATCTTTTTATGAAGCACACATCTTGTCCAAATTATCTCTTTATTACTCTTGCTAAGAAGTATATGTATGCAGTTCAGAAAAGAGAATGCACATAGCCAACAAGAAGGGAAAAACATAAAATTGGAGGGGTTATTTCATCATTAGGTTTATTCTTGATGCATATGTCTCAAGCCAAGACATAGGATGTATCTAACGCTTCCTGTAGCACGTATGTCCCAGCATAAAATAATCAAGGTGAGTTCAAAGGTACTTTTAGCACGATTATTTATCAATGGGTTTCACTCAATCTCAATCTGTACAGATCTTTTTCAAAACTGAGTGCAATCACTTCTGGCTGGAAAAGAAAAACCTGATCACTCTGAGCTGTCACCAATCGTCTCTCAACTGAGAAGAATATTTGTTATCTCTTCTGCAGTGAATGCTGGCTTTATAACGGCAGTCAAAGCATGCATTAAATACACTTAGTGATGCATTTGTATGACTGGAATAATGGCAGTTTTCTCCCTTCTCCACATTAGCCCTATACCCTAACATTAACTAAGCCGTGTCTTTATGCACTCCCTTCTCAAGCACTGATTGTCTGCCACAGACACCTGTACTTTGTGCCACCTTCAAATGTTAACGATAAAACTTGTAGGACTAGATTGGTGTGAAAAGGCACAAAAGTCAAACGAAGCCATCTCTAATTTTGTCTTGCTGTCATCCTACAGTGCATTCCCGGTCATGTAGTAATAAGGAGAACAGAGGGAAGGCTGAGATTAGATGAGAATAGTAAATTGCTTTTTGACAACTGGCTTCTTACTTTAGGGTTCACACATATCCCTTCCTCAGCCACACAAAAGTGTACTTACTGAATTCAGCACATGAAAATGTAAGAAGCTAAAGCAGTCGTAGAGTGGTTAGAGTTGGAAGGGACCTTAAAGTTCATCTAGTTCCAACATGCCTTCCACTAGACCAGGTTGATCAAAGCTCCAGCCAGCCTGGCCTTAAACACTCAGGAATGGGGCATCCACATCATCTCTGGGCAACCTCACCACCTCATAGTGAATAGTTTCTTCCTAATATCTAATCTAAATCTCCCCTCTTCCAATTTAAAACCGTTACCTCTTGTCCTCTCACTACACTTCCTGACAAAGAGTCCCTCCCCAGCTCTCCTGTAGCCCCTTCAGATATTGGAAGGATGCTATAGGGTGTCCTTGGTGCCTTCTCTTCTCCAGGCTGAACAACCCCAGCTCTCTCAGCCTGTCTTCATAGCAGAGGTGCTCCAGCCCTCTGAGCATCTTTGTGGCTTTCCTCTGGAGTCCCTCCAACAGGTCCATGTCCTGCCTATGTTGGAGGCCCCAGACCTGGAGGCAGTACTCCAGGTGAGTCTCATAAGAGAAGAGTAGAGGGGCAGGATCATGTCCCTCACCCTGCTGACCACAATTCTTTCGATGCAGCCCAGGATGCAGTTGGCCTTCTGGGCTATAAGCACATGTTGTGCGCTTACGTTGAGCTTCTGGTGCACCAACACCCCCAAGTCCTTTTCCTCAGGGCTGCTCTCAATCCATTCTCCACCCACCCTGTATTTGTGCTTAAGATTGCCGTGACCTAGGTGCAGGACCTTGCACTTGACCTTGTTCAACATCATGAGGTTCCTATGGGTCCACCTCTGAAGCCTATCCAGGGTCCCTCTGGATGGTATCCCTTTCTTCTAGTGTGTCCACCACACCACACAGCTTGGTATTGTCATCAAACTTGCTGAGGGTGCACTCAATGTTTTCCTGAAGCAGAATGAGGAGCAAAGAAGCTGCGTACAGGGACATAGATAATGGAAAGTCCAATAGGAACTTTCAGCTCCTGCATTTTTTTAATGCTCTCTTCTTGTTTGGGGGTGCTTTATTACAGTCAATTGCTCCTCCTCATTAACTTATAAGTTCAGCGTTGATAGCTCTATAAACTGCCCTAACAGCCCCCATGGGTACTGCTGTAGTGAAGGATCGGGTTGTGTTTCCATTATATACCTAGTTTCAGAGATATTTATAACTCAGCCATTTTAATTTGCATCAGGCTTTGGGGAACTTGGCTCACAGGTCAAAGAGTGAAACAATTTTCAGCTTATGTATTTGAAAAGAACATATTTTAGCCAAGAGCAGTTTGCAAGTACAGAAAATTTCATCATCATTTAGAAGCTTCCAGGATAAGAAAATTCATATTGTCTTCTGCAGTAATTATATAATGTGAATTATATATGTTACATTTGCGTGTATATGTCCAGATTAATGAGACACTGCATTAATTGTTTAAAATGTATTCTTATCAGCATCATAACGTGCTGTTTTTAAAAGTTATGTAAAAGAAGCTTTTATTTCACCTTCAGTTTTTGAAAATTTGCAAAAGATTTTGCATTTATAACTGTCCCACAAAATGTAAAACAAGAAAGTGTTAATGAGGAATAACAAAAGAAACCCAAAACTGTGAGGTCACCTAATTGATTAGTTAATGTATTATAATGATAACCCAATGTATTTGTACAGGAGAAAATTCTGACATTTCCTTTTTCGGGGTCCTTACATTTGCCTTGAATGTACACAGCATCAAACCCAATCTCTATCCTATTAACAAGGAAATGAAAGCTGTTTAACTCTCTTTTAAGTTTCGGGCTGGCTGATAGTTACCTTTATAGTTGGAGTGCTTTTCTAGTGGTGATATATTTACATAAATACATTTGTAACACACATTCAAAGATTTGTTTGAATATTCAGTAATATTTGTCTTCTGGCAAATATTATTCTAACTTATATTTATGATAATTTTCTCAGTTCTTTAACTTGAGAAACTAATAAACAACATTTCTATTCTAGATTACTTCATTGAGCTCCTTCTCTCTATTGCTGCTTTCTGTGGCACATCTGCTTGATGTGTGTATTTCATTCCTGTTACTAATAGTCTCAGCTCTACTCTCTACCACATAGTTTCTAGTCTGAGCCAATTTTCACTTGATGACTGGTCTTTCATTCTAGCTCCTACTCTGTCAGAGAGTTGCATTACCTCTTCCAGGTCACCGATATAAAACCTGAACAGACTCACCCTTAATGATTACCCTTGTAGAGGTCTATTAGTTTCATTCCTCTTTCTGAAGTTGAAAATTACCCCCTTTCTTCGATGTTTAAGCCTATTTTGTATCTGTGCAAACCTTATCCTTTTCACCCTACTTGCTGACCTTGTACATTAGCACTTTTTCCACTTTGTGTTGTCTATCAAAGGTCCCTTCCAACCATGAATATTCTGTAATTCTGTGATCTAACTGCCATAAATCCCATGTAAATTGTGATGATGGCTTCCTCTCTCTTTTTGACTTCAGCTTCTCCCCTTATCCTGAACCATTCCACCAGCATCCCTTTTCAGTACATTCTCAGATGTCTGATCAGAGCTGTTTCCTGCTTTATATGGAACCATCTTTACTATTATGACTGCACCCTTTGTCTCTAAACCTTGACCCAGCTGAGAAACAAACTTTTGTTCAATTTTAAATATGCAGGGCCTCTCTTTGAAGTAAAAAAACATATGCTACTGTTTTTAGATATGTACACCAAAAAAAAGTATATTGCTAATGCCCAGGATAGTTTGGAAATTGTATATACTATGTACAAATATTCTCACTTGGTTTCATTTTGAATGTGATTTTTAAATATGACATTTTACAGATAAGTACTGATTGGTATCAAATACACCATCATCCATACTGGCCAGTTTTCAGTAATTACATGTTAAATATTTTAAACATTTTAAATCTGTTCAACACACACATATAAAATAGCTAGTTTCAGTGAGGAATAGTCTACGTATATCTGTTTTATTTGCTTTATTCACAGTGTCTGTGTTTAGCTTTCTGCCTAAGCTTGTGAGTAATGGCTGACACTGTGGATGTACACTTTATATATAATTGCAAAACCATGTCAAAAAGTACTGATTTCATTTCAGATGGACAGGTTCTTTAAATTTCTGTAACACCCCAGATGTACAGACAAATATATAATTAAGATAATTAGTTTTTCCATTGCATATTGGGTACTTATGTACTTAAATTTTAATTTACACAATAGCATTTACAGAACCAGGGTTTAAGTTCTGAAAACCTGATACCATAATTACCTTTGCTAAAATCTCAAATCTGTCAGTACCTGAAAATTAAAAAAAAAAGGTAGTGGTACTTCCTTTACATCTTGAAATGTTGAAAGGTAATGGAAGGTCAATAACTCTAAGTTCCTGCAAAACTAAATTTCTGAGGATTTTAATTATCAAAATCTCAAGATAAACTTTTAAAAAAATGAAGTGTCTACTTTCATTAGGGTCAAAACAATAGTGTGACCCTCAGTTGGACTTCCAGCATTCCTGTACTGGCATATAATAGATTCTGACAGCTGCAAAAGTCAAAACATGCACTTCAACCCTATCAACCTAAAACACTCAACCTTATCAAGTCAAATCTTTACAAAGTCCATTCTCATTTTGACAAATTAGCATCTTCTGACTGCAAATCATTCTGATTGTTCTAGAAATAATCTAAAGTATTTTGCATCGTCAGTCTGGAGTTTGATTCATGGCTAGAGTGCTCTGAGATCCTTAAAAGAAAGGCTCTTTATAAGTGGAAGCATGGAAGTACTACTGCAAAAAGCACTACAGCTTCTTAGGTTCATTTAATTTGGTTTTGAACAACTGGAGTTTTTTCTTCCACGAAAATCCAGACTGGTTTTACGGGGGAGAAATTGGGAAGGACATTATCTGAAATCCGGTCAAACTAAGCATTCATTTACGAATTGTATGCAGCATCTTCCCTGACTAGATCAGTGACAAAAAGGTCTCATTATCTTCACTCTACATCCAGTCCCTCTGTAACTTCCATTTCCAATGAGGATTTAAAATCTTTCTCCTTTGCTTCTTCCTCCTGAATTATAATTGAGCTTCAAAAGGACTGCAGAACTTGCCTGTTCAGAAAGCCCTAAAATAATAACATTGAATTTTGCAGGACTTCTCAGATTTTCTGTTCTGCAGTGTCTTCTTAACCATTTCCCCAGCTGTACAAAGGCAGTGGTGAGATAAAAGAGCCAAGACTTATTTTTTTTTAAGCTTTCTATTCATGGTTTTTTTTTTTTTTAATTTTTCTTCCATGACCATTCTTCAGGAATATGCTCTCTTTCTCACTACAATAAATAAGACTTCTGTAAATAAGATCTGTGTCTAATGAATGAGTGGACTGTGTTATATTTTGACACCATGGTAAAATTTGTCTTCAAGGAGATCAAAAAAAGACAAGAGGGAAGAAATGCCTAATGTATGCATTTGAAGTTGCTGCAAAAAAGGGAATGTAAATAGTCATGGAAGAATACTATATTGTATCTTCACTAACTGGCAAGGGGCTTTGAGCTGTAGAAATGATCTACTAGACCACCCAAGAGCAAGTAATCCATACCATGTTCTGTGCCTTATGTATTCTATCAAGTCCTTAACATGAGGATATATTTACCACACAAAAATTTAGCCACAGGAAAGATTGTTCCTATATTCATTTACTCTCTTATGCGTGTATGTTGGAATAATTACTCATGTACTAAGTATTGTAAACTGGAAATGTTCCGCTACAGTTATCTACAACCTAATAACTAGTAAAATAAGCAACAGCTAGATATCTTGAATAAACATTGAATTATAGTTAAATATCTGGATCTTTTCAATATCAAATTAAGCTCAAACCAATGAAATTCAAATAATATAGCATTTTAAAACTTATAGGAATAAAGATAAACAGCAATGGTTTGCTTCCAAGACTTAATCACCCTTTGAAGGAGAGCAATGGTGTTTGCTGATGTTTGTTGTTACACTTACAATGCAAAACTATTGGAGATGGGACACATTTAAAACACACACCTTTCAGACATAAAATGAAGCTTCAAAAGGAGCTGCAGGAAAAAAAAATAGAATGTCTTAGAATTTGTGAGTTAATCTTGCAGACTCTTCTTTTACAGAGGTTGTGCTCCAACAAGGTAATATAAATTCTACGTTGTGACCCAAACTCATCAAGAACTCAAACCTACTAAAAAACCATATGGTTGGCATTCTTTCCCAAATCAATTGAAAACAGAGTTTCAAATAAATGAAATTCTATTTAACTGGTAATCTTTGACTCAGACACATACAGGCAGTCAGAAAATCAAAGTTGTTCTATTTAAAGTATGCAACTTCATCCCAATTTCAAACATCAAGTTTTCAGAAACAAGTGCCCTTCATCTTGGAGGTATGTCACTCAGAAACTCTCCTTCTGTCTACAGGGTCATGATCATAGAATCATAGAATCATATGGGGTTGGAAGGGACCTCTGGAGATCATCCAGTCCAACCCCCTGCCAAAGCAGGGCCACCCAGAGCAGGTCCCACAGGAACGTGTCCAGGTGGGTTTGGAATGTCTCCACAGAAGAAGACCCCACTACCTCCCTGGGCAGCCTCTTCCAGTGCTCTACCACTCTCACAGGAAAGAAGTTCCTCCTCATGTTTAGGTGGAACTTCTTATGTTCAAGTTTGTGGCCATTTCCTCTTGTCCTGTCCCTGGGCACCACTGAAAAAAGACCAGCCCCATCCTCTTGACCCTCCCTTTAAGTATTTGTCTGCATTAATTAGATCTCTCCTCAGCCTTCTCTTCTCCAGACTAAAAAGACCCAAGTCCCTCAGCCTCTCCTCGTAGGAGAGATGCTCCAGGCCCTTAATCATCTTTGTGGCCCTTTGCTGTAAAGGGACATGAACCATGAGCATTGTTTGTATTTTCTGTGATATTTGCATGAAGTAGCCAAAACAGCCATGTCTCGTTCCCATCCATTGAATCACTTGCTTCTCCTCCGTACTGCTTTACATTTACATGGGATCACTCCCCAGTTTATTCCCTCTCTTTTCTTTCCTCATTCCTCTTTTGGTTTGTTTCAAAATTTTTCCTACTGCTATGCCCAGAGCCTCACAGCACCTCGTCCAGAGGCTTGTGAGCAAGAGCCACGTCAAGAGAAGGACAGAAGGGGGCTTTGTCTGATTTTGATGGCAGCAGGAACGTGCTCTCTGATGAGGCCTCTATTGCTCCCTGGGTCTACCAGCATGGTTTCTCCTAGGGATCCAGGGTGCTGCATTCCAGAGCCCTGTATAAAAATGCCCAAGTAGACCTTAAAGCTGTCCAGATTTCCAACAAGCCTCCTGGCAAATTTGTGTATGGGTTCACCAAAGCCGACTTCTAATTGTACAGATTTCTTCCTTTAGAAACGTTGCGGTGAGGATGCTGTACAGATAAGCCTGGCCCATATGTCCTCTGTTAGAAGAATATTCCTCCTCTTCTTGCATTTTGCTCTCAGTTGCAAATACAGCTCATTGATATGCTACACACCACGCACGACTGAAATGTGCATTAGTCCAAGTGAGATAATAAAAACTGGAATCCTTCAGTGGCCTTGCTCTCTTCATTTTTCACTTTCAGCAGAATCTCACCTGTCACAGTATTCAGCATCCAGTTTATATATTTTTTTTTTTCTCTTTGCACATTTGGACTGTCTTTACAGAAATGGAGGTCACACTAAGGAATACCTAATCAGTGTAAGACGTACTCTGTCTCTATTATGAGGGACATTTTTCTACTTTCTTGTGGCTATACATTTCAAGAAATGTACTGCAAAAATTGAGATTGTTTCTACTCTCTGGGATTAATATACCTGTCATATTTTCACCACTTTTCTTACTTATCCTTTTTTAGACTACATATATTACCCCCCATCTAGGAAGAATCTCCTTTCTGTGTGTACACGTACTAGCTCCTGTAAAAATCAGTTACAAGTTAATGTAACTTTACACAATAAATAGGATTTTCACCAATGCCAGAGTTTTAAAATCTGAAATTTCAAATGTGCGATTGAAACTATTTCTAGTAAATCAGAGAACATACTTCAGAAACATTCATATGTTCAATATGTTGAGGTGGTTCTAAATGATCTCTTTCTTTTGCCTTTGCCTCAGATTAACTCTGAGACCCTAGCTTGATATTAATTTTTTTTATTCCAAATGAAATGAGGTCCCTGAAAGGACTTAATGATCTGAGTTAGGAGGGAAGGTTGTATCTAAACCTCAAAAGCCATACAGATAAAGACTGCCAAATAAGCTGGCTATGGGGAAGTCCTCAAAAAGAACTTAACTACTTTACAGCCTTCAGCTTGGCAGTGGTATTAGACCTGGAAGAAGAGCACACCATATTACACAGGAAGGTAGCCCTATGTGTATTACCTCTGTGTATTGGAAAGCTCTGTTAGCCCCTCACTGGTACTGCTGGGGTCCATTTCATCCCTTATCTTATCTCTTTGTGGTCCTGTAAGAGTCCTTTTTCTGTACCAACTGTTACACTCCGTACCTCCACATGATTTGTCAGAGTCGCAAGTCCTTTTTCTGTACCAACTGTTACACTCCAAACCTCCACATGATTTGTCAGTCGCGGTCCTGACTGCACAGCACGAGGGTCACTTTTGTCCTTCCCCATCTTGGCTCAGCTGTGCATCACTGGAGGCTACTCTACTCCTGCTCACAAAAGCTCCCATGAGCCAAAATAGCAGATGGAAAAGAGGGAGGTAGAGATGGGTCCTTGCCTTCCCCTTTCTACTTCACATACAGGCTCTAAATCAGTAGCAGAAGGTACGTTGTAGGAGAAGTTGCACTGGTTCTAATTTTGTACGATGGTGGTCTTTTTCCATGGTTAGCAAAGAAAGCATCTCCCCACCATCTGGTTGTACAGTCTCAGAAATTAAGCCTCAGACAGATCCTAGGAAACTGTCTAGGCTAGTTGTCCCTCTTCCCTACTAACTGTCTTCTTAAGCCCTTATTTATAGGACTCCTGGGAAGGCAAGAGTCTTCCAGGGTATTCGACTTGGTCAAACATTTTACTGCACTGCTAGGTAAATGTTTTTTCCAATATCCTCTACTCTATTATCCTAGTTTTTTCCTTACTGTGAAGTTAACCTGCTTTCTCCTTGCCCATCCTTTAATCTCTACTTTCAATGTCATCTCTATTTTAAACATTTCAGGGCATTAAAAAAGAACAATAAAAAAGAGAAATAATAACCATTAGTTATAATTAATGAGAGGTAGTTTCAAAATTGAAAGCTGTGCAATCCCAAATTTCTCCTGATTTGGGACTGCACAGCTCTGGGTTTTGGCATGTGTCCACATCTAATAATAACAATGCTCAATGACACAATGACTTTTTAAAATGAGGTTTAAAAAAAATCTGTTTAAGCCAATAGCCACATTTGTCACCAAAAATTCCCAGTATTACAGACAAGATGGATTACCATGAGAAGTAGTAATCCCATCAAACTGTCTGCTAATTCTATTAAAATTAGGCAAGTGACAAGTACCCTCTTAAGCACTGAATAACACTTTCAGAAGTATCCTTGTCAGCCAGAGAATGTTGATTTTGCACTAACTCATCAGCAGGAGAATACACTACTCTCTATGTAGGTAAATGCAGGTAGGTAAAATTGCTAAAAGGACACAAAAGTTTTTCTCTTTATTGCTAGCATGTCACTGTCTATTGAATTGCTGAAACTAAATGATAGATTTGTATCTTTTTTTTGCTGCCATGCCAATAGATATGTATCCCATATTTGCCATAAGCTTAACTTATACCAACACTTACAGTGTCAATAGGAACACTGAAGAATATCCCACAATTGTTATTTATCACACAGGCTTTTCTTGGAATTGTGTGATTTTTTACCTTCTGCATTCCATTTAACAGCTAGTGCTTTAGTTAACTTGAGGAAATTTTATAATGGTCACAAGGAACAGAGAAATAAGCATACCTGAACTCAAAACCCTTCAAAACCTGCTCTTGCCTCTTTTGTCATTGCGATGCCGTTTCACTGATGCAAAGTTATTTAAAATGGGTGCAAAGTCTTGCTAGCCCCAGGGCAATGAGTTTCCTATCTCTCTCCTTGTACTTGTCTAAGTCCCACAGCTGTCAGTGGAAGGGCAGAGAGCCCTCAGACCATCAGGGAACCAAAAGCCATTATGGTCTAGATGTGAGTGTGACCTTGAAAGGGGGTACTTGGAGAATATGCAATTCAGTAACCACTTGTGATCCAAAGTTGTAGTACGTCTAGCTTGCGTGATTTCAAAATAATTGGAAAAGAAGATTTATACCCTGCCAAGTTTTAAAGGATCTTTAATTTCAAAATAATTGGAAAAGAAGATTTATATCCTGCCAAGTTTTAAAGGATCTTTATAAAACCATGCAATGTCTCTCAAAGTGTCCTAATGTCTCAAACAGTGTCCTAAGGCTGCTCATTTCGCAAATTTGCATGGCTTTTTAAATCAGTCCTAAAGCTGTTGCTTTTGGTTGTTTGTAATATAGTCCACAAAACTGATGCTGTTCCATTTTTACTGTTCTCTTTGGTATCTACACAATGACAAAAATTGTATTTTTGACCTTTAATCTAAAGAGCATTCGGACACGACTGAGAAAGTGCACATTCAGAAATATTTCCTTCGGAGAGAGGGGAGAGAGGAAAAAGAGAAATAATATGTCTGTGAGGGGAAGAAAGAGAGAGACCAAGCAAGAGAATAAACAATAAAGCACCTCTTTTGGTCTCAGTCTCCACAGTCTCTGCGTTTGGCCAACACAAGCGTGAGAGTGGTCTCAAGCAAACACGAAAACACAGCACACTTCTTGCAAATGAATCTATAAAAAGAATTAGAAAATATTGTTAACTTCCAGTTCTAGGAGGTGGAAATAGACAAAATTTCTGATTGAAACTCTCAATTCAGAACAGTAAACACATCTTTTTTGAAAGTTCAGGATGTTGAGTTGGTTTTTTTCCACTGCAATCCTTTCTCCATCAGCACTCCCCACTTCTCTATTTTCATGCATTTCAGGCTTAAGGTGGGAGTGGGAGCAGAAGTATGGGAATCTGCTGGAAGAGCTCTGCTCTCATCCTTTTTCACCCTTGCCTCATTTACTTGGCTCCAGTTGCACACATCTGCTTCACCAGCTCTTTCTCTGGTGCCTTCTTCAACGGGACCCCCCTGCCTGAAATTCCCTTCCTGACCCCATCCACTAGGCCTCCACCTCTCATTCTTTAAAGACTCTTCTCAAAAGACTCATCTTGTAAAACCTCTAACCCCAGTCCTCCCATTGAGTCCATCAAAGAAACAGAGTTAGAAAACAAACAACCCCCTGCAGACCTACCAAGCCATGAAAATGAGCCGAGTACAAGTGCTCCCTCTCTCTTCCTTTTTAAACTTTCTTCCCACACTGTCTTGCTCTGTCTATCTAGACTGATTGTTAATTGTTTTATACCTAGACTCTGAGTTTCCCAGTGCAGGGTTCTCCTTGTAATAAACAGAGACCGTGAAAGATATAACCTCCTCTTAGCACAGAGAGAATTTGTGTTCAAATTATCTTATCAATTACTCAATACCAAAAATGACTGAAAAAGCACGCGAAGGGCTATCACTGTGAAATTACTCTCACAATTTATTTAGCTGAGAGATGCAGATAAGCATCTGGGTTTTCTGATGCTTCTTGAGACAAAGGGCTGTATTCATCAGATGCTTGGAGACACAAAGCAATCATAAACCCAACTTTTTCTGGCCAGGGAAAGAGTTTTACAGCTGCTTTCTATTGACAGAGTGATTCAAACCATATGGATGAATCTGGGCCCAAATCTTCTGAGATCCACCAACCCCTTGCTTTCACCTAGACAGCTGCAGATGTAATCAGTTGCACTCTGACTTCTCAAAATTTAAAACAGTTATTTAAGTCTAGCAAGGCTCAGCCTGAATCACCTCTATTTTTCTTCTTCTTCTTTCAGAAGAGCATTCACCTCCGTGCATAAGCCAGGCCTGGGGCTGAAATCACAAAGGCTGTTCTCCTGATGCACCAGAAGGTTTCAGGAAGACAGAGGTGAGGAAAAGGCCTTCTGCTGACCATTTGCAAGGTAACAAGTTCATTCTTTGTTAGCCCAGGGTTTGGTTCCCAATATATACAGAATGGAAGTTGAAGTCAGACCGAGGTCATCGGCCTGCAATTTTGTTTGAAGGTTGATTTTACTTTACGGTTTTGAAGAGTTTTGTGCCCTCTGCACTTGAGGCTGTTGGATTTCTCCATAGTTTCTCCATTTATGAAGGTAAATGTGTTGATTTGTTCATTATTAGGCACATAAGGGATGAAGACCATTTTCGTGATCCTGGGATGAAGCATGAAAGGATTGCTGTTAAAAACTATTTTGCTATGCTATTTTTTAAAGATGCAGGATCACTTCTCTAACCTACTTTAGTGGGCTTTAAATGGCAGTAGAGCATGTCATTAAGTCCCCTAGGCCATTTTGGGGGACAAAAAAAGACAAATTTTTAAAAGTTTTCCTTTGGTCATATATCAAACCCACATAAATCAGAGACCAGAAAAATCTACAAGCAAAACATGGAACTTACTATTTGCAAAATGCCATCAGATTTACAGAGGAAAAAATAGAATAATTTCTTTAAGCATTTCACTAATCCTACTGGTTTTTTTTTTTCTACTGGAATTTGTCTTCTGATGAAGCCTTTGGGGTAAATGCTAAACCAGTTCCAAAGAGCCCATGTGCCAGATTGCAAGTGTGAAGCAGCGGAGAGCTCTCAGCAGCATGATTCATGTTGATCTCTTCATAAAGATCTCCCCCCTTCCTTGGAGTTCAGACCTTTGCTCTTGCAACTCAAAAGCCCTCTGGGCCTGATCATGCCCCCATGGCACGTATGCAAGCACAGCTAATGCTCGTCCCACCATGCAGGTCTGAGCAAAGCAGGTGGGATGTGTTTTCACAGCCCTGTTCTTTCTTCTTTACCAGGAAAGATCAATATTCACACAAGGAGCCTGATTTAAGACAATCAGTTCAGGCTGCAGGTTTCGCTACCTTTCTCCTTCCTCTTTGCTCCGTCCTCTTTTTAAAACTACCTCAGCCTTTCTCTCAGGGGGACACTAAAGGTAAAACGTAGATAAAATCTAAAATGCAAGTAAAATGTAGCTCTCAGACAGACTAGACTGCCACATACTAGAGAAAACCATGGGAAGGTCAGACAAAGTGTCCAGTAAGTTCACAAAATCACAGAATCTTCATGGTTAGAAGGGACCTCTGAGATCACCAAGTCCAACCACCAAAAAACAAAAACCAAAACACGCACCAAAAAAACCCACTAACAGACACAAAACAACAATCTTGGGCACCAGAGCATGCCCTGAAGTGCCATGTCCACAGGTTTCTTCAATACCTCCAGGGATGGTGACTCCACCACCTCCCTGGGCAGGCCCTTCCAGTGCCTGACCACCCTCTCAGGAAAGTCATTCTTCCCAAGATCTCATCTAAACCTCCCCTGCCCCAACTTCAGACCATTTCTTCTGCTCCTCTCATTATTCCCTTGGGAGAAGAGGCCAACCCCCACCTCTCTACACCCTCCTCTCAGGGAGCTGGAGAGGGCAATGAGGTCTCCCCTCAGCCTCCTCTTCTCCAAACTCAACATGCCCACTTCCCTTAGCCTCTCCTCGTAGGACTTGTTCTCCAGACCCCTCCCCAGCTTGGTGGCTCTCCTCTGGACACACTCCAGCACTGTCAATCTTTGGCCAAACATTTTGCAGGCAAATTTTGACGTTGCCCTGAAGGCCAAGTTTCTTGTATAACAGAGTAATTGCCTGCCCAGCCTGAGAGCCGTCGCTGGGTCTCCTCTATCTTTAGAAACTGTTGAATTTATTTAGTAATTCAAGACACTGGTTTTAAGGGGAGGTGGTTGACCACCGTGGGCCAGCTGCCCCAGCCTGGTGACTAGTTGGGCTACGCGGTGCCTCTGGCAAGCTCGCCCCATTCTGTGTTCTGTAAAGCTGGTTTTGGGAGGGACTTTGTCCAAGCCAAGCGTACAAGCAATGGAAAATGGAAGCTGCCAACATCTCGTGCCACTGGCCAATGCTGGTCCACACTCCACAGAGTCAAAAAAAGAGAAAATCGCTGTTTCTTTAAAATGCAGTAAGCAAAAAAAAAAAAAAAAAGCCTGTTTCCCTTGTTTGGGAAAAAGATAAGAGATTCTGGTTGCCTAAAACTGCACAGAGAGGAAGCCCTGGACCAGGTGCTACAGCTTTCTAGTGCTCAGAAACCCTTCAGTTACTGCTCTTCAGTGGCCAAACCCAAGCATCTCAGGCAGCAGCACCAGATTCTCTGCCTCCCACGTTAGGGCTGGTGGCTCCTGCCCACTCGTGGTCCTGAAGTATGTTCGAAGCATGAAGAGGACATTACATGACACTGCATCATTCCATTTCTCTGAAAGCCACGGAGATGAGAAATAGTGAGGTCCCTGTGGTGTGCTCCTAAACACCCCTGCAAAGTTTACTCTGGTGTTTCAAATCTGGGTAAGTGTAAATGGATGTTTAAATTCTTAGGTATGTTTAAATTCTTAGGTAAAAAACTTAGGTAAAAACCACTTTTGGTTATTTGTCTTACCTTTCCATTATTTTTTTCAAGTGCTTCTATTTTTTCCATTCTTCTTTCCACCACTTTCCTACTGGCCAGAGGGCAAACATACAGCTAGTGTAAGTCTTACATCTCTTTGACAAGGCAATGACATTTATTTCCCATCCTGCTTTCAAATCCTAGTTACAATAACATCAATGCTGCTGTGAGCTTTCCTCAGGTTTCACTGATGTGAGAGAGATTTGTAGCACAGCTACTGGTTTCATTTGAACACCTCTTGCCTAATTAGCCCTAGCTTGCAGCAGAAGAACTGGTAGTAAATTAGCTTTTTTGGTGCGTGAAAAACAATCACTTCCAAATTTCACTTCAATCAAAGTTGAACCAAAATCTAAAAGGTTTCACAATTTCCTATGAACCAGAAATTCTGAGAATTTTTTTCCAAATCTAAGACATATGACACTTCCCAGATTAAATATTTTACCCAGAACCTGCTCCATATCTGCTCAATAAAATTTCTATTTTCCTCATTTTCACTGCTGCAATGAAAGCTGGTTCTACTACCTGAAAGTCCAGGGTTGGTGGCCTACTTTACAGCCAAGGTTTCCTGCTTTTTTTTGTTCCCTGTGCAAAGCAGGGAAGAGCTAGCCCCTGTTGAGCTGGTGACCTTGGATTCCCAAGGTCCCCAGCTTTGGAGCAGGCTGCCCCCAAAAGTCAAAATTCCAAATTAAATCCTGGGCTGCATTTGGCAAATGCTTTCTGACAGAAATCTTTAGGGCTGAACAGAGCTGTGTTTTTTTTTGTTGGAAAATGTTATTCATAACACTAACTAAGAACAGCATGGGGTTGTCCTACTCCAGGGGAAATTCTGGGAGTTCAGAAGAAATCCCTGTAAATAGGTTACAGAGAAGAGCAAATACTTTCTTCCGTATCAGTGCCAGTGAAACCAGCAGGATCATGCCCAGGGCATATACTGAAAGAGAGACTGTCTGCGAAAGGATGATAAGAGACTCTTTTCTGGCATCTATCATATGTCATGATCAGGGCTATAAAAGCCATGCACAGAATACATGGCAAGTTTCCACAGTTGCTAAAGCCAGGCACTGCTGTTACACGTCTCCTTTCCTCCCAACGGTGGTAAAACTCAGCCACAGTTGTGGCAGCAGAATTTCCACTGGGAAAGGTGGAGTTTTGGGGGGTAACCCACACAACAGCCAGGTTGACCAGTTCTCTGATCTCTAAACACTGAGAAAATGCAAAGGTGTTGTTGGTTGGCACTGTTATAAATCAATTTTAGAACTCATTATTACTTTTTTTCTTCTGACCATGCATAAGAACAACCACTCATACCTGGAAAAAAGGAATCTTTATATATTATTATCTTTAGCTAGTTTCATAATTGCCAACAATTCATTAATTGCCAACAGGTAGTGGCACCATCAGGGTTGTATTTTATTAGACAATGTTTGTGTACTTAGATGTGTATAGAATCATAGAATCATTCAGGTTGGAAGAGACCCTTGGGATCATTGAGTCCAACCATCAACCCTGCTCTACAAAGTCCTCCCCTACCCCATATCCCTCAGTACCGCATCTAAACGTCCCTTAAACACAGCCAGGGATGGTGACAGGAGCTACACAAGAAGGGATATATGTCTTTTTGAAGATGCCATACTCCTCTCCCACATTTTATATGCAGTCCATCCCAGAACAGAAGCAGCAAACACTAAAACAGCAGGAACCTCGTCTCTCTCGGAGCTTTATGAGATGTTGTAACATATTTTGAAGCCAATGCAAATCCTATTAGTAGTTTCAAAGTCCATCTAGTGCACAGTACAGCATGGCCAAAAATTTTAAGTAACCAAGGCAGTAACCACATTGAACTTGACTTTTCCCTTCAGGAAGATGCCCAGATTTCATAAGGAGAATTATTTTCTTAATATCCCTTAAACACAGCCAGGGATGGTGACAGGAGCTACACAAGAAGGGATATATGTCTTTTTGAAGATGCCATACTCCTCTCCCACATTTTATATGCAGTCCATCCCAGAACAGAAGCAGCAAACACTAAAACAGCAGGAACCTTGTCTCTCTCGGAGCTTTATGAGATGTTGTAACATATTTTGAAGCCAATGCAAATCCTATTAGTAGTTTCAAAGTCCATCTAGTGCACAGTACAGCATGGCCAAAAATTTTAAGTAGCCAAGGCAGTAACCACATTGAACTTGACTTTTCCTTTCAGGAAGATGCCCAGATTTCATAAGAAGAATTATTAATACTAATTGTTATAAGGTGATGTTTCTTATATTCACCTTTTAATTACGTTCAATAGCACTATTCTGCTTTTTCTGTGCTATTTTATCCTATTGTGCCCATAAGACTTCTAGAGAAGGAGATCAAGAATGAACATGAATCTATGTCACCACAATCTGGGACTTCCTACCTCAGCCAGTTCCAGGGATGAAAGTGAGTGAGTGTCCCATGTGGTGAATCCAGCCCTGGTTGCACAACTCCAACATTCGTAACACCGGGAACAAATCCTGTGGAATTGGAGACTGATGATTTCCTGGAGTAGGGGAAGAGTCAGGGACAAATCAGGGACAAGAGTGACAACTGGGACAACAGAGAGGAAGGGCTGAAGATGAGAAGAGAAAAGCAGTAGCTACAAGGGCAGGAAAAAGCAGCAAATGACTGTGAATATCTGGGAAGAAAAAATAAGAAGATACTATGTCTACCAGGGCACATCTCCTTATAGAATATGCAAAGAGCTCATAACTGTGTTAATATTAATAATAATCATCACAATCATTGGGATGATAAGACTATTATTTACATAGCATTAATAACTACGCTAATAAGTCCATTAATAATACAAATGCTTTAGCATCCTGAGCTCTGACATTCCATTCATGGTCCAGGAGATCACCATTAAACGAAGCCACTGCTGTGTTTCTGCTTGCCTCCAGGGCCAGCAGACACTAGTTCATCACTGAGAATAAGCCTGTGTGGTGAATCCAGAAAACATAACTCTGCTGATCATAGAATGGTTAGAGTTGGAAGGGACCTTTGAGATCATCAAGTTCCAACCCCCCTGCCCTGGGCAGGGACACCTCCCACCAGACCAGGTTGCTCCAAGCCCCATCCAGCCTGGCCTTGGACACCTCCAGGGATGGGGCAGCCACAGCTTCTCTGGGCAACCTGTTCCAGTCTCTCACCACCCTCACAGCAAAGAATTTCTTCCTCATATCTAATCTAAATCTCCCCTCTTCCAATTTAAAACCGTTCCCCCTTGTCCTGTCACTGCACTTCTGACAAAGAGTCCCTCCCCAGCTCTCCTGTAGCTCCCTTCAGATATTGGAAGGCTGCTCTAAGGTCTCCCTGGAGCCTTCTCTTTTCCAGGCTGAACAACCCCAGCTCTCTCAGCCTGTCTTCATAGCAGAGGTGCTCCAGCCCTCTGATCATTTTCGTGGCCCTCTGCTGGACCCATTCCAACAGGTCCATGTCCTTCCTGTGCTGAGGACTCCAGAGCTGGACACAGAGCTCCAGGTGGGGTCTGACAAGAGCAGAGCAGAGGGGCAGAATCACCTCCCTCGACCTGCTGGCCACACTTCTTTTCATGCAGCCCAGGATGAAGTTGGCTTTCTGGGCTGCCAGTGCACATTGTCATGTTGGCTTCTGATCCACCACCACCCCCAAGTCCTTCTCCTCAGGGCTGCTCTCAATCCATTCTCCACCCAACCTGTATTTGTGCTTGGGATTGCCACGTCCCAGGTGCAGGACCCTGCACTTGGCTTGGTTGAACTTCATGAGGTTTGCACGGACTCACCTCTCAAGCCTGTCTGGGTCCCTTGGTGTCCCAGCTTGGTGTCATCAGCAAACTTGCTGAGGGTGCACTCCATCCCACTGTCCATGTCACTGACAAAGATGTTAAACAGCACTGGTCCCAGAACTGACCCCTGAGGAACATGATGTTGAGTATCCACCTAAAAGAAGGCTGTACAGCAAGCAGCTTCCTGTGGCAGTAGCATATCATGGACTCCACAGTCCATGGAGGATACCAAGAGTAAAGGATTAAGAAGGACACTTTTACAAGTATTTCAGGCTGTGTTCTCCTGCATTTTGGACAAAGATAGTCTTGAATCTGTTAAGAGTTTGGTAAAAAAAAAAAAGAACAGGATATCTTTAAACACTCATTAACATTTGCTTTTTAAGGGTAGAACACCAGCGATGTCATTTCAAATTTCCTACAAAATCTCTGGGATTCATTGAAGATCTGCATTAATACAGGTTAATGGAGAGGAGAGCAGCAGAGGTGTCCATCCTGCGACACCCCTGCAACCATTACAACTGAGTGCCTGATTTTCTTCCCATGGTGACATGGTGCCAGAGGCAAAAGGAAAAAATGAGAAGGGAAAATACTCACCTTGACTTCACCCTAAGATGGAGCTGGTAGAACATTGAGGGTCCCCTCATTTAGATACAGCCAGAGATACCAAAAACTTCCCTTTTCTGAGACGGAGAGGCTGGGTGTGGGGCAAAAGGGAAAAGAAGGTGGATGAGCTAAGGGTTCACACAGAGAGATCTCAGAATGTCTTAAAAGATGCAGAAAAATGAAGAGTTCATTCTTTTGCAGATCACGTTAACATTATTTTTAACCTCACTTCTTTTATAATGACCCCTCTGGAAGGGTGAAACATGCATTCTTACCAGCTCTTTTTATTCAACTTAAAACATGCGTGCTGAGTTGTTGTTGGCTTTTATACTTGGGCAGTAAAAAGGAGCAAGATGTTAGGGGAAAAATATATTTCTGAAGCATTATTTGTTAAATTCTCTGCAAAGAATTTCGTGGCCCTTCACAAATAGATGAAAGGGAAACAGCTCGGAGTTTGACCTTTCCAACCTTTCCTGGGGTCTCAGTAGGTGATACTGCAAAACCTGTTTCTGACTGGAGCTACTTTATGTTAGATTTGCACTGTCATTTGCCTACTTGCTATTCCCCACACACATGATGGGTTGCCCCATATTATGGGTGAGACTAATCGTGTGTCAAGGATCATGTGGTCCAGGACAGTCTTTGTGAAGCCCAACACCTCCGAGTCTTGCTCCGGCTAAAAAAAAAAAAAAAGAATTAATTCAAAAATTAAACAGTCAGCAATGAGAACAGGTAATAAAGCTGGGGTTCCTGCAGCAGTCTGGGTGGAGGAGATGATGACAACACATTGGCAGATTTGTGAGACGTGAGCTGAAAAAGAAACAGAACCCTTCCCACCCACTCCAATCCCATCATCAAGCAGAAAACACAAGTGTGTTAGTGCTCATCCCCTGAGCAGCTGAAGACATTGTCAGACAGATTCTGCACTCCCACGTGAGTGGAGACATAAAGCTGGGTGGTATCAATGCAATAATTTTCCTACCGACACCCACACTTGAAGGAACTGTGTTCTGATGACGTCGGCAGGTCCTTGATGTTTGTAGGGCTTGGAGACCCAGAGCAAAGCTGGGTCTACTTCCAATGCTACCACTGGGAGCCTAGACACCCAGGTGTGTCCTAGACCTAGACTGTTCCAAAAATGCTTAAGGAAGCCATACGTCTGATCCAGGAGATCTATATATGCAAGGTCTGTACAGAAAACTTGGTCAAGTATGTTTCCATATTGATAGGAACAGTGAAAAATAGAGGAAAAAAATATGTGCACTGATGAGTTATAAAGCCATGAAGACCTGCCACAGCACTAGGTTCTATTGCTCAAAAAGTTGAAAACTGAAGATTTTACTGGACTGTCTCAGACAATATTACTACCCTTCGATTTTCCAGAAGTTCAGATAACACCCCTGGAGGTATTTTATCAGTGTGGAATCTACAAAGTTTTTCCTCACATGAGCCCGAGTCAACAATATAATTACTATTGCCCGAAACATAGATTCAGGAAACCCGTTCAGCTAAAAGCAGACAGTTGTAACCAGGGATGAAAAGATCATAAAATTTCATGTGTTTTTCAGCCATTAAGTGAGAAGAGGAAATTAAGACAACTCCAGATGCAAGCTCAGCATTGCCTTGGTCTGGTTTAAGATGAGGGTATTAAACACACATCACAATTTCACAAGCAGAATCCATAACGTAGATCAATAGTCTCACTGGGTCAGAAATATTGGATTTGATGAGTGTGAAGTGTGCCTAATGGACAAATTTCATACCAATAAAATCTCAGCTTCTCCTGCCTGTATATGCATTTATTAATTACTGATAATTAATATGCCAATTAACCTCCTAGAACTCAGCAAAAGTCAGCATTCTTTGATATTGACATAATATCTGGCTATTTCTTTTACAGAAGACAGGGGGGAAAAGAAAAAAAACCAAAAATTTAGTATCACAACGCTGGTCTGACTTTAAGTTTTAGGGCAAGGCACAGCACTTTGTTTCAGCCCCTTTCCAAGGTCCAGGGAGAAAAGGAGAGTCCACTGAGAACAGGGTGATCACACAACTCCTTTCATGGCTGTTGCTGCCACGGGGAGGCAAGAAGGGGCTCAAGTGTGTATTTTGGCAAGTCCAAGCAATTCTCTGTGCATTACATCCCAGCGAATAAAAAAAACACAGGCAGTAAGACTGCCAATCTCCATCCCAAACTTAGTCAGTGGGATTTGAGGTGGAAAGAATAAACACAGACGGTTACAGCGTCCAGTCTTTGACCCCAGGAATGGTTGGAGATTTCTGGCTCAGGCACCTACAGCTAACCTGTCCTGCTACGTCTTTTAAAGCACCAGAAGGTCTTCCAAGTTGAATGGGGTATGTTTATTAAATGTACTTCTTGCCCACTTCTCTTTGACGAGCACAGCAGCCTGCTTCCCTTTGTCAGGTACAAAGTTCATGCTCAGCCTCCATGCCTTCCGTGGAGGATTTTCCACAATATTGCACAATTCTACCCAGAATCACTCACAACAGATTTAAAGCGTGTCCCTTCTTCGGAGAGCTTCCAGTATAAATAAAAGAGAGAGAAAAAAACCATGAAGCCAGAGAAAGAACAGCAGAGTAAGGCAGGAAGCACGAGGGATGTCGTGCAAAAAGGGGCTGTTTGCTGGAGGTGGCAGAGGAGCAGGTAATCAACCCTGTCCTTGGATCGCAGAACGTGCCAGGTGGCCACAAACCCCAGGGTTTTGGCTTGGCCACCGCAGAGATAAGGCCAGCTGCAAAGCTTGGATCCCGATCAGATGTTTGCAATCCAAACACCCGGAGAGCAGGGCTGTTTGGTGCGGGGCCATGCCTGGTTTATGTGAATGTTTACTGCCCCTCGGCCCTTTGGAAAGTTGACTTTCATAATTCACACCTCGGCCATGGGTGTTGAGCCGCGCTGACGGCAGGCTACAAATCTGACTCCACGATCCAACAGCCCTCCTTTCAGCTGCACGGAGCTGCCTCACGTGGGGCTTTACACGTTACAGCTGTCGAAGGCTGACTGACAACTTCGTGGCTCACTGTTAGAAGCTCAGCCAAAAATAGCACAAAAAGCACGTCTCCCGCTAGGCCTTTCATCTTTCACGTCCACTCGACGCTTTTTGGAGCAGCTCCGTGGATGAGAAGATCAGCGTCCTCTTTGCCTGCCCTCCTCTCCAGAAGTCTCACTTGGTAGGACTGTCACCCACAGCCCTTTCGTTGGTTCCTTGTCACACGACTTAGAGGTTTAAGTGGGCTCTGAACTGAACTCTCTGCTCTTAAATACGGCTTAGACCTATGCTATCATCTTGAAACTTCACCTTAATGGTACTTAAAGATTGGAATGGAGTCACCATCGACTTCATGCTGGTCAAAGAACAAGAGCTAGAACGACAGAGAACAGTCTGGACTCATGCTCCTTGGAACACTAAGAGAAGCCAATCATCATAATGAATAAACTTATTTCTTCTAGGTTGGAAGGGACCTTAAAGATCATCTTGTCCAACCGTCAACCTAATTTTGACAAAAATAAACACCCACACAACAAACAAAAAGCAACACCATCACTAAACCAGACCTCCCAGCACTACATCAACTCGTCTTTTGAACACCTCCAGGGATGGTGCCTCAACCACCTCCCTGGGCAGCCCATTCCAATGCCTGAGAACCCTTTCAGTGAAAAAAATTTTCCTAATATCCAGCCTGAACCTCCCCTGGTGCAACTTGAGGCCATTTCCTCTTGTTCTGTCGCCTGTGAGGAGAGCAATAAGGTCTCCCCTCAGCCTCCTCTTCTCCAGGCTGAACACCCCCAGCTCCCTCAGCCTCTCCTCACAAGACTTGTGCTCCAGACCCCTCACCAGCTTTGTTGCTCTTCTCTGGACCCGCTCCAGCACCTCAAGGTCTTTTTTATGGTAGGGGGCCCAAAACTGGACCCAGCCCTCGAGGTGGGGCCTCACCAGTGCCCAGTGCAGGTAAGGACCCCTTGGGTTCAGACTGCAGCACACATTTGCATTTTCTGTTAAATCCCTTTCCTCGCTGCAGGAAAGCCAGAGTAAATGTTATCTTAATAATACTTTCTTCCTCTTTCCTCTCCTCACCTGTTTTTTAGTATTTCCCTGTCTTCCCTCCCCCTATTTACGGGATGTCTCACTGAGTATTGATGGGCACCTTTGCAGACAGTGGAAAGTGTAGGAGGTACCGTTTTCTCTAGTGCTTCTAAGTCATCCCTGGAGATCACTTACTTGCCTTCTAAAAAATGAGGTGTGCTTGCCTGGGCACTGCAAGCTGAACTCCCCTTGGTATTTTCCCTGTTTATATTACACAGTGGTGCCAAACCTGGCCCATTTCTAACCTCAGGGGCTATCACAACCAGCATGCCCACTGATGCTGTACACTGTGTGTGGTACCCACCGTTCCAACTGTCCCATCCCAACATCATCAGTCTTCCCTTTTAGCAAAAAACAACCCCAACCAAGCCCAGTTGGGAGGAACCAATGTTATGATAACGAGGAGTTCATCTAGTTACAAATGCTAATACAAGGCAAATGCATCTCAGCTCCAGGGGGCAGGATCTAAACAACCTTTTGATTGCCCTGTGGACTTCTGCTGTCAGGAAAGAGCACTTCCCCTGACTGGGGCACTACTCAATTTGTAAAGTTCGTTGAATTTTCATTTTAAAATCGAGCCATTGGAGGCTCAATTCCCTTCCTTCTTGCCCTCCATGGGGCTGCCCACTCTGAGCACGGCTGGCACAAAGCCCTGTCAGATCAGGTTTATGGAAATGATAATGTTTCACACCCAACCATCAGCGCAAAAGCAGCCATAGGAGGTTAAAAACAATCTTCTACTCAAGGAAGTAAAACCAGTGGGTGAGATGGACAACGAAACCTCCATGATAAATCCCAGCTGAACAGCCCTGAGCCAAATATTTGCTAGTCCTGGGGGTTTTTTTATCCTAAAGCTGGAGTCCCAGAGCAGACTAGCATCTTTTTAGTTTGCAGTGGCCACCACCTTCCCCACTCTCTGTCCACATCTGTGCCGTCGTCTTGCCCAGAGCAGCTGAGGGAGATGTCACCGTGAGGCATTTACCCACTCTGATTACTCCAGCTCTTCCCTGGCCACAGGCCAGAACAGGATCTGACATAGTTTTGGGTTGTCTTAAAATACTCACGGATGTGACCTGTGTCCTAGCCTGCGGGGGAGTGAAGAAGGTGCCTGGTACCCGCTCAGCACCAGCCTGGAGGCACTTGAGGTCCCTCCAGGTGTCCTTCAGGGCAGGGATGGGATGTGGAGGGTGACCTAGCCTGGCTTCACATCACCCACTGGTGGCATTTCCTCAGGCTGAAGAGACTCTGCTGCCCTCTCAAGATCTGCTCATCCTTGGACTGATCCCGCAGCAGAGAGAGGTCCCCAAGTGAAGCGCAGGTCACCTGGGTGTCTTTAGGATTTTTGGGGTAACGCTCCTTCGGTAGAGAATACAATGAGTCTCTGGGTAGTATTAATTACAGAAAGCAATGGTTTGTAAATTTGACACCTTTGGATTTACTATTCATTTCAAATTCAGCACCTCTCCCCACAGCCCTTTCTCCAGCACGTGGAGCCAGCCCTGCCGCAGAGCAGACCTCAGGTGAGGTTTGGGTTTAAATTGTAACGATGGGAAAGGCAACATCCTGAGAAAGGAAACAGGGCCAGATAATGACTCGTGTTCTTATATCACTCCGTATGGAGAGGAGCCCTGTCTCCTACTCTGTTGTGAGTCTTAGATACAGAAAAATACCGCTCTCCAGCACAGCCCTGAGAGCCACGCGGTGCCGTTTTCATTCAGCTCTGCTGAGGCCACAGATAATTTGTGCGCTCTAAACACAAATTACATCACGCTAATGAATTCATAATAGTCAAAAGCACTCTATTCACAACGGATCAGAAAAGGCAAAATACATAATATTAATGTCCTTTAAAGAAAATCTGTGTCTAGAAGCTTGTAAACCGGAGTTAATTGAATGTAACAATGCAGGCGGATTGAAAAGGATGCTTTCGACAATATTTACAAGAAACTTAAATTTTAATATTTACTTCATCGAAACTATTCTGTCCAACCTTGTGTGCTGCACAGTCATTAGTGTCTTCTTTGCTAAGATGCTAAGCAGTAAATAGACTTACAATTTCCCTGCCTCTGTCACAGTGTACACCTACTTAGTTTGCATACAAAGGCCTGCATACGTCGCAGTGCACAGGAGGATCAGGCCCTGCAGTAGCACATACTCTCTGAGTACTCATTAAACCCAATTAATGGTAAATTGGATTGTTGCTTTATCAGCCCAACCTCGTAACCTCAAAGCCTTCTCATTTTTACATGTCCTCATAACGTCTCTCTCTTGGAGTGTAGGAAATAAGGATGCATATTGCGTAACCACTGCTTTAGTAGA
Organism: Calidris pugnax; assembly: GCF_001431845.1. Classification (NCBI taxonomy): domain Eukaryota; kingdom Metazoa; phylum Chordata; class Aves; order Charadriiformes; family Scolopacidae; genus Calidris; species Calidris pugnax. Next base: position 3,032,175 of record NW_015090920.1, on the reverse strand, counting down.
ATTTTCTTCTCAATTTAGGAACTTCTAAAAAATAACTACATTTATTTTTATTATAGTGATATATAAAAGAACATGATTATTGTGAGATTTTACATTATTTTCCTTGTTTTAGCTGTCTAGATCACTATTGTACTTATATGTAAAAGTCTGATCCCATCTTCACCGATATCGGTTACAGAATGTACCCTGGTATCAATAAGGCCCCATAATGTAGAGAGAGAAATATGACCCTGATGGGTAGAAGCCACAGAGGAACAAAAATATTCTCCCCTATAGGAAACTAGGGAGGGAGAAAGTAGGAAAAGAAAAAAAAAAAAGAGCCACAGAGGAACAAAAATATTCTCCCCTACAGGAGACTAGGGAGGGAGAAAGTAGGAAAAAAAAAAAAAAAAAAAAAAATATAAATGCTGCATGGCTGACTCCATTTACTTCTTAGGGAGCTACGTTACTATCCCATATAAAACATCAGCAAGATTTCTAAGTTTAAGCCAAATTTACCCATGTGCACGCACACAAACCCCCCCAGGAGGTAACTGAGATGTGAATAATGGCTGTTGCAGATGAAGAATCCCTCCCCTTTGCTCTTGCTGGTAATGGTTATTGCTGTTGTATATTCATAAGCAAGTAGATTAGGTCCTTTAGTCCCTTAACACACTGGACGTTAACCTTGGGTAAGGCTGGTTTAAGTCATCATTTTCTTTCCTGATTATAACTTCTAGTATAAAACGCCTATTTTCACTATTTTCCATAGAGAAAATGGGACAAACAGACAAAGCCTTACTACTAGCTGGTTCTTCTAAAAACTGTCTAAAAATATTTGTTTAAACAGTACAGATTCTACGGTCGTTACGGCAAAGGATGAGCCTAAATTCGAGTCTATGTCTCCTACAGCAAGCTCTCATTGAAACACAAATTCTCAACCCATTTTGAGCTTTTGGGGGAATTGATGATGATCTGTTTTATAATGTAACCATAAGAACTGCCGAAGAGGAGAACAAGCATAGCATTCTGACAGTTTTAGGTGCATTAGCCCATACCCACTGTCCTACACAGACTTCCACTACAATATCCCTTTATTCATATTACTAGGTGATTCAGCCCTTGAAATGAATAGTTCCTACCCATGCTGTATGTCATTAACCATCTTAACATATATCAAAATTACCTAATTATGTATATTAAGATGTTTTCCCCTCAATAGTTAGTGTTTCTAATTTTTTTTTTTTTTTTTTAAATTAAGTCAAAACCATCTTCTTTATCGATGTGTCTGGATTGGGGGAAT